>NC_071512.1:92610144-92917644 GCF_027887155.1 Malaclemys terrapin pileata
ATACGTTACAAATTATGACTCTTCTTCAAATATGTCTGTTATTTTGAAAACTAGGATACTACTTTTAATTCATAATTTTCCCCCTTTTTTTATCCACTGCCCCTGCCTTGTTTAACCCCTCACATGCCCATCTCCATGCTTTTAAAGATCATCCAAAAAATATATCCATGTGACAGACATTCAATATCCTGAACAAACCTTATGGAATTAAGTTAAGGTTTAGCTTAATTCAGTAAAGTTTATTGAATTAAGGTTAACACCTTTGGGGTACACTGTATTAAAAATGCAATGGTGTATGTGTTACTGTGGCACTGTATGTACCTTGTCTAGTAAGGACAGGGGATGCACCTGCACTTCCTTTGTTATCAACCCTTTGAAGCTACCTTAAGAATAAAGCAGGCTTTCCTAGGAAACCTGTGTGGTACCTTGTAACTGCAGCAACTACACCCCTTAACCATCTCTGAAGAGAAAGCAAGCAGATGCCCTTCGGCAACCTGCCTGTGCTGGCAAATACACAGTGAAGGCAGGGAACTGTGCAGCCTGGAAATACCTCAGTCAGAGAGAGATGCCCAAATGCCACTCTAAGCTGAGGGGTGGGGTGTGCCCAAGGGAAGCTTCCTAGTTTGCCTTTAGACTGGAGTCCCTATATTTACAACACAACCTGCAAAAGAGAAAAGTCCTGTGGTTACATGTTTTCATTCTCTCAGTTGCAATTATCATAAGTTCTTATGTTAAGCACCCAGGGATGAGAGGAAAATAATCTCCACCCAAGAGAGGTGAAGCCAGGGGAGCCAGATGCCCTAGAGTGGGTGCCCTTGATGGCCTATTGCAGCTGCACAGAACTGTGGCAATCAGGATGTACAGTATGTGTGTATGTGGATGCTCCTTTAAAGGAAGATCATACGACATTCCCCTATAAAATATATTTACACAGTCAGGAAGAAGTGTGATTCAGTGGATAGGGCACCGGACTGGGATACAGCACACTTGGGTTCTACTCCTGGCTCTCCTATTACTTTGCTGTGTGGCCTTAGAAAAATCACTGACATTCGGTGGCGGGTCCTTCACTCGCTCCGGGACCACAGCCAAAGTGCCCTGAAGACGCGGAGTGGAAGGACCCCCGCCGCCGAAGACCCCAGGCTCCCTGAATGCTCAGAGGAGGAGCGCTCCCGCCTAGGGCAGCAAAAACCCTGGCGCCACTCCTGGGTCTGCCTTTTTGGGACAGATGGTCCCAGTGAATTGAATGGAGAAACCACATACTCTGAGGCTAAAGACAACATTCAGAATAGTTCTCTGTATTCATCTCTGTACAGAAGAATAATCGATATTAGCAAGGAGATGGTGTGGTAATACTTACCTGCTCCACAGGGAGGGAATGAGGATAATAATGGCCTGTGTTATAGAATAGATGATCGCAATGGTCCCTTCTGGCCTTGGTATCTATAAATCTGTGTGTTAATGTTTGTAAAGCGGTCTGAAGATGAAAAGTTGTATGTTAAGTGTTACGGTAATTATATTGATGCATCTGGCAATGAAGCTGCAAGGATTGTTCATACCAAAGATGCTCCAAATCAGTGAATTAACATTGTGTTGAAAACAATGAATCCAAAAGGCATACTATGCTTGGCAGCTCCAGGAGCGACGCCAGGGTTTTTGCTGCCCTAGGTGGCAGCACTCCTCCTCTGAGCATTCAGGGGGCCTCCGGTCTTCGGCAGCAGAGGTCCTTCCACTCCGCGTCTTCAGGGCACTTCTGTGGTGGGTCCCGGAGCAAGTGAAGGACCCACCGCCGAATTTCCGCCGAAGACCTGGAGCAGAAGGACCCCCCCGCCGCTGAATTTCCGCCCCCCAAATCCTGCCACCCTAGGCGACTGCCTAGGGTCGCCTAGTGGAAGCGCCGGTCCTGGGCCGCTCCTCTGACTTGGTCGATGCAGGTGACTTACTCATGTACCGGATGGTTGAGTGTATCACCAGCCCGGGGTACAGCACGATTACCTCGCAGAAGACTCAAATGGAAGATTTTCAATACCCCAGGATTTGAGATTCTCAAATCTGTCTGGCAGTTTTAGCAGTTGACAGGTAAAAATCCTGCTTGTTTAAATCTAGATAACCCATATTCAATGAGCTGAAGGCACGGCAGGCTTGATAAGCATGAGCAATGTAAATCTGCAAACTTGTATAGACATAGACCTTTTCCACCCTCGAATCTGCATTTCCCCTAAATATATTGACAGTAAAACATATAGCAAAGACACAGCTCAGGACCATAGTAGCAAATACCACTCTAACCTGGAGGGGGGTGGGGGATGGAGGAGACTGATCAAGGAAGGTTTGCTAGTTTACCTTTAGACTGGAGTCCTTATATTTATAGCACAACCTGCAAAAGAGAAAAGTCCTGTGGTGACTTGTTTACATTCTCTCTTTTGCAGTTATCATAAACTCATATTTAAAACACCACGGGATGAGAGGAAAATACTGCTGGCATCAGTAGAGATTGTTATATTATGTCTAATTGTATGGCTTACATCATGGGGACTAATTAAAGTGCTATGCCAGATCTCGAAAAAAAAAATGTAAACTTTGAAAATTATTTTGAAGCATGTTAACCTTGAAGTGCTCCAGGGAGAGCTTTACAACTACCAGATGAACATCATGGGCGTTAGCCTTTCCAAGTTCCATTAACTTACTCTAATGATTTCAGAAGTGGTTTTTTTCTTTTCCCTCCAGGTTAATCACAGATTAGATGCTTTAACACACTTTAAAGGGAATGCTCTCAGGTCATCTTTGGCCTTGAATTTAGGCTTTGTATGAATAACCTTTTCCATAACCTGTGACTAACAGAAATGCTTCCAAGTTTTTGGTTTTTTAAATCATTTCCAGAGAAAGGGTTTAACACACGCATATGTACAAATGTCCCCTGGCTGTTCATAAGAAGCTTAGAGTGAAATTAACCAAAACCTGACTACTAAAAGGTGATACTGACTAATCTAGTTTCATTGTCCAAGCTTAAGAAATGCAGAAAATAAACAACACAAAAAAAGAGTAAACTAGATTTGAAAAATTCTGCGTTTTAATAATCTGTGATAAACTTCCTTGTCTGTGTTACAAATTGTGTTTTTAAAAGATAAATTATTTTTAATCCTATGTCTCTTTAATAAACAAAATCTCTTTATACAAAAAACCCAATTCGGCTCTCACTTAAGTCAACGGGAATCTTTCCATGAACTTCTATGAGAGTTGGATCCGTTCTCAGGTTCTGAAGCATAGTTCTGCTCTTCTATTCAGCTAGCTGTGGTTTTCTCTTGGCTTGTTTCTCCACATCTCCGGTGACATTTGTAGAACCTTAACTTGACTATCATTCTTTGCAGGACAACTTCCCTCTAAATTCTCTCTCACTGACCACCTTGGCCTATTTTTGTCCTACCTGAAAAGGCAGGTTTTTTTTGTCTTTTGCCTTTTAGCCCCCTTCCACTGCTTCACACTTAATACTGAAGTTCTGTTTGTACATGTGCATAGTGCCTTTCATATTGACAGATCTTAAAGTGCTCCACAAACTAGATGCACACAAGTCCACCGAAGTGCTTCTACCTCTAGGTTGCCGGACAGGAGCCAATTGGCACAGAAATTGATTAGCAGTGGGAGAGGCAACTTTTGTCCAGGGACATTGGAACAAACTGTATCTCTTAAGAAAAGTGCCATGAGGTCTTTACTACCCTCCCAGAGCAGGCAGGATTTCACTTTCTAAGGCCTGATCTGAAAAAGTGAGAGATGAAGGGCCTGGCTCCCCACATCAGTTTTACACTATTGTAACTCCATCGACTCCCTTGGAATTACTCCTGATTTCTGCTATGTAAGTGAGAGGAGAATCAGGCCAGGGTTGCCCTTTTCTAGAGGATTTTTTCCCCTCTTGACTTTCATCGGTATCTCCAGTATGTTTCATGATTGTAAAATTCTATGTTTTACATCAGATTTAAAATTATTTTGTGATACGATTGTATGACAGACATTTTAACATATACATCATCCATGTGTGGAGGGATAGGAGAAAAGCAAATCCCAGCATGTAACATTTCAGCAAAAATGCAGATTGACTCTAGCTCAGGCCTTCCCTCTGGTTCATGATGGAGGCACCAAATTCCAAAAGAATGTGACTATCATGAAAATTATTGTGACAAATTACTTATATAGCTTCAGAAATGTACACACCGCTTTACAAACATGGAGTAAGGCATGTCCTCTGCCTTGAGGTGCTTACAATCTAACAAACAGAACAAACTCAAGACAAGATGACACATGAATGATAGGTTGTGGAATGGATAATGTGGAAAGATTAATGGGGAGGAAGAGAAAATAGGAAATATTCCTAACAGAAGTGGGTATACAGGAGGGTTTTGCAGGAGACCAAGAAGTTGTCTGTGGGAACATAAAAGGAAAACCAATTCAGGTAAAACTCACCTTGATACAGGAATATTAAAGAGTTTGTATAGAAGAACAATGAGCTTGTTCTAGACCAGCTTTGCCCAAGCATGCTTTTCTTGAGCATTTCAGGCTACAAACGTAAGAATCTGACACATGAGGTCTAAGTGAAGGGATCATCTTTTTGGCCACATATTTGATTTTAGGCTCAGATGCTGGCCAGTTCTCTTTCTGGTGGTTGTGGGTGTTTGGTGTTTGATAAGGGTAGCAACTGGGTGGCTTTATGAAGAGCATGTAATGTGTTCAGAGACCATGGTTATGGATGCTTAGTAAATTGTTACATGATAAATAATATACAACAGCTCATTCCAGCTGAAGTCTTTGTTGCCAAATGCAATGTGTGAAGTCAGCAGGAAGGCTGGTTACAATAGACAAATTGGCACTGCTGTTAATTTAATTGATGTAAGTACACCAGTGCAAGAGACTTTACTGTAGACTGGGCCTAAGACTTGCCAACTTTCTTATATAGTTTTAAAAGTCTCAATCTAGAAATCTCTGTTGAAGTGGGGTTAACAGAAGAAGGGTGGTCCATTGGTTAGGTTGCTAGCCTGTGACTTGGGAACCTGAGATGTGATTCCCTTCTCCACCAAAACTTCCTGTGTGGCCTTAGGCAAGACATTTAGGGTAACAATTGCCCAAGTCCCGTTTTCAAAAATTACTTGGCACATCAGAGCCAGGGCCGGCTCCAGGGTTTTTGCCACCCCAAGCGGTGCCAAAAAAAAAAAAAAAAAAAAGCCGCGATCGCGATCTGCGTCGGCAATTCAGCGGGAGGTCCTTCGCTCCAAGCAGGAGCGAGGAACCATCCACCGAATTGCCGCCAAATAGCTGGACCTGCCGCCCCTCTCCGGAGTGGCCACCCCAAGCACCTGCTTGGCCCTGGTCAGAGCCTACGGCTATGTCTACACTAGCACTTACGTCGGTACAGCTGCATCGCTGTAAGCTTTCTAGAGTAGACATAGCCATAGTGTCAATGAAAGTCACTTTTGAAAATGAGACTTTGGTGCCTAAGTTATTTAGGCTCTTTTGAAAATTTTACCCTTAGTCACTCTGTGCCTCAGTTTCCCGTCTACAAAATGAAGATAACAGCACTGCCTTACCTCACAGGGATGTTGTGAGGATAAATATATTAAAGACTGTGAGGTGCTCAGATATGACAGTAATAGGGGAGATATAAGCACTTAAGCAAGTGGCTGCTCAGTCAAACCCTGAACATGTACCTCAGGGTTGTTGCATTTCTTCCATTTATTTCTGCCAGCATTGAGTGCCACAAGGTCTTTAATATCTTCTCTGAACAGACGGGGCTCTCTCTCTGTAAGATCTGGTCTGACAGGTGAGAGAGATGGAGGGCCTGGTTCCCCTCTCACACCAGTTTTATCCCATTGTAATTCCCCTGGAATTACTTCTGATTTCCTGTATTGCCCTGATGAGGACTTGCAGAAGTGTGAGGAGTTGGAGTGCAGCCCCAGAGCAACTGCAAATAATGACTTCAACAAGTATTTGACAACGTTAGCTAAAGAATCCTGGTGTATTCTGCCTGGCAAACCAAGTAAAGGTAGTAACAGGCTGGTTAAGACATTCTGCATCATCTTACTGGTCTATATTCATTAGTTTTCTTTGTTATTCTTTGGCAGAAGTAAGAATGCTGAGCAACATGGTGTAAACTCCTCATGTCTGGCAATGTAACATCAGAAAGGGCTAATATTTAGTCATTATTTACTTTGCACCAGCCTTTCATTCTAGTCTGCCCTGTATTACTTTATTAGACTTTATTAATGGTAGAAACTCATGTGTGTCCTACAACTTCTGAGCTGTCTGTCTCTGAGCCTGCCAATTGGATGTCTTCATTGCATCGTTTCAAGGTCTTCATGAACCTTCTCTAATTCATGTTGTCTTTACTGGGTTTTGCAAGATCCTTATTCAGACAAACTCCCATTGATTTCACTGGAATTACACAGGCATAAAAATGGTGCAACTTTGTGGAGAATCAGGCCCACTGGCTTCTAAAAATACTTTTCCTTGAAGTCAGGATCCTGTCCGGTTTTCTATTCATCGAGAATGGCTCTCACTCTCAGAAGTGTAAATCTGAAGTACATGAGAGCAGAATTTGCTCCAAGATTCTGCACTGTATTTTTTTCTCTGCTGTGGTTGTTTGGTGTGTACATTTCTCTGTGTGTGTTTTTTTGTTCTGTGTGAAAGTCACACACAAGTCTAGACCTGTTTGTTCTTCTGCAGGTATTTTAATGATTGACCTCTTCAAAGTGCACTTGTCCATGGTCAGTCATGCAAATCCTTTGGAATAAATTGGCAGAAGTGAGATTTGAACTTGGAGTTATCCTTCAAAAATCTAAAATGATTCCAGCTACCTCTGCTCTCCCGTGCACTAAGTGGCAGGGCCTGTCTCCATTTCCTCCTGCTCGTTGAAGGTTTCAGCTCTGTTTATCCTGCAGCCATTCTAGCTGTTGTAGATAGACATTCTTCCTCTTGTGAAAAGTTAATCATTTAATAATAACCTTGGCTCAGTTTGCCTGAGCCCTTCAGCTCCCCTCCTTCACACTAGTCTCCTCCCTGCCGTGACACTTCAGAGGAAGCAGCTGGGCTTCATTACTTGTTGAATCACATTTTTAAGAAGCGGCACAGAAATGCCTCATTTACTTGCTTGTCTTTCCTTTTCTTCCTTTTGTCTCTTGTTTTAAGGCTGCCTGTGATAATGGCAATTATAGAAATCCTGTCCTCCCGCAGAGGCAGCTGTAGATCATTTGGATCAAAGTGCAAATGAATTTTAATGAAAAATATTAAGTCAAAATCCTGCCCTTCCAGCTGAGAGCGGTGGAGGGTGGGAGGGAGCAGAGTACTTCTGTACCACCCAAGCATGCAGGCCAAGAGCCATCCTGCTGTTGCAGGGTTGAATGGCTCAGGTCGGGGGGGAAGGGGAGCTGCCTTTTTACTGTTATGGCAGCTCTGAAAAGGAGACTAGCATGTCCCCAACTAGCACATGTTGCTTGGCTATTTCATGTGTACTGGCTGGCTGGAAGGCTCCCCAGAGCTCCTGGCCAGGACACACACACCTCTTTGAGGGATTTGGTGCACTGGCAGGTATGGCAGCCAGCCTGCCTGCCTAATGGTCTCATGGGAGTTAGGTAGGAATTTTTCCTTGCTGTTCTGCAGGTATGCTGGGGAGCAGGTCCACACAGAGCCTTCTGGGAACCTGGGACAAAATCGGAACCTGAGGCCCGCACCCTTCCAAAAAATTACTATGAAGATGAAAGAGTTTAAGAGGAACGGAGATTTGGTGGGGGAGGGGGAAGAGGGCCCAAGTCTGTGGAGTCACTGCCATCCCCCAAGGAGCGGAGGGGGGGCCAGGAAAAGGATGGGGAAACAGAGAGGCCCCAGGCCTGTGGGGTCACTGCCCTCCCCAGGGGGAAGGAAGGGGGATAGAGATGCCCAGGCCTGTGGGATCACTGCCCCCCTTGGGATGAAGGGCTAGGAAGGGCCCAGGCCTAAGGAAGAGGTGGCGCTGCCTTGTCTGCAGCCGGGTGGGGTGCTCCCGATCCTTCCCCTCCCTGAGCTCTGGCAGGTGGGAGTGGTATCCCCGACCACACTCCTACCTCTGGGCTCTCAGCCTGGATGGTCACTTCAGGCCCCGTGTGGTGATGATGCTCAGCTGGGGTGGGTGAGTCATTCCATGCACTGTGGACCTCAGGCACCAAACCTGACTGGTGCTGCTATCCGGTGTGCCAGGTTGCAATGCCTCCCACTCAAATGTGGCCCAGCTGCCTCTCTGTCGTTCTGAGGGACTGAGGCACACTTCCCCTTTTACTACCTTCACCCAAGTGGCCCTACTGGGGAGGGAGATCTAGGAGGCTCCCATTTCCATTGTTAAGCATACAGATGGGTCCCATCTTACCTCACTCAAGACTTTTACCATTGACTGTGGCCTATAATTTATTTCTGAGCATATGAAGGTTTGTATATAGAGATACTGTGCTAATCAGAGTGACCGTACAATACTTACCTTGAAAATACTGGGCTCGTCCTCAGTGTAAGCTGGTACCAGTCCATTGGAATCAACAACAGCGCCACTGACTTGCAGCTGCTGAAGATCTGGCCCACCGGTAGCTTTTAAACTATATGTTAATGCAAAAGCATGTTACAAATATCCTACCATTCAGCACTTTCTAGATCAGCACTGCTCCAGTATCATTGTGCTGCTCTGAAAGTATCAAATGAGTCTCTGCTAGCAACTATAATAGTATTTAAAGGATTTAATTGGCTGTGTTTTCAGTCTTATTATGGAAGAAAAGTTATTGTGGAATTTTTCTCTAATAAATTATGCTTCCATGGTAAATTAAAACACAAATGTACATTTATTATTTAATTCACTTTTATTATTTAATTAATTCATTCAGTTATTTCGTATGTCTTTGAATTCATTACTTAATAAAAAAGTTAGACAGCAGCTGTTTTACCTCTGTCAAACTATCTGGGGACCTAAGTTCACTTTACTTTAATATTTTAACTCTAATAGAAATGCCAGTTTAAAAAATGTCAGCTGCTTTCAAGTAGTAGTTAGGTTTTAGAAGCAAGAAATTGGTCTAAGGGCTTCTGTTTCCTATGGCTACTCACTTTCAACTGAAAGCAAAAGAAACCAGAAAAGACCAGTAGAAATCAAAGGATCAGTTGAAGGACTCTAATGTGTCTACTGGAATTTTCATTAGGAAAATTGGACCTTTTGAGGTATATTAGTGTTGGCTAGGAATCCTGGAGAGAGTGATTCAGACTTCATTTCTGGAGATGAATTAATTGATGGACAGAAGTAATTTGAAAAAGTTGTCACAAATTTGAGTACTTCTCAGATACTTCAAATAAGATGTGTTTTTCTACCTGCCAACACTATCTAGTCACTTGAAACTCAGATAGTGTTGAATGCTGTAATTGGATCTTCTATCAAGGCCAGCTGTGCCCTGCAATACCATTCATTTTTTGAACGTTGTCTACTCATATGCTGGGGTTTTGTGATATACGTTGATCTTCTGTTTTTAATATTCCCTTGAGACTCCCCTCCGTGCCATTTCAGGTGCCAGTGGTGCTCTCACCCACACCAGAAAAAGAAAGTTCAGTATATAAGATGGAGAGTATCTGCCTAATCAGTCTGTGTTTCAGCCACTCTTTTAATTACTTTATATTCACTGAGCCAAATTTGCCATCAGCGACACTGCAGAGTTACAGATATAACTGGTACCACTTCAAATGCCTTTTTTGAAATACATTTTGAAGGAGGTGGGTTCAAATCCCTACTCTGAATCAGGCAGAGTAGGGACTTGAACCAGGGTCTCTCACATAACAAGTGAATATGGCTGGGATGATTTAGCTGGGAATTGGTCCTGCTTTGAGCAGGGGGTTGGACTAGATGACCTCTTGAGGTCCCTTCCAACTCTGATATTCTATGATTCTATGAATAGCCTAATCACTAGGCTATTGGGAATACTACTAGAACCCCTTCCCCATGTCTGTTGTGCATGTCATACATGGTCAGACTGTATTTTCTGGATCAGACCCTGCAAGTGGGGAATGCCTAGTTGTGAATCCCCCCAGAGCTTGGGCATGAGCTAGACACTGACCTACTCACTGGTAGAAACATAGGCGCTTAGGTACTTTAGGTGCAGCTGAGTAGTGGCTTTGTGAATGCCAGTGGGCACATAAATGTTGGACTTAAGTGCCTAACTGACCCGTTAGGTGCCAAAGTCCTGCCTTCTGAATCTAGCCCATTAGAATGTCAATAGGGTCATTCTGGATTTACACCGAGGATGTAACTGAAGGCAGAGTTTGGTCATTTGTATCTATAACAGCATCCTCCAGTGACTAGGGCACTGGTCTGGGAATTAGCAGGCAGGTGCCCTTGCCAAGTCATTTCACCTCTCTTGGCTTTTGTTTCTCCATCTATAAAATGGGAATAATGAGCTTTTCCATGGTAAAGTACTTTGAGGCCTACTGATAAAAAGCCAGTAAGTATTATTGGAAATTATAGCCGCCAGTTTGAGAATATTGCAAAATTGATACAGGTTTAGGTTTAGAACCCATTTAGAACAGTGGGTAAGATCATAATGTAGCTGATTCAAAACAGGGTAAGTAAAATCTGCCCTGAGAAGCCATCATTGCTTTTCTGTGCTCAAGTATTTTTTATTTTTATTTCACTAATCAATCAGTCTGACTCATACTGAGACACATACATGAGTATAATTACCAATTTAAATAAATGATTGGCTAGCTGGGAATTTGGGTGTGATCACTGATGTCTGGCTTTTCTCCCCCTTGGTATATGCCTCCCCCTCTTTCTCTGGGGCCCATCATGCATTCCATAGCATTGTCTGATCAGGGATTTAAATTTCTCTGCAGTGAATCCACCAGCACTGCCCTGTCATTGCAGTTAGTCACACCTTCTCAGTATGTTATAAGCCTCCTGACATCTCATCTCACCAGTTCGTTACTATAGAGTCAGAAACAAAGCTAACCCACAAACATCACCCCCCCCCCCAAAAAAAAAAAAAAAACCAAGAGAAAGTTGGTAGCAGGCACTGTGGTTGGTCAGGCCTTGGCAGCATGTGCAGTAATATAAAAAAATAGATGGTTTACTGTAACATTAACTAACTGCTAAACATATGCTTGAAGTGCTTTGCTGCAGGTGGGCCAAAGTTCTTTTGAGCTGGGACAGCACCTCCCTCTGCCCATGGACGGCTCTTAGCAAGTTGTAGTACGAGCTACAAAAGTGGGTACGTGGCAGGAGTTAGAATGAAGAACACTGGCTCACATAATCCAGTCAAAACCAACTATTCCCAGTTTCAGACGAGATGAGAGAGAGGGAGCAAGAAGAAAATCAATGTGGATGTATGTGAGACAAGTCCTGATGCATGTGTGGCACAGGACTGCCTGCATATGCCTTCTCTGCGAACCTTACTCATGTTGCATAGCACTCACATGAATAATCCCATTGAACTGACTGCAAAAGCAACCTTCTAGCTTTTGTATGTGGCACACGGCAGTTGCTGAGTTTAGGGAGCTGAATTAATAGGCACATTAGGAAGCATTTGTTTCTCTTCCTGGGGGCGTTTCTGGGAGTGCTTACTCCTTCTGTCTTTAGCAGTATGGCTAACTGCTCCTGGGGAGAAAAAAATACTTGGGTGTGTTTACTCTAAACTTTACAGGTAATGCCTGTGCAGCTAACCCACCAGAAACAGTACACTGACATCCACAAATAGTATGTAGATTATGGGCCATCACTGAGAGTTTCACCCCAGACCCTGACTGGTGTAATACATATAACAACCAGCAGCCATAACAACAATGGACAACTATCGTCGTAATAAGAGGCTGATCAATAATTCATTTGCTATTCCTTGCACATTTAATCATGATAAATGAATGGGGTTTTAATGTGGCACTAACATGCGTGTCCCTGGGAATTTAACAATCAATGTACCATTATTTTAAAGTCCAGCTGTCCTCGCTTCGCAGACACTCAGAAAACATCAGAGTTGTTCTACAAAACCCAACAGAAATAGGGCAATACTTGGAAAGCTTTGAAGTTAATCTGCCGAACCATGACCCCCTTTTTAACCAGTCCATTCCATTCCATTTGTGACCAAGAAAGACTAATCATGTATTTGGGGGATACCAATTCCTTCTTCTTTATTAGCCATAAAGAACGGCATATGTTCAGGCTGTTGAAACCTCTGAACTCAACAAATTAAAAAGTGAGTGTTAGAGTTCTATTGGCAGTATAACAACTTACAGACAAAAGCAAGGAAAAGCTGTAATGTTGCTCTTAACTAACCTATTACACTGATTTCAGATTAGCAGCCATGTTAGTCTGTATCCACAAAAAGAACAGGAGTACTTGTGGCACCTTAGAGACTAACAAATTTACTAGAGCATAAGCTTTCGTGGACTACAGCCCACTTCTTCGGATGCATATAGAGTGGAACATATATTGAGGAGATATAGATACACACACTGAGATATTAGATGTATTCAAAAATAGCAAGCACTATGGAGCGATATACTTTAATAGTTTTTGTATTTGAAATTGCTAAATCATTTAGAGCAATTGCAATGTCCATCATTCATCTTCCCCTCCTATGACAAAACCTGCAGGAGGGACTTGGGGACAGGTAAGGATCCCTATGTGGATTTCTTCTACATCATCATAGCAGGGGAGAAGGGTATGCAAGCTCCAGGAAACGAATATAGGGCCTGCATCCAAAGTGATGGATCCCCTCTCCAGGGCTGGGGAGAGCTGCATGGAGGCCCTATGCTTTCGCATAGGCTCTCAGCACCACTCCCTGGCTCCCTTGGAGAGGCACTAACAGGGACGTCCCCACCCTAGCTGTGGCAGTCCCCAGTTCCCAGGTTTGTCTGTGTGGGAAGGGATGTGTGATGGCTGCTCCAAAGAAGAGTTAATACAGACCCTGGTTGAAATCTGCTCTAATATATGCTAGCTGCTGACATCTCCATGGAGCTGACACAATTGCTGGAGATCACTGGGGCACAGGGAAGCCCTGGCCACATCCCTTTCCCCTAGGGCATAGACATAGTCACTGCACAGGTCGCTGGAAGGGAGGATTGGTCTAGCAGCCATTATGTTGCCAGAAGATCCCTCAAGAAATGGCAAGCTCTGCGGCCTTTAGGGCTACTTTGCACCAGCAGCGTAGCACAAATCAGCGGCAGCACAGCAGAGAACCCAACCCTCTGATTTTAGAGCTTTTTTTTTTAAACTATGCACCATAAGTTGGGCATAAGGCACTTTGCTGTTGGCATTGATCCAACTAAGAATTTGTTCTTTCTTGTTTCATCTGGAGTCAAATGAAAGATTTATTGGATTTAACTGCATTGCAAACAATATTTATAAACTTCTACCTTTATCTCGCTTACTTTTAAAGTGCTATCTTTTTGTCCTTGGCTGTTCTAAATTATTAACATATCCTACAGTGTGCTCAAGATAAGAGAACCTTCAGCTTTTATTCTCTCACCCTTTAGTCAAGCCAGTTTTGCTGTTTCTCACTGGATATCTTTGATCAGCCTGCTTGTTGGATGCTAAGCTACAGGGACACCACAGCTGAGAAAGAAAACAGGGAGGGAGCCAGCCCTTTCAAGAATCCCTAGTGATCAGCAAGCACAAATCCCACCAGATTCAGAACTTTCTGGTGATCTAGGCAGATCATTTGGATTTGTACAAGCATAGGGCCAGGTTGTGGTGCTGCTCATCTTTTATGTGAAGGGTAGTACGTTTATAAATAGTTTAATAAATTATTACTAGATGTTATAGTTGGACTCTGTAACAATTGAACATTTAGCATGTTAATCATTCATTGATGCTTTCTAAACTAATTTTGAATGTACCCTTAATGTAAAGTGTCACCATGATACCTTTATTCACAATGAGTAGTACCTTACTCCACAACTAGCCTCACTGATGTCGATGGGATTATTCATGATGCAAGGTACTATTCAAAGTTAGGTTCTCACAATGTGACCCATAGAAAGTATTAGAGAGACAAGGTGGGTGTGGTAATACCTTTTATTGGAGCAATTATTACCTCACCCACCTTGTCTCTCTAATATCCTGCGACCGACATGGCTACCACACTGCGTGCCACCACAGAAAGTATAGCAGTGCAGGAGGCATAAGGTCATTGCATTGCCCTCGGCCTGTATGGGTAACCCCCATTGACATCAGTGGGGATTACACTGTGGACTGAAGACAGTAGATGGTCCATACGTGCTAGTTTGCACACAAATTCTATATAGAGATACAGTCATAGATGTAACTTTCACTCCATGCATCTGAAGAAGTGGGTTTTTTACCCACGAAAGCTTATGCCCAAATAAATCTGTTAGTCTTTAAGGTGCCACTGGACTCCTTGTTGTTTTTGTGGACACAGACTAACACAGCTACCTCCTGATACTTGAAGTCATAGATGTATCTACTGAGGATAATGAGGAGGGATGTGTCCCTCCCCTGTATTTTTACGATCCTGTTGATGACCCCTTTAATGTGGTTGCAGCAGGAGTCATGCATTTTCTCTCAATGCTTTTATATAATGCTCATCACCATGATGTCTGGTTTTTCCCCCCACAACTTTTTAGCGGTTGCACACATATACACAGTATGAATTTAACAGCTCCTATGTGAAAATATAGTGCTGCCTTTATATACAACTTTTGCCAGTGTTCTTGAATCTAGGGTTACCATATTTGAATATTGGAAAAAGAGGACACTCCACGGGGCCCCAGCCCTACCCCTTCCCCGCCCCCATTCCAACCCCTTCCCCAAAGTCCCCGCCCCAACTCCGCCCCCTCCCCTGAGCGCCCCGCATTCCCCCTCCTCCCTCCAAGCCACGCAAAACAGCTGCCCGAGTGCTACTGGCTTCACGGTTTGCTGGGCAGCCCCCAGACCTCCAGACCCTGCACCCCCGTCCGGGCACTTCCCCAGTGCAGCAGCAGCCGGAGCCGGGAAGCGGGAACTGCAGGCGGATTTCCCCACAGCGGCGGCGGCTCCGGCTGCTGCTGTGCTGGGGAAGCGCCTGGCCGGGGGCGCAGGATCTGGAGGTATGGGGGCTGCCCGGCAAACCGTGAAGCCAGTACCGCTCGGGCAGCTCGGCTCTTCAGCTGCACAGAGCTGAGGTGTCTCAGAGCAGCAGCAGCCGCTGCTGCTGAGGGGAATCCACCTGCAGCTCGCAGCCTGCCGGAGCCCGCTCTAAGGTAAGCCCGGGACTGGGGCAGGGATGCCGGCAAAGCTAGGAGTATTTTCCCGGACATGTTCGGCTTTTTGGAAATTCCCTCCGGATGGGGATTTGAGGACCAAAAAGCAGGACATGTCCGGGAAAATCCAGACGTATGGTAACCCTATTGAATCCGATGTTCCTACTGGGTGAAACTTATTTAAAAGAGAGAGCACGCATAAGGGAACCGACATGCATGTGATCAACTTTCTTTACTTGCCATGATAAAGCACAACAGAAGTTTTGTCACAGAGACATTCCACTATGCTGCATTAAACATCCTTCCACACCAAAGGATACACTGTTTCAAATAAATAGCTAAGGAGTTATAGTTATAAACAATTAAAGACAGAAACACCCAAGACGTCACTAAAAATAGACAGATAAAATGCAGATCCCTCTGAAGAGGATGCAACAGTTTGTGTATTACATAGTAATATAGCGCCATCTAGAGGATACTGTGCTTTAAAAAAACCCTAAAAGCAAAACCAGAGAGCCCGATTCTGATTGTACTTATACCAGTGTAAAGCTGAAGTAATTCCACTAGCATTATATCGGTGTAAAGTCAATGCATGTATAATCAGAATTGGGTCCAAACAGCGTTATTGGCTGATTTGTATCTAATGCATGTAGACAAACCAATGAATTAGCAAGTTTCTCTCTGTATGCACAACTGACTGGGTATCCCATTACTCCCCACTACAGATAGACTTGATATGAGCGCATAGCATCGCACACATGCATTGTAGGGAGAACACCCCCCACACAACATATGGCATATGAAACAAAGGTCACACACAAGAGCCCATAAAAATCTGATCCAAAATTTAAGGGACTTCTCAAACTTGCAATGCAGAGCCCTGACATGTTTTATGCTGGAAACATTGGGGCTAGATTTATACTGAAAATTATAGAAGGCAATTGTTGCTGGAGATCATTTTTCCACATATGTTCGACAGAATTAAAATAAGATGTGCATTCACAAACTGAAATTCTAACTCCAGCTTCACACAGTCCGGTAAAGCTCTGCATTCTAAAGCCATGTACAGAGTTGTCTGAATGGACATGGTCAACATCAGGGCAACAGTGATCTTCCCCTCTCTTCAAATGCAAGTCTGCTGGGGCTAATTCTTTTCCAGGACTATTCCTTGTCCTTTGACTGCAGTGTGTGGAAATATTTATATTATTTTCGGCAAAAAAGTTTATAAATCATTCCAGATGTGCATGTGTAGCTCTGCACAGCTTGAAACTTTGTTCCTCCCACAGCTATGTTCCTTGTTTAAGTTGGGTGATCTCAGAACTCATGAAACTTCCTAAGTAAATAGAGGCTATAAAATGCACTAAACAGAAACGTTAGCTCTTCTAAAGGAAGCCTACAGTTTATGAAAGTAATTGGGGAGTTCCAAATGTGTGTTATTTTGTCTTAGAAACAAGTTTTAACTTAAATGCCTGCATTTTTACAGATCTCTAGAGACCGCAAATGAGATCAGAGCCCCTTTGGGGTGGGCAGTGTGCAAACACATGGAGAGAGACAGACCCCACCCCAAAGAGTTTGCAATCATAATAGAAAAGGCAAACAAAGGATGGGACAGGAAAAAGGCTCCAAGAGGTGAATTGTCCACAGCATGCAATAGGTAGCAGCAGAGCCAGGAAGAGATCCCAGGTCATTTACGTCCCAGTTCAGTACACTATCCATCTATCTTAGGTACTTACAATGCCCCTGTGACTGGGCGTGCCTCTGTGGTGTGCCCTCGTGGCCCATCAGGGCACGACTCACCCAGCCACAGGTCTTTGACTGTAGGCCAGCTGTCCTTCCAGCTAAGACACACTTCAGACCTACCCCTTCCAGGCTACTGAGGTCAAAAGAAATCAGGAACAAGAAACCACAGCTCAAAACTGGGTTTTCTGATGAACGTTCAGTGCAACCCTCCCTTCTATTCAGGGCTTGTCTTCAAACAGTTCATACTTCAGCTGATCTGCCAGGGTCTGGTCGTCCCTTCTAATGGGCCTTGTCTGACTGACAAGCTAGTTCAGTCTCTGGGCTGCAGCCAGGCTTCTCACAGCAGGAGAAGCAGATTTGAGGGAGCTCGGTCTCCTCCTTTTAACTCCCCTCTTCATGCTTCACATTTGCTGCCAGCGTAGTAGGATGGGGCTCATTGGCTCCCCAGGCTCTCGTTAACCCTTTCGTTGCCAGTGTGGGGCCTATCTGCTTCATCACAGCCCCCCACCCTCACTGTAATAGCTGAGCACCTAACAATATCTCATGTGTTTATCCTCACAACACTCCTGTGAGGAAGGGAAGTCTATTATCCTCATTGTACAGAGGAGAAGCTGTACTAGATTCTAAATATTTTTCAAAGTTTACCAAATAACTGACATTTCTAATTGATTCCACCACAAACTATCATTTGTCCCCCTTACCAGTCTTCTCTGGCTTTAGGTTCCCCTATGACACACAGTGCACCACTAGTATTAGTTAAATGATAGTAGTACCTAGAAGCCCCAGTCAGGACTGGTACCAAGCACCATACA
The DNA here is from genome assembly GCF_027887155.1 of Malaclemys terrapin pileata. Taxonomy (NCBI): domain Eukaryota; kingdom Metazoa; phylum Chordata; order Testudines; family Emydidae; genus Malaclemys; species Malaclemys terrapin. The sequence continues at coordinate 92,627,925 of NC_071512.1, forward strand.
GACACAGAGCAAAAGGACAGTCCCTGGCTCAAGCAGCTTACAATCTACAACGTTTGTAAACTCCACCAAAAACTAGATGGTTTTATCGGCCTGACTCTGCAGTCCCTAAGTCAGCAAATCCCCTGCTGAGCTGAATAAGAGAACCTGATTGGGTCTTGAAATCTAGGTAGCATGGATTAAGGCCATAGGCCTTATTTCTTCCTTTATGAATCCTTCCCCTCTTTTTTCACATACCTGTGATTTACCAGACTATTAACCACCAGACTAGTAGGCCTAAACTGCCTTTATAACCTAGATAAGACCACTATTGACAAGCCAGAAAGTTAGGGTTTAGAGACACATTGAGTTCTTTCCCAGAAGCTGTACAACATTCACTCCTTTCTCAGCTAACATTGGTTCAGGGATCACGTATATTAAAGGCTGCATCATACCCTATAAGCATGAAAGGTCAGAGTTAAGGTTACAAGAACAACATTAGCTTTGCCATTTTCTGTTTTTTGAGTGCTTAAAGACAGAACCTTAAAGTGTGGTTTGACTATAAAAATGATTATGGAGAAATGGTCTCTTCTTAATAGATCTGATGCCAAACACACAGAGAGAGCAGATCTTCTGTCTGTAATGACCAACCCATTTTTTACTCCGTTAAGTCCTCTAGAGCGAACACAACTAAGAGAGTGCACTGCAGAGTCTGTTCCATCTTGTGCAGCACCAATAGAGAGATGTAATACGATCCAACCGGTAACTCCACAGCAAATCCACTGAAGCCAATGTGGTAGCACAGGTATCAGCAAATAATCTAGTTCACAGAGGTGAGATTCCTGCTCAGTTTTTACTCACCTTCTCGTTGAAGCTGATAGGAATTTGCCTGAATAAAGAGTGAATGAGAACTGAGGATTCACCCCATAGGAATGGTACAGAAGTCTTTTGTTAAATGGTAAGAAAAAAGTGTTTCCATGTCTGTATGTGTGATCTCACAGTTTAATCCTCTAATCCTTTGGTACAAAGAGTGTTAGTCCAGGCTACTAGATTGTCCACTTCACTCTCCCATGGCTCTTCCTCTTTGCTGAGGGGTCTCTTTTCACCTGCTGCTTGACTTTTTGGTACTGGACCAGGGACATCGATGGTTTGAAATATGCATAGCAGAACAGATTAATGAAGAGAAAGGAGACAACAGGTAAGTACAAATAAGTTTGCCAAAACAAGCTACAGTCACATTTTTCATTTTTAAAATGCAGATCTTAATTTGCCTGATTTCTGGATCCATATCTCCTAGGCATATACAGAGACTGTCCATACTATAAATCACGTGATACCTATATGAAAAAATGGCAGAATCGTGTGATAAACCACATTTATCTGTCCTCTGAACTCTGACCGCTATCCCATCTAAACTGGGACTACTTCTAACATCACAAATTGCTTTAATCAACTGCCATCGAATTAAAACCAAAACTCCAACCTATCAAATGTGGAGTTTCTCTCCCATCTTACACTGGGACTCAGGCTCAGGACAAAGCAATGTTCTGTCCTGGACCAGAAACAAGTTCTTTCTGCCATTCACACCACCACACTCATAGTATTAAAGACTGTGTCAGTAGGACTCCGTTGACTCCCACATGTAACAGCTACGGTTCAGCTCTCCATTTCATCATTAAGAGCCTGCCCTGTGTCTTTTACTAGTGAAAATGTGACCTAATTCCTGATCCTAGACATATAGAGTCTGATTCTCCTCTCTTTTACACAGGTGAAACTTCATTCACTTCAGTGGCGTTACACCTACTTTTCACTAGAGCAAGTCAGGAGAATCAGACCTGTAAACTTGATTCTCATCTGGAGCCTGATCCATTGAAGTGAATGGAAAGATTCCCATTGTCTTCAATGAGGTTCAATTTCGGGGGTGGGACCTTCTGCCACCTCTGTCGGGGGCGGCATTTTGGGGGCGGGACCTTCCGCCGCCTAGGGCAGCAAAAAAGCTGGCGGTGCTCCTGTGTAAGTGAACAGTAAATCAGGTTCTACGTGCAGATATCAGAAACATTACATTGTATGGTACTGATTCTTTACCTGGAGTTTGGTAAAGCAGGTTGTTGTCCTGTTCCATTTTCCTAATTTCTATCAGTTTCTCATCTATTGTTTGTTGCCTTTGCTTTCTGATGAGTTGAGAGACAATAGCATTGTATCTGTAAGCAGAAACAGAAGTAAATTAATGGATACTATCAAACATAAATTTGGTTAAAACTAACTTCTATAGGGCCCAAATCAACAGAACACTTAAGCATGTGCTCAACTTCAAATGTGCTTAAGCCCATTCCTAGTCAGCAAAGCACTAAGAAGCTGTAATAAATAAGAACCTGAAAGTGACACTAATTATCTATATGGTTCTGTAACTCTGGCCTTAATCCAGCAAAGCACTTAAGCACATGCATAATTTTAAACATGAAAAGTTCCACTAAAGTCAATGGGATTACTTGCATAATTAAAGTTAATCATGTGCTTAAGTGCTTTGCTAGATCAGGGTCGGAGTGTTTGGCACTTTGCAGAACTAAGCCTTATAGACATATGTAAAACTGAGCTTGTCTACACTGGTCAGGTAATGGACGCTACCGGGGTGTGATTGCTAAAGCATACTAATGGGTTGTGCATTAATTAGTCCATGTAGACCTGCTGGTGTGCACTTAAGGTTCCCTGCACTTTAATAATCTGAGATGTTACTTGTGACACAAGTACAAAAACGTGAATTTCTAGCACATGGTCTGATTTTTAAGCTGACAATGTCCCTTTCAGTCTTCTCATTCAAAAAACTTGCCTGCCATTTTAAACAGGTTATATTTGGAGACAGAAAGTGCAAAGCAGAGGATTGAAAAGGTAAAGGGGAGTCCAATGGGAAGGGTGGATTAAGTGCAACGCTAAAAAGTAATTGTTTCTAATTCCTACTGGAACAGAATACACCACTGTATTCAAACCCTGCACACTATTTTGATAATCTTTGTACAAAGTATGCTTTGCAATATATCATCCAAAAACTCATAATTTGCTGGTCAGTATCATCCTGATAAAATATGCGTGACCAGGGCTGGCTTTAGGAAGTGCGGGGCCTGATTCGAATACCCGGCGGTGGTCCGGGTCTTCGGCGGCAGGTCCTTCACTCGCTCCGCGTCTTCCATGGCACTGAAGGACCCACCGCCGAAATGCTGCTGAAGACCCGGAGCGAGTGAAGGATCCGCTGCCGAAGTGCCGCCAAAGACCCAGACCGCCGCCAGGTGAGTAAAAATTAAAAAGTTAGGCGCTCTTCTTTAGGGCGCAGGGCCCCCTTAGGCGCGCGGCCCGATTCGGGGGAATCGGCCTAGAGCTGGCCCTCTGTGTGACAACATTGTAGGTGAAATTATAAGATTCCCCTGTATGTTGTTATTAACACATGTTCCAAACGCCACAGCACTGCCCAAACAGAAGTTTGCAAACAGGTCTGTCCTAAACAAAGGAATGTATGCTCTGCTTAATTTGCATTTAAGCAGCAACAGAATCATCAAGCAGGAATGGAAACAAAGAAAAACAGACGACAGATGGAAAAAAAGAGGAGGAAATATCCTTCCACATAGACTCTTTGGCTCCTGGGTCTCAACTGGAAAAGTTTTTCAAGAGGGAACTGAAACTATAAAAAGAGGGACAAATACCCCGCGGCACCTTTTTCTCTTTCCCTGCCTATCGCATTCACTGTGCCTGAAGAGACACAGGAAGCAGGCATGGGACTCTGGGAAAGGGGTCCTGACCTGAGAGTTTGATCAGTAATCTGCTGAAGCATGTGGTGCGAAACTTTGCTTGAATCTAAGATAGTTTGTTAACTTAGGCATTAGTAAATGTCTTCTCTTTATTTTCCTGGTAACCATTTCTGACTTTTATGCCTCATTACTTGTACTCATTTAAAATCTCTCTGTGTAGTTAATAAATTTGTTTTACTGTTTTAGATAAAATAGTCTGATCAGGTTGAAGTTTCTGGGTGACTCCATTTGGGGTAACAAGTCGTGTGCATATTATTCCTTTAAAGGAATAACGGACTCAGTATATTTGCATTGCCCAGGAGAGGGCTGGGCAGTACAAGACGTGTTTCTGGGGGGAAATCTGAGACTGGGAGTATGTTGGGACTGGTGTTGTTTAAGGCTGGTAAGAGCCAAGGTATGGCTAGCTGGCTGCATCACACACAAAGACATAGCTGGGAGTGACTTACGTGCTGGAGACTGTTTGTGAACCACAAAGCATTGTACAGGGCACCCCAGGTTACAGGGCAGGGGTGGCACAGCTACTCAATTTGGATTGTACCCTGGTACGTCACACCTACACTCACGTTCTGCCTCAAGGATTCATTTACTATTGTTAACGTCTCAGACTTCTCTCCACTTTCTCTCTGCACCATTAGAATATAACTAAGTGTGTGAGAGAAGACTGTTGGAGTAATTAAATTCATAGTATGATGTACTTTATTTTCTCTTGACTGGTAGAGAATATTTGATGTATTCATACCTTCCGGAACATTTATGATCCCTTTGCAGTGGGGAAAAGGCTATAGAACAGGCTGCTGTTAATGGGACTTTTAATTTATCTTTGATCACATGAAACTGAAAGTTCAACTACATGAAAAGAACATTTGTTCAATGCATTCTCTTTCCAGCCACAAGGTGGCAAACAAGGTTTTAACTTTTGATAAATAATATTGCACCACTGTTTTCAGGTAGGAAGAGTTAAAAAATAAAAAAAAATATGTAGAAGTGTACTGGCTTTATGTACTTTTTCTTGTGAAGTAACCCAGCAGCACTGAATTTAAAAAAGGAAATGGTGCTCAGTTAGTCTACGTGGTTGGAATGCCTTTTCATATCAGAGGAGGAAAAATACAAAAGGATCAATCTTTACACATTCATTACCACATTAAGTCACTTAACCTCTCTGGTTCCTCAGTTTCCTCATGTACAAAATGAAGGTAATGGAGTTACCTACCACACAGGGGAATTGTGCAGCTGCATTAATTAGTAAAGCACTTTGAGATCCTCAGTTGAAAGCTTGTCTCAAGTTCTTTGCTGAATGGGGGCCTATAGCTGTGTGCTGAGGAACTTCATCATTCCTTTTATTCTCATCTTCAGAAAACTTCCCTCTGACATAAAACCTGACCATTAATTTTCAAGATCCTCCAACCCTCCAGGCCATTCCACATGCCCTCCAGATACTAATTCTTTACTGTTCACCCCTTTTGTCCATGCACACTATCTTCCTTCTGCCACTATCAGAAGATTTATCCATCTGCCCTGACTCTCTGGCTGCTTTAAATGCCATTTCAAGATCCATCTCTGCTTTCTGGTCTATGATTTTATAACATCACTAAAATTATAAACAACATATTGTGTACCTGGGTGTCCCTTGTGACCAACCATTCTCTCTGTATCACTGCCCTAAGGGCTGCCAACTCTCCAGGAATTCATCTGACCAAAATTGGCAACTATCTTATCTAGCAATGATGTGCCACATTCAGCTATCTGTTACTCCAGGGTAAATCATAGGCTTAGCAGAGTTAGTCCAGATTTTTACTGGTGTAACAGAGCTGAATTAGACTCAACACTAATTACGTACACACTAGTGTAGTAAATGAATGCACATAATCAGCTGTGAAATATCTTGGAATATTTTTATATGAATAGTGTTATACAAAAGCAAACTGTGTTGCAATCTACTTTATAATGGTTCATGAATGAGCTACAACTTTAATAAGAAAACGTAAACTATATTATTATATAGTCAACAATTAAGGTTGTTTCTGCATTGATGTCAGAAAATTTGGCCTCTTACTTCCCTACCCAATGCTACGAGCGAAGGACATATTGCAAGCTTTAAAGCACAAGCATGTTTTGTGAGCTGTTTGCAATTGGGGAAAGAATACTGTACGAGAGGTAACTCTGTTTGAACCTGGTTCCGGGCATTTGAACCTGCCTTTGATTAATCAAACCCAGAAGTTCAAAGACAGAAAAAAAAATCTGTTAAAAGTATATGGTCTTCTACCACCAGATGGCAGTGAGATGTGGCTATTTCAAACCAATAGATTCCCTCCTCTACCCACTCCCCCCCAAAAAACCACACAGTAATTTCCTTTCCAGCTCTAATGAAACTAACATGAAAAATGTGCTATGCTTGACAGTGAAAAAGACAGCTTTCTGAAACAACTCCTGACTGTTAAGCCATATGCAAAAATGGACAGATGAGTTTAAAAGGACAAGTTTCTGGTTTTTCTGAATATTTTCCTGGGTCATATAGGATGCTGTGGCACTACATAATGAAACAATTATCAAACATACAAAACAAAGGAGTTCTGTTAAAGGAAATAAAACAAGGAAGTCATGTCAAAGGAAAATTAACCTTATATTCTAGAGGTTTCTTCAGAAAGAAAAATAAGCTTTTAATTTGGGTTAAGAACTTGCTGTCCTTCAAATTCAACCTGAAATTACCCGTTCATTTTCTTCCGATTCATGCTGAAGGCAAATAGGATTTGACTGGTAAAAGGGGTTCCTAACTTTTTGGCCTATTGTAAAGCTTCAGAAGTAATAAAAAGGAGTGAGAAAGTCCAGTTTGATCGGAAAGATTACAGGGCAGCACAATGACCTTGCATTTTGCTTTGCCTTTTCCTTACGAATGTGCTTGGAAACAGGGTTTCAGTCACAGGGGAACTTATTGAAAAATGTGAGTAGGCACTCAACATTTAAGGGCTTTGATCCAGATCCTCAGCTGACTTTACTTGCCTGAGCTGTGTTTGGCAGGGTGGAAGGAAGCAGTGGAGAATCTATGGGAGTCTCAGAGTGATTCGGGTGTTCAAGAGGCTCACCTTACTGCTGGTCCCTAAAAAAGCAGCATGCATCCATTCTAGTTAGGGTGACCACATGTCCTGTTTTTAAAGGGACAGTCCCGTTTTTTGGGACTTTTTCTTATATAGGGGCCTATTACCCCCCCCCCCCCGCCCATCCCCTGTCCTGTTTTTTCACGGTTGCTATTGGTCACCCTAATTCTAGTAGAGCCCTGTCCTAGAATTTTCTTGGACATTACTAGGTAGGAATCCTACATTGCTTCTGTTCCCAATGCCGTCTACCCTCAGACCATCCACACAACACAGGGTGGGATTTGGCCCTAAACCTCAAAATCAAAGACACAGTTCAGAACAATTATCAACAGTCTGGTAACATTTTGTAGGGTACAAATATGAACAGCCAGAAATTATAACAAAAGCACTACAGTTCAAATGTTGCCATTGCATATGCAAAGACCCTGGGTCTAATTGTATAGCAATTTAAGCTCAGTGGATTTAAGACACTTACGTATTCTCATCCCATTCTCCTGTTTCTCTCACATTTTTTGCCTTCCAGCCATAGCAGTTCCCTATAAATGTTGGATCTTCAAACACTATAATGGCATAATTACAGAAAGTTACAGTTAGAGAAAAAGATGCACCAATCATCACATTCCCTAAAGAAATATTAAATATCAGAGTAGTACAAGCATATGCATCACTTGGAGAAGTTTATAGCAGAATGCTGCACTATTAAAGTCAATGAGACTTTTGCTATCAACTGCAATGGAATCAGGACCTCAACCATTAACAACTACGTATTGCTATTAATAAGGTCCCTGGGCCAGACTCTGACCTTAGTTAAAATGGGGTAAATTTGAAGTAATTCCATGAAACTCAGTGGAGTTACTCTGATAAACACTAGTGTAATTGAGAGCAAATTTTGATAGTTTGTCTTAGGTGGATGGCAACACTATATGTGCACTTTTAAAGTATTATGAATAAAACAACAAAACAGGACAAGAATTACCACTGAAATGCATGAACATAAAATGGTGATTATATGATACACATTTCTTTTGAATAGAATATATAATAAATAACAATATAAACCTGATCCTGCAGACTGAAACTCCGATAAGTAATCCCCCATAAATCCTGTTAAAGCATTGTCATGCATCCAAGTGTGCTGGTAACTTAGTTACAACAGACTTTGGTGGTGGAACATTGTATTATCATCAGAGCACTGTGTTGGCCACAGTTCACATCGGATTTGTTTTGATCTTATCCTCCTCTCAAAACGTTTTTCTACTCATCATAATTGTATACACTTCACTAATGACTCCTTAATACGTTTTCTTCCATACAAACCCGGGTTTTCAAACTTCCTAACAAGAACTTACTTAGATTGTAAGTTCCTGGGGGCAGAGACCTTCTTTTTGTTCCATGTTTGTACATTGGACCCGCTGTGCTAGGCGGAGTCCATGACTGGGACTCCTAGGACAATGAAATAATAAATAAGAATAAGGGCCTGATCTTCAACTGGTGTAAACTGACATAGCTCTATTGAAGTCATTGCAGCTATGTCAATTTACATCACCTGAGGATCTGACACTCATTTGTGGATGCTTAGGATACACGGCTTGATTCTGATCTCACAATCAGGAACAACTCCACTGAAGTCAAAGTTGTTACACTAGTGTAAATCCAGCAGGAGAGAAGAATCAGGTCCATTATGTTTAATTTTACTAAATCAGGCATATCATCTTACATGGGGCTTTAAAATGTTCTGCTGCTTTTGATGTGGCTATTCCTGACCACATCCTGTGGTAATCTTCAAACGAAATGGTTGTAATCCTTCTGAAAATATAAATGCATAGTAAAGTTTCTGGTGATCAGACAATTCGGTAGTAAACACAGATTTTCATGCATAACCTTCCACAAAACAACAGAATGAATTAAAAGGGTTTTAAATTATTGCTTTACTGGCTGCTCACAAATGACAGAGATATAGCGTCACTAGTGTGTAAAGCAGCCAGCTTAAACAAGAGCAAACACTAATATTTTAAAGACGTTTTAGCTATGTTTACATGTTACCAGTTTATGAGACAACCAGATGGATTATTTTCATAGTCTGCCCTCCCCCCATCCCCTTCCAGGGATTAGTTTAGCAGAAAAGAACCAATTTTCTGATTATTTATAAAACAGATCTGGTTAAGGGAATATAGAGCTGATAGGGAAGGAATATATACCTTCTAAAATAGCTATACCTCACCAACAAACAACGCAGGGTAGAGTTTTTTTAAAACCCGCTTTATATGTTTTATGGCTATATCCAGGGCCGGCTCTAGGCACCAGCAAAACAAGCTGGTGCTTGGGGCGGCACATTTTTAGGGGCGGTATGGCCGGCGCCAGAATGCCGCCCCTAAAAATGTGCCCCGGCCACCCTAGCTCACCTCCGCTGCTGCTGCCATGGTGCGCGAAACAGTTGATTCACGCGCCGCTACTCACCCTCCCTCCCAGGCTCTCAAACGTGGGAGGAGGGGGAGACTCCGAGTGGCCGCCTCCCTCCTAGGCTTGAGGGCCTGGGGGGAGGAGGCAGGGCTGGGGATTTGCAGAAGGGGCGGAGTTGAGGCGGGGCCGGGGGTGGGGTAATTAAAGAACGGGGTCGGGCGGCCAAAATTGTTTTTGCTTTGGGCGGCAAAAATCCTAGAGCCGGCCCTGGCTATATCTTTAGTCTCAAAACTATTACACATATATTCAATATAAATGAAGCAAAGTGGTTATTTAAATATTGCATTTTTTAACTATTAATTGCATTACTGTCTGGTTTATTCACACTCACACTAGACCAAATTCTCCTCCTAGTTAAACTTTGCGCTCACTCTAACTTGCACCAAGGCTAATACAGTCCCCAGACAGCCTCACCCCCTCATCTATACCAAGGATTAAGATCAAGAGGAGAAATCCTGGCCCCACTCAACTCAATGGGAGTTTTAACATTGACTTCAGTGGAGTCAGGATTTCACCCCAAATCTCTATACAGACTCTAGAATAAAGACAAGAGTAGGGTTTCATGGCCCAGCTGCCTCAGAAATAACGTGACATAAAAAATCCATGAAAATAGTTTTGAAAAAGAGAAAAATACATCTTTTTTGTTAGCGACATGTCTCAGAAACAGCACGTCAGACCACTTTGTTCTGGCCCAAAAATCTGGTCAAAGACCATTTATACTAGACATCAATTACAGAGATTTCGCTTGAGACATTTAGAAGAGGGAGTTAAGGCCAAAAATCAGGGGGGAAAAAGTTGGTTGTGACCTTATACTAATATATCTCCACAATACATTATTTTGTTCAAGATCCATTAGCCTTTTGAAATGTATTATCTCGCTTGCCATTACATGTTTTAAAAAAATTGTTTGGGTAGCTAAGTAAACTCTTGTTTTAATGTGGCGGGGGTGATTTTACCTAGATTATTAGCTCTGTGGGGCAGGGACTATCTTTTTTGTTCTACCTCTATACCACACCTAGCACAATAGGGTCTTGGTCCAGGAGTGGGACTCGCAGGTGCTACCACAATACTACTACTACTACTACTACTAATAATAATAATTTTCAGACACCCAGTGTTGGCCTACCTCTGCCCGCACTGAAATCAGTGGGAGTTTTATCCTGTGTGTCAGGGCTTGTCTACATGTCGCTTTAGTTAGGGTTACCATATTTTAATTTTTAAAAAGGTGGACACTCCATGGGGCCCTGGCCCCAGCCCCTGCTGAGCACTGCGCCGGCCCCGCACCGCCAGGCCCTCCCTCCCTATTTTCCAGGACATGTCCGGCTTTTTTGGATTTCCCCCCGGACAGGGATTTGAGGCCCAAAAAGCCGGACATGTCCGGGAAAATCCGGACATATGGCAACCCTACTTTAGTCTGCACCAGAGGGGTGTAAATTTTAGTGCACACTATGTGTCATGCACTAACTGACCTATGTGGATCATGCTGGCATGCACTAGATGATCCCTAGTACATGTTAATGTAGTCCCATTTCAAACAGTAATTTGTTAACATGCAGTAAGGAACGTCTATTGCGTGCCGGCAGGGTCCTGTGGACCAGTAGGCCAGTTAGTGTGCAACATGCTAGTGTGGACTAAAACGTATACCCCTCCGGTGTTGACTAAAGCACAGTGTAGACAAGCCCTCAGTGAGAGCAGTTAGGCCAACGCTGGGTGCTTTTGAGAATCCTACCCGATAGCATCAGCTTTTGGAATACATGGACTTGGAAGACCACAAATTTATTGTCTTGCTTGGCTCTTCATTATGTACTGTATTGTCTTGTGCTGGGTGCTCTTGTTTCAATAAAGATACCTTTACAATTTAATCCTCATGTAACCCCTTTGGGACAGGGCAGCCGATCAGGGACACCTCAGGACAGGAGCCAGGAGGAGCCCTGTGCCAGGGAGGAATCGCCCGAGAAGGACAGGCCGGAGCTGGACCCAGTATCACGGCTGCCCAGAGCTGCCTGGGGCTGTGAGTACTGGGGCTTATGACTCTGCATTGGGAACAAGGAGGGAGGTTGCTAGCTAGTTAAGTGGGGAGGTGGTCGCTCTGTGTGGCTTTGCAGAGAGCTGCAGAAGAGGGCACCGGAGGGGGAAAGTTGTTGGGGGAAAGTTCACTGGCGCCAAAGACGACCAGGAGCAACCAAGACTCACCACTGGACTGGAACTTTGCTCAGGACTCCTGAACTCAGAGCAAACACTGAGCAATGTGTCTGCACACAGTCAGACTGTGCTACCTAGGGTTACCATATTGCAGTCCTGGAAAAAGAGGACACTCCAAGGGGCCCTGCCCCAACTCCGCCCCTGGCCCTGCCCCAACTCCGCCCCTTTCCCCGCCCCAACTCCACCCCTTCCTCAAAGTCCCCACCCTGACTCCGCCCCTCCCCTGAACGCTCCGCCCCCTGCCCCTCCCCCTCCCCTGCTTCCCATGAATCAAATGTTTGGAGAACAGAGTGGTCTCTAGTAGTCAAAGACCCTTCTTCCCTGTCCCCTCCAGTCTATGTCTATCCTATTGCTGTCTAACCCGCCCCAGCTCCTCATCTGATTTCAACTGCCCCCCACTACCGCTCTGGATTCCTTGTCCCAGTTTCCTGGTCCTGTCTCACTCTCCTCTCTCCCCGCCCCCATCCCTCAGATGGGATGTTCGTTCCAGATTGGCAAAATTATAAGGCTTCCCAACATTTCAACACTTCCCATTCTAAATTTTCGGTTGCTTAACTATAGGCTAGTTCTGCCTACAACAAAGCATATTCAGAACTTCTGATTAAAGGGATTATAAGTGTAGCAACCTCCATCATAGCTAGTCACCAAAGACTGAACCCGAGCCATCCAGACTTAAAAGCATGAGCTTCTACCACTTGAGTTCAAGCTATAACTCCCTTAGCTGGTAGCTATACAGTTATCCTCTAAAAATCCACCAGAGGAGGGCACAAAACACATGTTGGACAGTGAATTACAAAAGTGCCAAATATTATTATTAGACCTGCAATACTTTTCACAATTAACATCAGCGGGGGATAAACTGGGAGTTTAAGAATATTTGGAAAACAATTTTAGAACAACATTCAGTGCTGTGGTTTAAAAGAAAAAAAACCTGTTAAAACCCATAACTTAGCAGCATTCAGTGTTTGAAAAAAAAACAACTTCTAGGAGGGATACAAGTTAAGAATGTTGAAACAGGAAGATGTTATGCTTAGTTACCACTTGGGCAAGGTGGCATGCTATGTAATACTTGCAAGATTTCACTGTAATATTTTACAATATATAGCAGCGCAATGCTGATTCCATTGATATTGTTGAGCAATTCATGCTGATTTTATTTCAGCCCACATCTTAATAGTTTTGAATACAAGATCACAATTTTCAGCTCAGTTGGTCTGAACATGCAGAGCTTTAAAATTGCTATGCTCTAAACTGTATATTAACTACAATTTTATAAACCTGCATGTCAGAGAACTGTGTGCCACTACTACTAGACAGTGGCACAAGGCAATTCAGTGTGAATCACAGAAATGTAGGACTGGAAGGGACATCAACAGGTCATCTAGTCAAACCCCTGCACTGAGGCAGGACTGAGTAATAACAACTAGACCATCCTTGACAGGTGTTTGTCTAACCTCTTAAAAAACTCCAATGACTGCTATTCCATAACCTCTCTAGGTAATTTGTCCAGTGCTTAACTACCTTTACAGTTAGGAAGTTTTTCCCAATGTCTAACCTAAATCTCCCTTGCTACAATTTAAGCCCATTGCTTCTTTTTCCTGCATGTCCTGAGTGGGACAGGGGTGGGTCCAGGCAGTGGGATTGGGGGGAGGGAGGTTGAGGGAGTTGGTGGGTGTGTGGGGATGGACCGGGGAAAGCAGGGTGGAGGAACTGAGGGGGACAGGACTGGGACTGCGGGGGGGCTGAGGGAGATGGGACAGGACTGGGATAGGGGGAGTAGGATAGGGGCTGAGGGGAGCATGAATGGGACAGGGTAGAGAGAACTGTGTAGAGTGGGGTGGGGCGGGGGAGACAATGGGGCTGTGCTGGGGAGGGTCGGGGGTTGGGGAGAGGGACAGGGTCTGGAGGGGATGAGAGAGAGGGGAGCAGGACTGGAATGGGGGGAAGTTGAGGGGGTGGGATAGCAGGGGGAGCGATGGGGGTGGGATGATGGGGGAGGCTGAAGAAGAGATTTGGGGAAGGGCAAGGCTGAGGGCAGTGGGTTGGGGGGAGCAGGGGGACTGTGGGGGAGGCTGTTGGAATGGGGGCAGGGACTGAGGGCAGTGGGTTCGGGGTGGGAGGTAAGGGGGCTACGGGGGAGGCTGAGGGAACAGGGTCAGGGTGGGGGCTGAGGGCAGTGGGTCGGGTCTACACTGGCACCTCTCAGCATTGCTGTGCCGGGCGGCAGACCTGCACCAGCACTACCCTGGCGATAGAAGAGTCCTCAGTGGAAATGCAGACTTCATGACACAGAGCCTCGTCACTTCAAACCTGGCGCTGCTCTGGTCAGTCGCTAGGCTCTTGTCACTTTCAAACCCATGCAGGGTATCTGGCTCTTTTTCAGTGCTCAGGTTAAGAAAAGCCTCTGTATTTTGTGAGGGCTTCAGCATTCACTTTCCAACTTGACAAATTGTCTGCCTGACACACTGCTCCCAGGGCATTCATCTTTATTTATTATTGGCAGGTCCATCAGATTAAGGAGCAACACAGGGGTAAGCAACACAATGGTGTCATGGATTTCTAATTTTTCAAACCATTTTGGCCTCAACAGGGATAACAGCAAATCTGGACAGAGCAGATGGGTGTCAGGATTGGTTTGGGTATTTTTTTTTTTTTTTTTTTTAAAGTGAAAATGTTTGTGTCTGAGCAAAGGCTGCAAACTTCCCTTTGGAAACCTCTGCTGATCTTTTGCCCCAGGGACTAATGACAGCCTGGAATCCGGGACAGATTTCCACATCCATGCAGGGTGAGATGATCGGGGGGTGGGGGTGGGAGAGGGAGAAGGGAGGGACGGTGGGGGAGGCTGTTGGAACAGGGGCAGGGACTGAAGGCAGTGGACTGAGGGTGGGAGGCACAGGAGGGACACTGCGGGGGAGGCTGAGGGAACAGGGTCTGGGTGGGGGCTGAAGGCAGTGGGTCTGGTGAGATGATCGGGGGGAGGGGAGGGACTGTGGGGGAGGCAGAGGGAACAGGGTCAGGGGGGCTGAGGGTAGTAGATTGAGTGTGGGGGCACTGGGGGGACACTGCGGGGGAAGCTGAGGGAACAGGGTCAGGGTGGGGGCTGAGGGCAGTGGGTCTGAGGGGAGCCCCCCCAGAGGGACCTGCCAGGGGGCCAGGTGAGCCCAGCAGTGCTTACCTGGAGTGGCTCCCAGGAAGCATCCAGCAGGCAGGTCCCTCCCAGTCCCTCTGGCTTCTTCCTACGGTTGGGTCGAGGGGAGGGGGGCAGGGGTGGGGGGCTCTCTGCCCGAGTCTACAAACCCCGCCCCGCTGCAGCACGCAGAGGAGACCTCCTCGCTGCCTCTGTGTGTGCCGGGGCAGGGGCAGGGCTGCGCTCTGCAGGCTCCTGCCAGCCGGGCGGTGGGCCCCGTGGGCTGACACCGCCGTGCCAGGAGCTGTCAGCTGCGTGCTGCCCCAGGGCCAAGGGAGGGAAGGTGAGTGGTGGCGCCGGCTTGCCACGGTTCCCCCAGCGCAGCTGCCCTGTCAGCCGCTTTTGGGTCTTTAAATAGCCGTCCAGGGGGAAATCCCGGACATTTTTAGCTTTTTACAAATCCCCCCCGGACGGCTATTTAAAGACCCAAAAGCCGGACATGTCTGGGGAAACCCGGACATATGGTAACCCTAGTGCTAACACTGGGCCTGTGGGGCCTTGGTTTGGACGCAACCCGGTTTTACTCCTCCCCCTATATTTCCCCTTGTTGTATTTCTCCTCTCATCCCTCTGTAAATAAATATTTCCCTTGTTATATCCATTGTACTTTTCCTGTGGGTGTGTGTTCACTCTGGGAGGTTTGGAACAGGTGCCCCTGGGGTGGAAGGGATTTCTCCTGCTGCATTCCTGCGCATGCCTTCTCTTGGCCAGAGCTGCCTGCAGAGCAGACTCCATCTTGGCCACAAGGGCACTAAAGTTACACTCAAAAAAGTCAAATAAAACAAATCAGTCTATGTAATTCTATATAATGTTATAAATAACAAGAGATAATTGTACGTGTGAACCAGGAAAACCGCTGCAATCCCATTGCTGTCAGACATTCAGGAGGCAATAGTGAAGATGAGAGGAAGGAAACCAGCCCCAGAGAAAACATGGACCCTTGAGCTCAATGACCACCATTATTTTTATCTATCCGATGCCCTCCCACCACACTCTAGCCTTCGAGGCCCTGTAAAATGTCAAAAGCAGCTCTTCAGAGGTGTTTTGCTTTTACCAATATTTAAAGCTATATCCTGAAAAGGAAATGATTCCATTATGGACCTTGACCCTTAATACCTTCCATTCCATACCCAGAACTTTCACTTCCGTCAATGGAAGCTTTGGGTGCCCAAAGAAGGTGGGATTGATCCATAATATGTTGGTGACAAACTAATACTGTTCATTCTTTTTGTAATGGTTCTGATTCAGTATCCTCAGAAGTTCATGCAAAACTTAATGATCCCACTTCCATTGGAGTTAACAGCAAAACTTCCACTGATAACTTCAGAAGGAGCAACATTAGGCTCAGGTTGTATTAAGAGCTATATCCCAAAAGGGGCAATTATTCTCTTTTTCCTGTTAGTGGATATTCCCACTTATTTAACTTCCTTATGGAAACATCTGGCAAGCAGTTGCCTTCACAGTTATTGCCAGTAAGTCTTATGTCCAACTGAAATGAGTTCTTCACCTACAGGCGTATAGCCAGGAATTGTGTCATTGTTAGGTCAAGTGATATTTTGGTTTGACCTAGTCAATGACATTTATTCCCGGAGATTATACATATTTATCTATAATTGATTTATTTTATTATTTTAATAGTATAGGGAAACCAATGAATTCTTTCTAGAATACACTAGATTGTTTTTATTTTGTATTTATTTCTATAGTGCTAGAGTTGTGCATGATATTACCACTGAAATAATTCTGAGGTTAAATTTCAAGCTAACATACGGGGCCAGGTTCTCTTCCTAATTCAGATCCCTTTGCACCACTCCAGAATCTGATTGTCTCTGGTCACCTGTGAATTCTCTTAGTGTTAGGGTTTGAAGCTACCTACCCCACCCTATCTCCAGGAACTAGCATTTAGAGTGAGTCTAGCACAATAGGGGTGAAATCCTGGCCCTACTAAAGTCACAGGCAAAACTCTCATTGGCTTTAGTGGGGCCAAGATTTCTTAGTTCATCATAACTTGTTACCTGACATGGCCCAGAGAAGATGTTTCAGATGGCAAGTAATACTTCAGAGAAGCAGCACAATCTTCCCCAGTGCTAGAAAGGTCTGCAAAGGAGAAGATGGACATTTTAAAAAAAAAAAAAAAACTTTATGAGTCAGATCCTGTAAATTGGTTCAGTTCCATTGACTTCAATGGAGCTATGTTGATTTACATCAGATAAAGATCTGGTCCTATATTTCCCCCTAGTACTCATACAATTAACAACCCACCACATCCGCACTATGGTAGAGATATTGGGTTTGATTCCCCTCTGCATGTGCACTCCTCCTCCTGTCCCTGCCAAAAGGAATGCAGCTGTCCCACACAGTACTCCAGAGGTTTGGGTAGGCAGCTGCCACAGCAGCAGATTCTGATGGCTTTGTACCAGTAGGAATGTCCTCTGCACCAGGCAAATTCTCCTCTAGGCACCAACCCATTATTGCCAGAATACAGCCACTTTGTGGCACCTAAGTGGCATAAAGTGGTCAGAGTGGACTGGAATTTGGCTCATTGAGAGCAAGTACTTTCATATCCTTTCATATCTGCCACATGCCCTGCTTGCACCAACAACATTAAATATACTGACCCAAATTCTGACCCAATTTTTACCCTAGTTGTAGCTGCTTTTGCAGGCTAGTCATTGTATAGCATAACCATAGCACACTAAATGTCATTCTCATGAAGATTTACAAGGCGAGTACAATTCATATTGGGCAGGCAAATCAGGATAAGGACAGCAGTATTTCTGCTCTCTGGGTCCCTGATTCATCTAACGCCCTTCCTCTTACTTACTTTTCCTGCAACAAATCTGACTTTCCCTAATATCACTATGTAAATTACACTGGCCCTCACTCACCAATGTGTAATTTATAGGACCACGTACATTCGCTCTGAATTTGGCCCAGCGTATTCCCTTTCAAAACACTAACTGGTGTTTGTTGACATTAAATTACCAATCATACTAATATAAATTTACTGTTGAGCATACAATAAACTGTTTTTTAAAGAAGGAGTTTTAAAAGAAAAAGATTATATTTATGGGTAATAACAAAGGAAGTACAGTATTACCTTCTAGGTGTTGGCTAGTTCTAACACATTGTATAACCATTTGTCTGTACAAGGATATGTTGTTTTTCAGCATTTCTGCTGCTTCCACATTCACTGCATTTTCCAGTTCTGGATTAGAAAGCATTACCTGTATAAAGGTATAAACACCGAGAGAGAGAGAGAGAGAGAGAGAGTAAGTACAAATTGGTCTCTAAAACATCTATTCTGCTCAGAACTCACAATCCATCAAAATTGTTGATTTAATAGTTTTACAATGAATTAAAACCAATCATACTGGTATGTTAAAGTCAAAGCAAAAACGAGGCCACTTTGTAGCTTTGTTAGGATTGGGCCCTTCATTTTGATTTTCTTAAAAAAGGGCTATGTGGTCGTAACCTATGCTCCCTTCTTCCTGTTTTCTCTCAGGTTTTTGTATAATTCCAAGCAGACAGCCATGAATGATACATGACTACCATTTGTTTTACTCATAACCAATACTAGGATGTCCACAAAAATCACGCATACATCTGGGGGACATTTTCAGTCATGAGTGGAGGGCAGGATATCCTTCATAGTGATGGGAAAGACATTACAAAGGGGTAGGACTTGCTCCAAGGAAAAAGCTGTATGAATTTTTTTCTTGGAAGAAAAGGCAGTAAATTTGAAACACTGAGGCCTGTGTGTTAAAACTGAAGGTAGCTGCTTTGAGTTACTCACTAATCTCAAGACCTATGCCGACACTCATGATCAAGACTTTGACCATGAGATAATTCAGGAATTTAAAAGTAGAGCTATCAGCATTTAAAAAGTATTTTTAAAAGAACAGAGAATCAGGCAGAGTACACATGTCTTGAGCAGTGGATTACTCAAGATAAGAGAGCATAAATCCAAAAGATCAAAGTAGCTACTGGTCAAAAATATTTAGCATTGGCAACAGCTTCAATCATACTCATTCATTTATCTATCTGTCTTACTCAGAAGTAATGTGCTGCTAAATAAGACACCAGGGAACAAATACAGAAGTAAAAATAAATTAATCTTATTAAAAAAAAGATGTTCTACAGAATATATTTGCTGTGGCTCTGAAGTCATCCAGCCATTTGCATTTTTAATTTTAAACCAAATGAATAATCCTACATCACACAATCAGTCTGCAAGTTTGAAATCCCTACTATATAGGTAAAGTACATTTTAGTATTTTCTTTTAGGAAAGAGATTTAAGCGAAGTTATTTACAATACTCTTTTCTTACCTGGATAGCGAGTAAAATGCTACTCATCGTTAACTTTCCATTCCACTCTTTAGGATTGTCTAGAAAATCTATACAAGGTCTCCCCGAATGTTGATCCACTGTATTGAAAAAAAATGTTGTGTAACTTCAAAAGAATTATGCAACATGGCTGTTGTATGCTAGAGGAACTAGTGAGAGTTATTGTTTTATTTATTTATAGCTTTAAATTACTCAGACTACCTAGGTGTTGCATAGGGCAAATCATTGTCACACTTGTCCTCCATTCCACACTCCCTCAGATTGTTCAATTAGATTATACTCTTACTTTGTTTTTGTATGGTGTCTGTACAACAGGGCCAAAACCCTGAGTGGAGCCTTTGGCATAGCTGCAATTCAAGTACTAAATAATAATACGGATTTACATTGATCATCATAGCAATGTGCTTTCTAGTTCTGAAGTGCACTGAATCACCAAATATCAAACTGTGGGCTAAACTCTCTTTTGAATAGCACCGATGTATCCTTTCACTGGGGATGCAAAGGTATCATTGAGGCTAATATTTGGCCCCTAGGCTGTAAAGTGTATGAGTTTCCAGGACTAAAGCTGGCCACAAAAAATTCTCTTTCAAAGTTTATTATAGAAATTACATAAAAAAGTATGTTAAAAGAACATTTGCATTGCAAAGTCAAGCATTCAAAAATTAGGAAATGCCAGATGTATGGGTACCTGTGCAATCTTTATCTGGCATTTAATCCCATTTTCCTTAATCTGTTTTGAAAGCAAGATAACTATTTCAAAAAGAGTTATGCTAGTATAAGGTTTGTGTGGACACATCTCAATGTTGGATAAACCTATCACTTCTGGCAGTCCTCCCATTGCCATCCCAAACTGCATTGCTTCACATCTTTCAGAGTAACAGCCGTGTTAGTCTGTATCCGCAAAAAGAAGAACAGGAGTACTTGTGGCATCTTAGAGACTAACAAATTTATTAGAGCATAAGCTTTCGTGGACTACAGCCCACTTATGCATCCGAAGAAGTGGGCTGTAGTCCACGAAAGCTTATGCTCTAATAAATTTGTTAGTCTCTAAGGTGCCACAAGTACTCCTGTTCTTCTTTTTGCTTCACATCTGTTTACCTGTGTCTGTCCTCTACCGCTTCAGGGTCAGTTTGACTGGATGTCACCTCTTTTTAAATGTTGCCACACTCCCAGAGTCACATACCCATTATGGCAGCCATGCATTGTGCTTCTGAGTGGGCCTGTCTAGAAGTCCTGGATCTCCTTGCCCTTTGGGGACAGGGACATGTCCAGTCCCATTTTAGCAGCAGTCACTGGTACACTGATTTATAAGTGGCCATTGGAGCAAGAGTGGGAGAAGGGGCACTCACAGGCCAAAGCCCAGTGTTGTGCTAAAGCAAAGGAGCTCTGGCAGAGTTACACCACCACTAGAGACACAAACAGGACCTCTGGTAGTGCTCTCAGTACCTCCCCTTACTATGAGGAGCTGTACTGGATTTTTGATGAGGACACTACCTGTGAATCCTAGCATAGGGTTCTGGACAGTTTGGCCAAGGCATCGGAAGGCGTTAAAATGACCACAAACCCATTCAGGAGGCTATTCCCCTACGCAGCCAAGATCTCTTTGGTACATCAAACCCTGAGGCAGAGAGAGCACCAGAGATGCCCCCAAAACCCAGGTGAAGAGCCAGCCTGTCAGGGCTGTGGAGGGGACCTCTTCTGGTAAGAGTGATGTGCTGTACTACAATAGCACAGTATAGGGGAATTTAAACAACTTTGTTCCAGGTACTGGCTGGGCACTGTAATGCTTGGCAAATGTGAGCTATTATAATAATAATAATAATAATGGAGATATCCCATCTCCTAGAACTGGAAGGGACCTTGAAAGGTCATCGAGTCCAGCCCCCTGCCTTCACTAGCAGGACCAAGTACTGATTTTGTCCCAGATTCCCAAGTGGCCCCCTCAAGGATTGAACTCACAACCCTGGGTTTAGCAGGCCAATGCTCAAACCACTGAGCTATCCTCTGCTCGGCTTTTATTACCACAGCCTTTGGCTATGTAGACTTCTTTATTGCCTTTCACTTTGTGCAGGATGGGAAGTTATGCAGGACACAGGGGAAGCGGGAGCTCCTGCTTCAGTAGCAGACACTCTCTCTTCTATCTAGGAAGGGACATGTGCTTGCATTGTCCCTAAGGGCATGCGGTGGCCCAGAGAAAGCCCAGTTTTCAAATATGTGAGTCTTAATAAGACCCAAATCCTGCATTTAATCCATGAATCCTGCATTGGGCATGAAAATGGAGATTTATGCACCCGTGGGACAACCTGAGCATTCAAATGCATGGTTTAGACATGGTTTATGAATCCCCTGCCTGAAAATTGCACAGAGTTTTTGGGAGGGTTTGAACAAGGTTTCTGTTGGAGCAATGATAGTGCAGGGAAATAAAAGTCAAGCTAAACAAGTATCTGAAATATCTAACTACATGATCAGACAATTTCTCACATGGTCCTTACCATTGGGATGGAATGGAATGGTGTTAAATATAAGAGTTGGAGGGACACTATTGTACTCTTCAGTGTACTTTATTGACAGCTGGAGAACAGCCCCTATTATGAGAAAGAGATAGTACTTTAGTTAATACCAATCTTGTATTTAACAAGCACATCTGTGTTGCATTTGTCCAATGAAGGCTTTGTTGTTATGGGTTTTTTGTTTTGTTTTTGAAAGTTGTGTTCCTTGTGCTAATGTTAACAAGTTCTGGAAAACAACAGGTGAAGCAGGATGCTTCACATTAGATAAAAATGCTAATTATACATACACTTATTGGATTGCTGGATTATCATCATCAATTGAATTTAGTGCCATTGAAGAATGTCAGATAAACAGGTCTGGAAGCTGAAATCAATTCACAGACAGGTACTTGATGTGCAAAGGCACAGCCGGGCTGGAGTAAGGCAGAAGCACTATAAACCTATGCCTAGTGTCCCAATTCCTGGACTCATGGGATTACATCCTGGATTCAGCTTTCATTTGTTAAAAAAGTAAGTTTCTACTCTTCAAAGGGTTGCAAAAAAACCCTTGAAAACATGACTTGACTGTAACCGCTGCAGATAGCCTGAGAAGTGGGAACTGCTTGATGCATCTCAAGATGGAGTCACTGAGTTTTGCTGCTGCCATTGATAAGTGTGAGGGCCCTTGCTGCTTCTCCTGGGGAGAAAAGGCGGCTTCGTATCCCTTCTTTGATCTCTCCAGGTAGGGGGAAGGTTCCTGGTATGGGGGTCAGACTGTGGGAATGAAGCCACACGGAGCCCCATGCCACGGTGTGCCTAAGGCTCATGATTGCCTCAATCCAGTCCTGACACAGGGTAAGCTTCCCCCTACTACCACATCAGTGTACCTCAGTGTTGTCTTGGAAGGACCATAGCTAGGGATGATCGGGGAGGTTAGACTCCTTCTTTATTCTGGGCTCTATTTTGTAAGGTGCTGAGCACCCCTGTAAAATAACATTTGTTCAGTAGAAGCTGAAGTAGCTCAGCATCTTGCAAGCCTGAACCCGCTATCAATAGCCTTGAAGGAAGTCAGGACCAAAAACAATAGGTTTTTGTTTTTTAATGTGGACAGTCTGTTTAATAGGGTGGGACTGTGGCCACCAAACTGCTGTCAGAGGGTAACAACTGTCAGTCACTACTTACTCTACCTGTGCTGATTAAGAGTCAACCATTTACAGATAAAGCAGTTATTAGTGATCTCCTGAGACACAAGTCTCTTGGCTGGGATTTGAAATTCAATGCCTCCTATGAAAATTGCATCCCTTATTTTGTAAAATATTCACATAATTGTACATTGATTAGCAATAAACATAATTTACAAAGTATTAATGTAGTTATGGAGGGGTACTGAAAACTAATGTGCAGCTAATAATGAAAACCCAGTCAAGTTCTGGATGCTTTCTTAAAACTGTTTGCATTATCAGTTTTTTAAAATAGCCAGAAGGATGGACGGATAGACATAACATTACACACACAACACTTATAAAATCACATGGTATGGTAAAATCTTTATATGTTACCTTCCCAAAGAGAATCCTTGAGTCCCTGGACTTCGGCTAGCCATTCCAGCAAGTTATCCTTTGTAGGAGTGACAAAGATGCCCTAAAACAAAGGTACAAAAAGAAGATAAAGTGTGGAACGTGATGAACTTGACATGTTCCCTTAAAAAAATACTTGCTTACTTTTTAAGTTAAAATTAAGAGTTGTGAGAATTAGTTAATTAATGTTTCTAAAGCACTTTGAGACCTTTGGATTCATCAAAATACTATGTGGAAACATGAAGGATTCTTATGAAACCTAACAATAAAAATAAGCATATATATGTAATGTGGTCATAGTCCTTTTCAACCTGGCTTTTTTGGGAAGCGTGGATGGGTAGGAAATACAGCATATTGCTACAGTAGGTGATATTTTTATGAAAAGCTAACAGCCAAGCATCATCAGCTAGCACTGGATTTGAACTATCTACTTAAAGGCAAATGAGCCTATGTACTAGTTATCAGTCCCAGAGCCAGCCAGTCCACATGAATATTTTGTTTTAAATTTTTATTAAGTAGTTCACTTGCCACTTGAATTTTGGTGGACTTTGGCACCAAAATTCCTTTCCCAAGTTCCCTTAAGGGTTTTGTGTGCACACTGGAGAAGTACCAATAGGGCACTTAGAAAAACAATATGAAGCTAACCAGAAGTCAGTGGTATTTTTGCATGCATATGGGGACTGTAATATCAGGTCCTCCATTTGGATTCTTATTACATTTCCTCTAATTACCAATGAAATCCCAAAAGAATAAAGCTCCACTATTATGAAACAATGTACAGTTTTAGTTCATTAAATTACATCTGATGATCTGTGGAATTAACTTTGAAAATTAAAGATAGTAGGGTTAATCCCCTCCCCCCCAAAACCAACAACCACCACCCAAGAATTATGTGTCTACACTGGAGCTGGAAGGTGTAGGTTCCAGCTCAAGTAGACATACCTGCACTAGCTCTGATCAAGCTAGCTTGATAAAAATAGAAATGTAGATGCAGTGGTGCAAGGGGTGGGACTGGCTGGCTGCCCAAGTGCAATTCTGGTCAAGACTGTAGGTACGTACTCAGTACATAGTTTTGTGGTTTTACTTCTTGTGTTGAGAAGGGGCATGGGAAGGGATGCTAACACAAAATGGGGGAAAGCCAGGCTCAGGATGTAAAAAAGATGCCAGTTGCATGTTAATTAGTTATACCCAGCTTAGATATTGGAAATATACAAAGATACTACTCACAAAAATGTTGGCTTCTTTATACTCCATATACTCTCTTTCCAACAACAGGTAAGCTCTGGAGTGCATAGCAATAAGAGAACTTGTGCAGGACTCTTTCTCTCTCGCCTTCCCCCACAATATAGTTCTTGCTTCACAGAGGCTGTCGTCTTGCAAAAGGGCAGGTGATCCTCCCACTCTAATTCCTGCCTCACAGCGGTTAGTGGCTTGTACACATAATTTCTAAAGGGTTTGCATGGAGTTTAAAGAGGCTAATGGCCTTGAGCTGAAATCCAAAAGGGTCAGTCAGAGCTAAAAGCACCACATAGAGCTGGTGAACGCTTAGTAGCAGAGGCTAAACAAACCCAGCTAAGGAGCTTATTCCTGATCCATTGAATTTTCTTATATGGTTGGAGAGTGTCTATAGGAGGAGAAGGAGCGTCAGCGCAGCTGGGAGCCCCCCCAGCACATAGCAGAGGTACAAGGAATAGGCTGGACTCTGTGTATAGTGTTACCCAGCAACAGACTCCTTGGTCTGCTCAGCTGGTAAGGCTATGGCTTTGTTCCCCGCCCAGCCAATCACAGGAGGTCTTAGTTCATTAATCAGCTTGCCCCAATCAGAAGTGGCCTTTCACCCAGCACTTAAAAAGGCAGTTGCCATGACACTAGAGGCAAAGCCTAGAGGCCAAGCCATGACTCTAGAGGCAAAGGCCAAATCCTGACATTAGAGGCCGAACCTGAGCCTAGGAAGATGCCCTTATGCGGCATCCATCTTCCTGGGTTGAGAATTACCTGGGCAAAGGGCTGCTGGAGGCTGGCTCTACCCCTAGTTTTTTTTGGAAGTGTCATCATGAGTTTTAAAGATTGGGGAGTTTTATAGGGTAAAAATTACACACACACCACTTCTAGTCTGTACCACTGAATAAAACTATGTCTGGTTACAACTTCACCAGCTCCCACACTTATCATAAAGTGCGCCCTTTTGCCCAAGCCAGATCTCGTTGCCTTGTTCCCAAACACCTCAGTCCCAAGTGTCTGGGTCAACATGAATGGAGACGAGTTTTAAAAAATGTGGCTGTTTAGATCTGTCATGCTCACACAGCAAACCCTTCACTGCCAGAGGGAGAGAGAGATTAAGAATCTGCCTGTGCTATGAATAGCACTGACAGAGCACTTTCTCTCCTCAGATCTGAACATACTTTAATAAGGGTTAGGGATCACTGTCCCCAGAGGGAGAGGAAAAGCAGCTTTCCTAAGGTCACATAGTGAATCAGGGCAGAGCTCAGCATACAACTGCTTTCTCCTGACTCCCAAAGTCCTGTAGTTTGACTGCTTTGCAACGCTGCCTCCTTTTCAGCATTGGCTCTGGAATGACAGGCTTTAATACAGCAGCCAGCTGATTACAGAAAATAATTGCTCTGACATCTGGGCAGAATCCGTTATAGCTAAGTTTAATATCGTCATGTTTATTTAATAAATACATTAATAATGTCCATACAGTTGGGGGTGGGGTGAGGGATAATCCTTCCTTAGTTAAAAATGGAGAATTAGCATCATGTTGGATATAGCTTGCTAAAGGCCCAGTTCTCCAACCTTTACTCAAGCGAGGACAGTCCTATTGACTGACTGAAATAAGACTACTTCTAGGAATAAATTGTGCAAGATGGGGCCCTCAACATTACAAAACCCTCTGGGTTTACCAGTGCTCTGCACATGTAATATCAGAAAATAATTTGGCTGTTTTGTATCCATATGATTGGGATCAAATCTAGTTGTTGTCTCCAGAGTAGGAGGATAATCAGAACCCCAGAGATAAAGCATAAAGGCTAGAAGAACAGGAGTACTTGTGGCACCTTAGAGACTAACACATTTATTAGAGCTTTCGTGGACTACAGCCCACTTCTTCGGAAGTCGGCTGTATTCCACGAAAGCTTATGCTCTAATAAATGTGTGAGTCTCTAAGGTGCCCCAAGTACTCCTGTTCTTTTTGCGGATACAGACTAACATGGCTGCTACTCTGAAACCTGTCATAAAGGCTAGGTGTGTCATTAAGACACTGCTGGTGCTGGGGAGAAATAGGAAGGAGGGATAATGGTAGCAAGTCCTTGAGACAGTGTGTTTGCTTAGATACAATGCCCCCAGGAATGACTGGGTGAATGCCCAGAATGGCTATATCTGCTATTACTACATCCTTTTGCAAGGTGCAGTGTATGTTTTCCACACTGTCCAGAAGGTGGCCCAGATGTTCTGAGCAGTATGTAGAGATCTAACATTCCTTGCACAGATATTGTACCTTCCTTTCACTGATACTGGTGTTAGGTTCCCACAGTCTTGTCACACCAGGGGCCTGATCCTGCACAAGATGTTAAGGAATAAGGAGAAGATCTTCACACACAGACACACACATACATACCCGAAAATATGATACTATGATTAAGTAGAAATTCACTGAAAAGAATTGTCTCTAGAGTTCTCCTTGAAGTGTCAAATATGGTTTAGGGGCACAATCATCCCCTCCTGCAGAGAAACATCTAGGAATGGATGCTCAGGTCAGGAAATTCTGAATTATTGTTTTGCTGTTCCTCTATGACTGGTCTCTCTCAGGAGGGGGATTTGGAATGTGTAAGAGGGGATCTGCAAAGAGAAATTTAAGAGGTGAGTTGGTCAGTCTCTAAATACCTACATGAAGAGGGGATTTCTGATGGTTCAGGCCTCTTTAATCTAGCAGACAAAATCATAACAAGCTCTAATGGCTGGAAGTTGACTCCAGAGAAATTCAGACTAGAAATAGCAATGAAGATAATTAACCATTGGAACAATTTACCTAGGAATGTGGTGGATTTTCAGTCACAAAGTCATTCAATCAAGGTTGGATGGCTTTTTAAAATATAGGCTTCAGCTAACCCAGAAGTTATAAGCTTGATGCAGGAATCACTTGTTAAAATTCTGTGGCCTGTGTTGTGCAGAAAGTCAATTAGATGACCATAATGGAATGGTCCCTTTTGGCTTTAAAATCAATGAGTTATCAGGGCAGAAGTATCCATGAAAGAATGTCCCTCAAGGAGGTCGTGCTCATTCTCCCCAGTCATCTGTCAACCTAATGCCTAATTTGACCATTAATTGTTGCACAGTTTCCCAAAATCCAGTCCCAATGAATCTATGTGATATTATTCCTTCTGTAAAAAGGAGCCAGAAATTAGGGACAATGCCCTGGATCCAGCACTTTCTACCTTCAGGAGTCCCAGATCTGCTCAAAGTTCATGTCACTGGTGCTTGTAGAAGTTGTAAAGGTGATTGGGAAGCAAATATTATCCTATATAATTGTACTTTTTCAAAATATTATTGCATCTATGTATATCTTTGTAATTTATGGAAATCAGTTACAACAATGTGTGTGTGTGTATAAACACATATGCATATGTATTCCAAGCACTTTTAATGTTTGCTGAACTCATTTACTTCTTATGAATCAAACAGATGGTTTCAGTTTTATTTAGACTCTTTGAATGATCTCAAAAACCCAACATTTTCTTCACACAGTCTACAGATTAAAGCAATGCAATGTGCTGCTCTGATGATATAACGTTGGGTACACTGGTTATCCAAAAGCCGTCTGTGTAGCTGAATTTCCCCCAATGAGCAGGAATTCTCATTTAGAGCAGGGTCTGGAACACAAAACCTGCATTGACTCAGCTATTAAAAGTATTTTAGACACTGTTCTACAGTGCGTTGCACAGATAAACAGAAAATAAAGGACACCACATATGCTTTTAATAATTCCAATTTAAAATCAATTTTTCCCCTTCATCTTAAAGACCTTTTTGGTGTATAATCAGAAGATTGTGTCTCTCTATTTTTAATAATTTTATATTACCTCAGTAATATAACTGTCCTAAATTTTAATCTTTAAAGATCAAACAGGAAGAAATACAACTGGTTATATATTGAGTGACTTGGAGGTGATAAGCTCTCCTCTCATTAAAAAAAAAAGCCTACAGGAGGGTAAAAATTACTTGTGATAGTCCATAGACACTATATTCTGGAAGGGAGAGGTTTGCAGGCCCACAGAGAAAGTAGGTTTGTGGCCACAAGAAACCATAGCTCTTGAAGATACAGCCAGGGGACAGAGTGCTCTCAGAGAACCCTTAGATATGGCTTGCATGACTACGGGCTGTAGGATTGGTTACTATCATAAAACCTTCTTGGTTAAGCAGTGCTCTGTAAGCAGAACATCAGAAAATCATGCATTTCCTTTTGATCGGGTAAAACGTAGTCGTTCATTCCAGAGCAAGTGCAGAGAAGACAAGGGGACAAAGGTGCAAGCATACATACCATCTATCTGTAGCTCTCCATGTACTGTGATGTCTGTCAGTATTTGCTCAACAGGGAACTAAGATGCTGGCTGCAGAAGACAGTGTCCGCAGTCAGAGCTGCTAGAACAGAGGTCAGCAACCTTTCAGAAGTGGGGTGCTGAGTCTTCATTTATTCACTCTAATTTAAGGTTTCGCGTGCCAGTCATACATTTTAATGTTTTTAGAAGGTCTCTTTCTATAAATTTATAATATATAACTAAACTATTGTTGTATATAAAGTAAATAAGGTTTTTAAAATGTTTAAGAAGCTTCATTTAAAATTAAATTAAAATGCAGAGACCCCCCAGACCAGCGGGCAGGACCCGGGCAACGTGAGTGCCACTGAAAATCAGCTCGTGTGCTGCCTTTGGCACACGTGCCATAGGTTGCCTATCCCTGTGCTAGAACAAGAAGGTTGCTCAGGGTGATTTAACTTAGTTATGTTCCATTTTTGTAATACAGCTAGTGTTTCTGTGTTGGGAACAATGTTGCCATCCCACATCTTCCATGCCCCACTCAATCCACACAGAATTGCAGCTCTGCTGGTTTTCCACAGAGGGGCTTCTGTTCTGTGAGCCCAGGGGTGAGCATGATAGCTCTCAGGGTACCCTTTTGTCCTCCGAGCATGGTAGGGACTTGCCAATTCAGACTTTAAATAAATGAATTTTTCGTAATAAATTTGTGACGCTCAGTTAAAATGCTGTTGTTTTTTGGTAGCAAATCAAAAACATGTTCAAATAATTAGTTTTTAAGCATCCTGAAGCTAAAAAATAGCTTCTCCTCTTTGAACAATGATTTAATTTCTCTTTGTACTGGATTTTAAACCTGTTCTGTCATAAATCCCAGTATACATAACAGTACCCTTTGCAAAGACAGTCATACAAGATTGTATTTCCCATCCATACAGATCTGAAAACCAGCTCTCACCTGGGGCATGAAATACACTAAACACTTGAGAGTAAGGAAAAGACTCTCATTGACTTCAATGGGTTTTGAATCAAGTCATGAAGAGACCAAGAAGAAAACTGGCTCCTTGCAAGACAGTCCATCCTTCAGGATTAGCCTGTGAGCCATATGTAGATTTTCCACCCTCCCATCTTGCAGTTCTATCACATGCATAATTGATTACTGAAATCCAGGGCTGGCTCCAGGCACCAGCCGAGCAAGCTGGTGCTTGGGGCGGCAGATTAAACGAGGCGGAATTCCGCCCAATCCTAGGGTGGCACGGCCTCTTTTTTTTTTTTGTTCCGCTCCGGCCGCCCTGTAGCGGGTGGCGGCGCGGAGGACGGGAGTGCCCTGCAGCAAGCCCGGCAGAGCAGTCCTCGTCCTTCCCTCCCTGGCCACCGGAGCAGAACCCTCCCCACTGTAGCCCTGGCTGCCCCTCTTCTCTCTCTCTCCCGCCCGCTCCTCCCCCACCCTCCCGCCGGTCCCCCTGCACCTGTGCTCCAGTGCACAGATAACTGTTTTGTTTTTTTTTGCTTTGCCGTTCTGGCCGCACCGTTGTTTTTTTTTTTTTTGCTTGGGGCGGCCAAAAAGCCAGAGCCGGCCCTGCTGAAATCTAAGTATCATGTATAAACTGTTGATCCATCAATATGTTTCACAGGTTATTGTAAGAGATTCATAGATTTCCAAGGACAGAAGAGACCACTATGATCATCTAGTCCAGGGGTCGGTAACCTTTCAGAAGTGGTGTGCCAAGTCTTCATTTATTCACTCTAATTTAAGGTTTCGCGTGCCGGTAATACATTTTAACGTTTTTAGAAGGTCTCTTTCTATAAGTCTATAAACTATTGTTGCATGTAAAGTAAACAAGTTTTTTAAAAATGTTTAAGAAGTTTCATTTAAAATTAAATTAAAATGCAGATCTTATCAGTTTAGTGCAGTGGTTCTCACGCACCCCCTGGGGCAGGGCCGGTGCAAGGATATTTTGCGCCCTAGGCGAAACTTCCACCTTGCGCGCTCCTCCTTGCACATCGGTTCATTGAGGGGCAAATCCCAACGAGCCTTTATAGACCCCAGGGGCTAGCCTGCCCAGGGGCTGCTCCCCAGACCAGGTTCCCCCCTCGCCGCCCCCTGAACTCCCCTGGAGGGTGCACAGCCCCCCCACGAGCCCTCCCCACCCCATCCCGGTGGCCCCCGTCCCGAGTCCACTCACTGGCTTTGCTGGGCTTGGGCCATTGCAGCAGCTCGGCAGGGAGGAGCCGCCTTCCGGAGGCACCGGAGAGCCAGAGCGTTCCGCTTGCGGCAGCAGCGAGCCCCAGCCATGGAGGAGCCAGCGCAGTGCATGGGGGCAGCAACCCTGCAAAGGCGGCGGCGCCGCTAGTGGGAAGCAGCTGCCCTCCCGTCCTTCCTACCCAGGCTGCGGCCCAGCGCCCCCCCGGGGGCCCTGCAGGCTGCAGTGGATGTATGTGGGCGCCAGCCTGGCTCCCCCCTTGCCTAGGGTTACCATAGTTCAACAATCAAAAAAGAGGGGAGAGCTCTGCACTAGCCCCTCCCCCATCCACTTCCCACCCCGACTGCCCCTGTCAGAACCCCCAACCCCCCCTGCTCCTTGTCCCCTGACTGCCCCCTTCTGGGACCCCCCCCACCCTAACTGCCCCCCAGGACCCTACCCCCTACCTGTCCCCTGACTGCCCCAACCCTTATCCACACCTCCACCCCCAAACAGACCCCCAAGACTCCCACGCCCCATCCAACAACTCCCCGCCCTGACAGGATCCCCAGAACTCCCGACCCATCCAACCCTCCCCCTGCTCCCTGGGACTCCCTTACCATGCCCATGCCGGTCAGACGCTGGCTCCATGTGGAGGCAAAACAGCCCCTCCCCCACAGAAAGCTGAGGCAGCGGGACGGGGGGAGCGCCAGGAGGGGCAGCAGCGGCAGCTCACACTCCTGGGAGCTGCAGAACCTGAGCGCGGTGAGGGAGGAGCTGGAGGGTGCACCTGCCTGGGCTGTGGCCTGGTGCCCCCCCCCCGGGGGGCTCGTGCAGCGGATGCATGCAGGCGGTGGTCCCCGTGCACCCCCCGGCTCCCTCTTCACTGCGCTCGGGCTCTGCAGCTCCTGGGAGTGTGAGCCGCCGCCCCTCCCGCAGCAGGCTCAGGGCCCCACGCCCCAGCGGCTCACACTCCCGGGAGCCGCAGAACCCAAGTGCGGTGAGGGGGGAACCAGGGGGTCCTGGCCGGCTGCTGCCGGTCTGGGGTCCTGGCCACTGGCCCTGCTCAGCCTCCTGCCGGCCTGGGGTTCCGTTCACTCAGCCGGTAGTGGGCTTTGTCTGTGATGCAAAAACGATATTTGGTTCTCTGAATTTCCACCCAAACAGGAATTCCCAACATTCTGATACTTTTTGGCAGTTTAATTTCCACATTATCCAAGCTATGAGTCAAGTCTAGGATTTGAGTCCCAGAATTCACAAACTTCATTCACCGAGGGGGGATAAAGCTCTGCTTGAGGGTTTACAGGTTTTCTGCTCAAAGCAGATCTTACAGCTGTTACAAAATGTAAGTATATATGATTCTTTGACAGATCTCTGCAGCGGGTAATCTTCTAGTAAAGAAAAAACTACATATAACTGTGAGTGGGTGAGGGTTGGAGTTAATGTATTTCTATGCAAAACCAAAAAGTAGTGAAAGATTCTTTTCAAGCCTGCCACTGCTGCTCCAGTAGGCACATTTTCAAACTGGTATGTATAAAGTTAAGCACTTATATCTATAGGCACCTAAACAAGTGATATGTTTATCAGGGTGCTAAGCATCTGCAGCATTATTATTTGTACATTTTTGCTTATGTGTGGTTTATACTTGATTTCACAGCAGTTTCTGATATGACTATTGGTGGTTGTTTTAGCAACTAGGGAACACAGTTAGCCTGCTGTGGTATATGTCAGATGCATGATAGGAGTACACCAGTTTTGATGGATCTAGCTAACTAGGGACTTTCTCTTGTCATGTGGACATTATGTTCTTCTCAAACCAATGAATCTCGTAGTAGTAGTAGTAGTAATATAGTACGTGGTAGGAGTTGTTATGAGGATGCTTTTGGTTTCTTCATACTCTCATTCACTGAGGGCATTCATTTGATAAGAATAACCAAAATTAAGAATCTTGGTATCACTTTCAAACATGTTTTTTACATGGAGAGCCATGCGCCAGCCACAGTACAAAGGTGTTTTTTTAAGTACAGTTTGTGTTCTTATTTATTGAAGATTTTATAACAGCAACATAACTCCAGTACCACGACGCTTAATTATCTGCATGCATTTTCCTTTGTACTCAGAACAGATGACTATAAAGTGGCAGATTGACTTCAAGATGGCACTGGTGTTTTTCAAGCCCTTAATGCCATAGGCCAAGAAACCTCCAGATGAAAATTTTAGCTTCCACTTTCTCAACATGTTTGAGGCTTAGGATGCATAAGACGTTTGCAGTGATGCAACTACTTAATAAACGCATGGGAGAAGAGTAGGGAGAAAAGTGGAAACCAGGAAGGAGAATGCATTCATCTTGCATTGAGCAGGACATCAACAAGATTGTAAAAAAAAAAAAAAGGTGTGTGCGTCACATGTGCACGAGAAAGTGATCTTCCCAAACATTTTGATTTTACTAATGAAATGATAATTTGTTATGTACGGGCACAGAGATAAAAGTTTGATCAAAGGACACAAAACTCCAGTGTTCAAAATATCCATTTTCTAACACTTACGGTTTGGAGGAATAGTAGCCTGCAGCCAGGTGGAAGTTTAGTATAGATGGAATTAGTGATTGATCTTTGCCTCAAAAACAAAACTTAACCTTAAATACAGCAAACGTCTTAATTGCAATTCAAGATCTGAATACAATTAACCTGGAAATTACATGTCAGCTCCATGGGCTCAGTATATATGAAAAATTGAAGACATGGTCACAAAAGTACTTATGGCATAATTATTAATGAGGTTCTTGTTGCACACGTACACCCAGATCCTCAATGGTATTTAGGTGCATAACTCCCACTGAAATCAATGGGAGTTAGGTGCCAAAATACATTTGAAGATCTGGGCCATAAATCCCCACACGTACACACTGTGCAGAGCTTTGGCATATAGGCAGCACTGAAGTCTCACTTAAGACCTTAACAAGGAGCTTAAATGGTATGCTGGAATTCTCTTCCAGGGTTGAACGTCACCCACAGAGAATAGCACAGAATGCATTATTTCCTCAGTGTAATTGTATTATTGCTGTCTTTTTAGTATCTTCCCAAAATATCTGCATGGTCAGGTTTTAAATAAAGTTTAAGGATTCGTATATTTCCACATCAATTGTCATAAAATATGATGTGCAAAACCCTGCTTGTCTTACTCAGCTGATGAGGTGTTCTGGCTTTTAATAGACTCCTTGCTCGAGTAAAGTGAGCAGGATTTGGCCTTCTATCAGATTAGGTTTTCCAAATACCTATTATACCAAGATTCAGGAAATACTGATTTTAATATTAAAACAATGTTTTAATAAACAGCAGCATAAAATAATCAGTGTTTAATATCATCTCTGGTGTGTGAAATACAAAAATGCACATATTTTCAGTATAAAATAGCCTTTGGTATTACATTTTCATGCTTGCCTAATTGAAATGCCCATAATTAATAAATCAATCATCAATACAGTGATTAAATGCATGCAGTGAAAACAAACAAAAACAAAATATATGTATAAGGTAGTGGCTGAATATCACCATAATATATTTCAAGAACATCTACAGCAGGTTAAAAACAAAAAAGAAACAGACCAATATATAAAATGCAGAGATGTATTTCACTTCTGCTATACAAAACACTTTTGTGCAAAAAGATGTGAAAAATAAAGTCATATTATACAACATTGTCAACTGAGCAAAGGATTGTTTTCATTGTGTGGACACAAAAGATATTTTAATACAAATAACATTGTGAAAAGATGTAACGTACATAGTACTTTTGTAAATCACTAAAGTGGTTTCAAAATGAATAATCTAGATTGATTATACCTGAATTAATTTCAGTAATACAAATGTCATTTTTCTAAGTAAAAAGTTAACTTTAATTCACATTATTTTAACTGATAGACAAAATTGCCATAAATGTTTTCAATCCTTGATGGAATGTGGATTTCCCATTTTTAGGGGTTTCTGGAGTCATAGTCACTGAAATTATGTACTGCTCTGAAACAATAAATACTTCTTGGGAAAACTGATTGTCTTCTATAAAATTGTGGTTTGGAGCTTTTTCATTAAACAGTTGCATAGCAACAAAAGGATACAAAATTTCTGTTATAACTACACATATAAAATTATGAAATATTAACTTGAACCAGTTGATTCATGCTTTGAAATTAAAATTCTTAATTTAATTTCCTTTAAAGGCAATTTCTTATAACTCCATCTATTTTTAGCAGACATTACCAGATTATTTTAGTAGCCTGTGAGTTGATAACTCATTCTACTGAATGTCAGGACATTTTATGCAGATTTTTTGGTTTAAATATGAACTCAGACTCTCACCTCAGGTGAAAAACAAAAACCTACCTGAAATAACTAATCCAGCCATCAGATGTCAACATTGAGTCACGTATTTGAAACGCCATTCTTGACTGAAAAAAACTTACAAATGTTTAAACTAGATATTGGAAGTGAATTGCATACCCAATAAATCTCTAAACATTTGCATCTCTTAAAAAAAAGTGATTGACAAATATTAAAATGTTTTCAGAATAATAAAGTTTCTGTGATATAAACCATATAAGAGCTTTAAACAGTTGTGACAAAGTGTATGATGGTCATCACAAAGTTTTTTTTTGTTTTTGTCCCTTATTAAAATAAACATTAGTTTGGTACGTAAAAAAAATGTCTGTTCACATTGTTGTGTGTTAATACCACAATGATTTTTATCTGGTTGGTGTCTGCCTATCCTGTTAAACACAGTTAAACTTCACAGAAGATACTTGTTGCAAAAGTCTGTTAAACAACCAGAAAAATCTTTAATAAAATATTTGAATATAAATCTTTTCTACGTTTTTCTAATTTGTACTGTAAATAGTTATATGTACAAAGGCCTGACTTATTTACAACTCTGCAGAAATCATAGATTCGTTAGGTCCATGAATATTGGAGTCTCCTAATAAGGATGACTGTTTAGAGTCAATTTTGTATGGTTTTTGAGTTTTGTTTCCAAAAACTGTTATACCAATTCCACTTGGATGACTTGGAATTGACATATGAGATAGCAAAGGTATATTTGCATCCTGATTGGATCCTGAAGAAGGCAAGCTAGTCACATGACCTGTGCTAGTTGATCCACTTGCACTGCTTGGCGAACGGCTCTTTGGAGGTGGACAGTGCTGAATTACCCTGGGTGGGCCCGGTGGTTGGTAGTGGGCAGCTGGGAATGCAGCATATCCTGGAGGAATCGGGTATCCATTGATTGGAATAAATCGCTGGTTTTGAGGTATTGGTGGTCCAATGAACCCAGCAATTTGGCCTTGTGGTATACCCTGTGCTGGAAACATGTAATTAGGGTATCTAGGATTACTTAGGTTACTAACTGGGCTTGCACTGAGTGAAGTTGTTTGAGTGGTGGCATTTCCACCAGAGGGAGTAGTAGAGCTAGTGTGACTTGAAAGTCCCTCCCAAGAACGCAGCCTGGCATGGATATCTTTAAATCTTGGCCTCCGAGATGGAAGATCATGCCAGCACTCTGTCATCAAGCTATACATTCTGGGAGGACAGTCTTCAGAGCATGGTAATAATTGTCGTTTCCTGACCATCTCTATGACTTCTTGATTACTAAATCCATAATATGGTTGGAGTCCAAAGCTGAAAATCTCCCATAAGACCACACCAAAGGACCAAATATCTGAATCAGAAGAGAACTTGCCATACATAATTGCTTCTGGTGGCATCCAGCGAATCGGGAGTAGGGACTTACTTTGAACTCTGTAATAATCTGCTGAGTATATTTCTCTTGATAGTCCAAGGTCTGAAATTTTCACATGAAGTTGTTCTCCAATTAAAATGTTGCGAGCAGCAAGGTCTTTATGGACAAAAAAATGACTGGATAAGTATTCCATTCCTGCCGCAATTTGAACTGCAATATGCAGGAAATCTCCATGGTCCAGACTGGATTTGACAGTACCGTCCTCATCACTGCTACACCCGACATCTGAATGTGGCGATCGCATGATAAGGAATTCGTGGAGGTCTCCCTGATTCATATACTCAAAAAGTATGCAGATGGGTTGTTCCTGAGTCACAACACCTAGGAGACAGACAATGTTAGGGTGATGAAGTTCTGCCATAAGAGATGCTTCTTGCTGGAATTCTGTCCACTGCTGGGGATTGTTAAAGTCTTTTAATGTCTTGATAGCAACAAGCTGAGCATGATCCATGCCTGGAAGATAGAGATGTCCCTTGTAGATTTTTCCAAGAGCACATTCACCCAGTTCCTCCATGAAACGAACAGCAGAAAGAGGTAACTCCTTAGCTTTGCTCTGTTAAAACAGCAAATCAAAGAATAGGTTATAATAATTGGGGCAAAAAGGTACCTAAATTAGAGACTTATTCTCTCAGCAAGGCCACAAACCTGCAGCTCCCTGCAATAGTATCTATAACTCAAATGGCAGTAGAAATAGTGTGCTTCTGCTGGTAGGGAGACCAGACAGTGAAGAAGCCATTTAGGGACACTCTGTATTGTTGATCCAAGCTCTGTAGTGGCTCCGTCCACAGAAGTGTGGGCTGCCACCACTCGCAGAGATATTGCTGTGACCACATTGCAGAAGTATTGGGAGCCTGGTTGAGGCTGGGGATTCCAATACTCTAGTACCCAGGCAGTTCCTCACTGAATGCTTCTTTACTCCTGCTGTGTATGAGGGAGGAGGATTTTCCCATATCAAAATTAAAAATAACTTTCCATCCTTTACACAAGACTAGATGCAGGTGAACAAAGGCTGAATATAGGCTCGGTTATGGTCACAGTGCGGCGAAGAACTTCAACATGGACTTAATTTTAATCACACGACTAGTCCCATTGATGGCAGCTGGGCTACACACATGCTTACGTCCAGCTTTGAGAGACCAGGGCATATAATGTTAGGTGCAAATTTATGTTTTAACTCTGACTTAGGACTCAGTTAAGTTTCATCCTAGAGTTAGTTATTAACCCCTTGGGGTACAAAAGAGATTAGTTCTCTGTATACTTGAGGGAGTGTACAAGCTCCTCCCCCTTCCCCCACCCCCCCAAAAATCAAGAAAGTAGAATCAGCTGGAAAAACATCAGACTTTGGTCAAAGGAGAATAGAAACGAGGGCCAAATTTTTTTCAAACTTGGTTGCCTAACTTAGACAGGTACATCCATATTTAGACATTTAAATAAGCGACCTTATTTTTAGAAGTTAACATCCGTGGGCACCTCAGCACCTCTGAAAATCAGGTCACTTACTGAGATGCCTAAATTATGGACTTGGTAGCCTAAAGGTAGGCACCTGAGTTTGGAATCCACATTCAGTAAAACAGTGTAGTCAGAAACATTAGCATTTGCTTTCCTGGAATATTGTCAATGCAGTTTTTTGCATAAGTAATATGGAAAAATTGACATTAAAATAATTTTAAAGTTGCGCACTCAGAGTAAATGAATTCTAGTTGTACTGACCACTTACAAATGTTAGATAAATATTTCATAAGTAAAAAAATAAAATCATAAGGACATTTAAACAAGCAGCCAGTAGAATGTATGGTGATGGCAGGAAATTAGCTATATTGTTGAAGAACAGATGGTTTATATTATATAAATCCTTTAGGCTAAAACTTGTTTAGGTCTGGCATATTGTAAATTATATTTTAGTAATGAAAGTGAAATGACCTCTGTCTGACCTCAGGCAGGGTTTGTCTGTTTGAACCAACATAGTGGAAAACTATGAAAGAAAATGAAGTCATAAAGTTTTGGCAGGAAGGCTCATTTCAAGTTAAGCGGTTATAAATCTGCTTCATTTTTGTTTGACAAGTATTTGTCAGACAGTGGTGTACAAAATGTAAAGAAGTGTAAAATACATACGAGGCATCACGCCAAAGTAAACAAAGTACAAAGGGAAAATACAAAGAATGAAGCCCACTGCTTCTATCTCTTTATCAGTTGCTTCCATTAGTTAAATGACAAGATGGACTCAGTTTATTATATTCTGTAAGGCAATTAAGTACCTTAAAACTGAAACAGGCTTTTGGTTTAAATGTTAACATTTTTATTTGGAAGAGTAAACACACATCCACCTCAGTATGAGCTAGAACGTTTTTAACCAATGTTGACATTGGTATTGGATACAATATTTTAAAATAGAATTCTACTTCTTTTCTTTTTTAAAAATTTGTTTGAAAGGCAGCCAAAACAGTTGTGTCAGTGGGACAGCCAGCCACTCTCCCAACAGGAAAATATACAATTGTCATAAATGAAATCAGGTGGTTTTTGCAGCATATCATTTTAAACATGAAAAGAAAACACTGTGGTCTATATTTCCAGACATTTATGGGCAAGACACTTTGCCCACGTTGTGTATGTAAAGCATTAATATGTTGGTGGTCAAGAGTAAAACCTGAACCCCACTAAGTCGATGGCAAAACTCCCACTGACTTCAGTGGGGCCAGGATTTCCTCCCAAGTATCTAACACAAAGAAAGGACTAAGTTTCAAAATTTGGATCCAGTGAAGGGGAGATTTGGACATGGGGTTTGGTTTAGGCACATCTTTAATCTAATGTGTACTGTATTGCACACTAGACTTATATCATGATTTTCTATGGGTATTAACAGATAGTCCCTCATTTTCATCATTCTGCCCCTTAAAGTAGAAGTTACAGTTAGGGTTAGGTTAGTTTTTGTTTTTCAACTTACTGACTTCTACTTTAAGGGGCAGAATGATGAAAATGAGGGACTATGTTCTGTGTGTTTATTGGACTCAGTTAATTTGTAATGTTAAGTACCATAGATCAATTTTTGGCTGATTTAGCACCTATATAACACAGCAGCAAGAGACTGCATGTATGGTTTATAAATTGTGTAGAATAGTGCATCCCGAACACAAACATTCCCCAAATGGTCTAATACCTGGTTAGAACTAACTGCTTTCCAGCAGCGATAATAACCAGTTAAAAACAAACAGAAATCTCACAAAGGTTTCCTCTAGAATTTCCAGCTAATGTTTAAGTTTCAGAGTAACAGCCGTGTTAGTCTGTATCCGCAAAAAGAAGAACAGGAGTACTTGAGGTGCCACAAGTACTCCTGTTCTTCTTTTTGCAGCTAATGTTTGCAGACTCTAGCGATTAAAGACTAAGGCTTGGTTAATATTAGAATGTTTGAGTGCTTTGCTGTATGAAACCTCTGAACCTTTTACTGTTCCCTGTCCCTGGTACAAATCTTGAAGAGGAGGAGCTGGCATAGTTTTTTGACCCATGAATGATAAAATGATGGTATAAAGATTCACATGGAGTCAAAGGCATGATCTCAGGTAAGGAAGATTAAATAAAACATGAACTAAAAACAGTTGTTTGCATTACATGTGTAACCATGCAGGGCAGCCATGGCATGCCATCTTCTCAGCCTTCTTCAGTTATGTATTTTCACTAACGAGTGACCCAAATGAAAATCCTGGATTCAAACACTTCTGAAACTTGAGGAAGTTCAGAACCAGATGCTTACTGGTTTGGGCCCCAGCTCTGTTTTTTTCAGTATCCTTTTGTCTTCTTATAACCCATCTTCCTTCTTGAATCCACAAACTTATTTTTCTAAATAAGGTTCTACAGTTAAATTTTTCTAAGTAAGGTTCACATAATGAAATTATAACAAGACTTCACAATACAGAATGAATGACTTGAACTGGCAAAGTCAGCACTCTGTTCTCTCCACACAGTAGATGCTGTGGGATTACCTTTATTGTTAACTTAATGACGAAATATAAACTTCAATCTAAACTTTCTGCAGAGTTGGCTTACTCCTAGGATTTGTCCCTGCAAGGTCCTTTTATATCCGTCTCTTTCCCCAGTTGCTTCTGCCCATGAGAGAGAGAAAAACTACCCCGGTCAAATTTCCACCATGAGTCAGCAGAATAGCTCTGCCTCTCTCTCCCCCTGAGGGGTCCTAAAGCCTGACTCCCTGTCACATGGGCATACTGCAAATTCAAAGCACAATGGATTATTTAAACAATTTTGCCTGGACCCTCTGCTGACTAATTCTTCATAACCTAAGACTATGAAGCTGACACTGAAGAGCAAGCAGTAGGCACACCTCACGATTGCTTTATTAAACCTAAAACAGATCTCTACTTACAAACATATTCATATATGGAGAGCACAGATCCGGAAACGTAAGTGTAACCTCCTTTTCTTAGGCTGAGCGACTAAAACTGCCATCATTCTGAAAGAATATCTTTAGCGTGTACAGCAATATTTATAGAAGGAAGGTTATGCACAATTTGCATTGCTCCTAATGCCTGAATTTGGATTCATTTTGCTATATCGTTTTCTAACTAAAATAACAACTTGCCCACAGTACATCTAGACAATTTGATGTAAATTATTCTACACAGGTTTCTAATGTGTTATGTTTTAGATACTCAGGATAGTCCCCTGCTTGGAAGTGGCAGAGCCCCATATCCAGCCATGCAGGTGGCTGCCCTGGACATTTCCAGCCCCTGCCCGGCTAATAAACAATGAGGTCATTGCTAATCATTTTTTCAGTGTCTTAACTGCTCGGTGCGGCTTTTTTTTTTAAATTGGAAAAAAGTGCTTCACGAATTTGGAGTTTCAGTAAAGAGGAACCATATTAGGAGTCAGGGAAGAGGGGCCCTATGTTTCAGTAAGGCGGGCTGTAAATATGAATAGGTTTTGGTGCTTCATTTTGCAAATATCTCTAAAGAATGTGTAAACTTGAAGATAGAAGGAGGAGATCATTTTAAAGTGATTTCAGCTAATAACAGGTGAGGCAAGGATACAAATGATCCATTAAAAAGTGTTTTCTGAAACAGCCAATAAAATGAAAGAATGCATCTTCCTCCCCCCATTACTTACTAACTAGAACAAGGCCTCCATGCCACTTCACAAGCAGTTGCTTACTTCGTTAAAGCAAGCTTGAGTTTCTTTTCATCCAAAGCTATACAGACCATTAGCTTTATGCTGCACAGTACAACATATAGTATGCTGATGACAACAGAAGGTTCAAAAAGTGCAGCCAACGACACGGACAGAGATGGTGTGATAGAAATCAATTGGGTAATGTTTCAATTCTGGATTGAGCAAACCATGCTAATTCCATGCTCTTCGAAACAGCAATTGACAAGGCAGAAATCAGGTGCCCGATTACCTTTGGTTTGTATGCATTTAGCATGGACATCTCTACATTTTGCCCTCTGACGTGTTTGGGCTGTCTTTGTACGGGAGGGGAGGAAGACTTCTGGTTGTTGCGGCAGACGCAGATGAAGAAGAACAACAAGGCTATGGCCAGGGGAATAGTAACACTTGGCACCAATATATATAGGATTTCCATTTTATTCTTCTCCTTGGAATCTTTGGAATCTGGATCAGAAAAGAAAAAGAAGGTGAAAATAATGAAAACACACGAGGCATAAAATATCTCATGCAAAATAGTAAACTCCTGTATGTGCTGGAAATGCTTGCGAATGATAAAACAAATGGTGGATAGTATTATTATGATACATAGTGACTTCTACACCAAAAACACTTCAATGGGAGGAACACTTACCGCTGGTGTTGTATTGCTATAAAATTAACATAACTACTTTATTTGTTACTCAACAACTATATATCAACAGGGGAGTGGAGGACTTAGTTCTAAGGCCAAGGAGACATTCTTCTCTGGGCATCACTTCAAATCTGGTCCTGGTCATAAAATGGCTGCAAGTCATTATCATCTTAACCATTTGGTGTGAAATGTGTTGACAGTATGGCTTTAGTTCCTAGTGGACCAAAACCTATGGCAAAAGTAACTTCAGAATTAACACATTAATTGGCAGCCTCAGTAGAGAACAGAGTATCAGGTCCAGATTTTATTTATTATGTGCATCACAGTAGTGCCTAGAGGCCCCAGCTGAGATCAGGGCCCCGTTGTGCTAGGCACTGCACCAACACGTAAGAGACAGTCCCTGCCCTGAAAAGCTTATAACCTAAACCGACAAGGCAAACACTTCTGGACTGAAAGCTGGATTGCCACTCTCCCAGCAGATTTTGTTGTCAGGGTCACTAGGCCCTCTTCTCTGGCTGTTTTCAGAAGGGGTAGGAAGTGGGTAGTAAATAGAAGCATAGGGAGAGCACTTGCCCAAGATCATAATGGCCCATGCCTGCCAATACGGGGGGGGGAGGGGAGAGGAGGGAGGAAGAGTGAGAGCAGCTGACTTCAGTAGTATTACTGAGCATGCTCAGCCCATGTGAGCATGCTCGGTAAGAGCCAAGCAGCAAATTGGGGGTGGGGGGTACGTGACCATGCCTCTCCCACACATCACCTCTGACCAGTCAGTGGAGGGCTGGGAACAGACCCCTACACCTCCTGAGTCCCAGTGAAGTGCCCTTTCCAGTGGGCTATGCTGCCTTTCATGGTCCCAGCATGGAGACAACTACCATGGAGGCACGCAGTGGTCTCCAAGTAGTCAATCTGACACTTTGCAAGAGCATGCCAAAAAGAGCTCAGAGTGGGATTACTGTATATACTCGTTCATAAGCCACATTTTTTTAGTAAAAAGGGGGAGCATCAGAGAAGGGGGTCGGCTTATGAATGGGTATAGAGAGGGGGAAAGGTAGGACACAGCTTCCCCCCCCCAACAGAGGGGGCAAGGAGAGGCAGCCGAGCCAGAAGGAAAGCGGCGGGGCCAGAGTCTCTCTGCTTCTGGCCACGCTGCTCTCCCCCCAGCCTCCGAAGCAGCTGCAGTTCCGGGGCTGGCAGTCTGCAGCCGCACTGCCCGGCCTGCTGGAGCAGCTCCGGCCGGGCCAGAGACATCCTCCCCGGCCCACCCCAGGTAAGGTGGGATGGGATGCGGAGAGTGTGGGGATCCTGGGCTAGGGGTAGGGTGGGAGGGGTTACACTGGGAGGGGTCATGTGGGGAGGTCCCGGGTTAGGGGTGGAGTCATGTGGGGGGTGGTCACAGGGGTTACTCCCCTGACCCCCAGCTTCCCCTCCCAAAAAAATTTCCCCACCAGTTACTGTCCTGGCCCATCAGGGTAAGCAGCTGGTGCACCGGGACATTTTGTTTACTTAGGTTTACCCCCGTGCCTGCAGACGCTCGAGGTAAACCAACTGTCTCAGCCCGGCAGCGGCTTAGCCTGATGGTCCGGGAGCCAAA
Source organism: Malaclemys terrapin pileata (assembly GCF_027887155.1). NCBI lineage: Eukaryota > Metazoa > Chordata > Testudines > Emydidae > Malaclemys > Malaclemys terrapin. Next base: position 92,671,940 of record NC_071512.1, read on the forward strand.
GTTTGCTGACCCCTGAATTATAAGGTCGGCTTATGAATGGGTCATAAAAATTTGCCATTTTTACTTATCCATCTTGAGGGGGTTGGCTTATAAATGAACCGGCTTACGATCGAGTATATACGGCATATATAACAAATTAATACAGTAGCTACAGGGTACAAAGTGAACTTTGGAGAATACCTTTTAAATCCCCAGCAAATAATTATTCACATTATTAGTGTCAGATTTCATGTATCTCCAATAGGGCATGACATTTGCTGGAGGCCATCGAGTGTGTTTCTCTAGTGAAGACTTGACAGTTGTTGAGTTAAAATGAGATGAGGTAGGCCAAGAAAGCCCTTCTTCCTTCCAAACAGGATGTGGTTGCCCTGTGACAGTAGTCATTAACAAGGCTCATTTAGTGCTAAATGCAAAGCTAATTATTTTTCTAATGCATGTTTTGGCAAAGAAAGTTGCAGCTTATAACTGACTTACTAATAAAGGAGTCTCTTCTCTCAGTGCACAAGGAACTTACGCAAGCACCTCCTCTTCAATGCTAACATAAGCTACACGTATAAATCCTGTATGCATCACACAGGATGGCCAAGTGCCTAGGAATCTGTATCCCTTACACACAAGTCAAATTTGGCTGAGACATTTTGATTCCACTGGGGAAATGTAAATAAATTCAGACAAGCCCAACACTATGTTAATGTTTAAGCCAAACCAAGTCAATGGGAAAAATTCCCCCAGTTTTTAAAGAAAACCTGCAATGAACAGTTATAATGCTGTAGAGAACTAAATGGACATTGGCTGGCTCATATACCGAGAAGGACAAATAATTTGCAGACAGCTATTCATTAGGTGTCTTTCATCTCTCTTTCTAGTTCCCTCTGCAGGATCCTGACTTTAAATTTACATTACCTCCCCACCAGCATGCCACAGACTCTCCATGCATGTCTTTTAGCTATGGACCTGCTCTCCCCTACTCCAAATGTTTCTGGATATTAGTCTAGCTATGCCGTTGAGAGTGCTGGCTCTGCACTGCTTTCCAAGTTGCTGGCTCTGCCCTGCTCTGCTTTCTCTAAAATCATTCTATGCCACCCACTTCTGCAATTAGTCTCTCTTCTTTCCTTCATGCAAGTCACTGTTTCCCTCCCTCCCAGCACTTACACCTCCACTCATTTGACTCTCCAAAGTTTCCCTGCTCACAGAAAATTGTGCTTCTGCTCCCCACACTTCACTTTTGGATTGCTAGCTGTTCTGCCCTGTTGCTAGCTGCTACCTTTCCCTTCCAGCAGGGGTTGGTTGAAGAGTCATTACTAGTCCCTTTGATCTGGATTTTGCAGAATGGATGGGAAGGGGGTGCTTTCTATAGATAATGTTTTTGTGTGCACACTCGTGCATGAGTTGCCCTCCCCTTAAAAAAAAAAACACTCTGGGCAGGTGCAAACCTCAATTCCATTTGGGAGTAGTGGAGGAGTTTGCCATTTGGAAGAGCTGCCTCAGCAAGAGCAGGCTAGAATGTAAACGCCTGCTGCCAAAAGGGCTATGCCACCATGTTGCTGGAGCCCAGTCCAATTCAAGCTCTACCAAAGGAGGCTGAGCGAGAGCAGGGCCATTATGACAAGACACCTTGCTTGAAACATCAGCCAGATCAGGAGGACGAGAATGTCCAAAGTACTGAGTCAAAGAAACCACAGGTGCTGTGGCAACAAAGGAGAAGGGACAGATCACCAGCATCAGAAGCAGCTGATAAATCACCAAGGATAAGAAAAGAAGTGGGGGGAGGGATAGCTCAGTGGTTTGAGCATTGGCCTGCTAAACCCAAGGTTGTGAGTTCAATCCTTGAGGGGGCCGTTTAGGGATCTGGGGCAAAAATCTGTCTGGGCATTAGTCCTGCTTTGGGCAGGGGGTTGGACTAGATGACCTCCTGAGGTCCCTTCCAACCCTGATATTCTAAGTGAGACCTTTGAAATGGTCAAACAACTTTTTGCCAGGAGCACCATTTCAGATTTTGGTAGGTTGGGGCAACTTTAACAGTGAATCCTTGGGCTACTTAGGCACTTAAACTCTATTTTTTTTGACAGATAACTTAACAATTAGCTGACAGGAGCCCTGTATCGAATTCCTTTATAAAGGAAAGAAATTTAAATAAATATTAGACCCACTCAGCTTTAATAAGAACATGTTCTGACATCTTGTGGCAAATCATTTAAGGGACACTGGTTAGGTTTAAAATGTTAATGTATATTCTTACTTTATTACTAACTCCGTGCAGAGAAAGACCCCGTCAGGACTCCTGGGTTCTATCCCAGCTCTGGGAGGAGAGTGAGGTCTAGTGGGAAGCAGCAGGGAGCAGATACATCTGGGTTCTATATAAGAACATCAGAATGACCATACAGGGCAAGATCAATAGTCCATCTAGCCCTGTCTTCCAACAGTTGCCAATGCCAGGTGCCCCAGGGGGAATGAACAGAACAGGTAATCATCAAGTTGCCCTGTTGCCCACTACCAGCTTCTACCACTACCAGAGGCGAGGGACATGCAGAACATAGTGTTGGATCCCTGCCCACCCTGGCTAATAGCCATTGCTGGACCTATCCTACATGAACTTATCTAGTTCTTATTGGAACCCTGTTATAATTTTGGCCTTCACAACATCCCTTGGCAAAGAGTTCCACAGGTTGACTGTGAAGAAACACATTTTTTTGTTTGTTTTAAATCTGCTGCCTATTAATTTCATTGGGTGACCCAAATTCTTGTGTTATGTGAAGGAGCAAATAACATTTCCTTATTCAACTTTTCCACACCATCCATGATTTTATAGACCTCTATCATATCTCCCCTTAGTCATCTCTTTTCCAAGCTGAAAAGTCCCAGTCTTTTTAATCTCTCCTCATACGGAAGGTGTTCTATACCCCTAATCATTTCTGTTGCCCTTCTCTGTACCTTTTTGAAATCCAATACATCTTTTTTGAGATGGGGTGAAGTACTCCTGTTCTTCTTTTTGCGGATACAGACTAACACGGCTGTTACTCTGAAATCTGAATGGACTGTTCAATATGTTGGTGTACTGTGGATTTATATGGAGACAATATGATATTTTTCTCTTATTATCTATCCCTTTTCTAATGATTTCCAATATTGTTAGCTTTTTTAATTGCCACTGCACATTGAGCAGATGTTTTCAGAGAACTATCCACAATGACTCCAAGATCTCTTTCTTGACGGGTTCAGCTAATTTAAACACCATCATTTTGTATGTATAGTTGGGATAATATTTTGCCAAGTGCATTACTTTGCATTTATCTAGGGTTACCATATTTAAACATTAAAAAAAGAGGACACTCCACGGGGCCCTGGCCACGCCCCTTCCCCGCTCCAACTCCGCCTCTTCCCCGCCCCTGCCCCAAAGACCCTGCCACAACTCCGCCCCCTCCCCTGAGCGCCCCGCATTCCCCCTCCTCCCTCCCAGCCATGCGAAACAGCTGCCCGAGCGCTACCGGCTTCACGGTTTGCCAGGCAGCCCCCAGACCTCCAGATCCTGCGCCCCCGGCCGGGCACTTCCCCAGCGCAGCCGGAGCCCGGGAGGGGAAGCACCCGGCCGGGGACGCAGGGTCTGGCGGTCTGGGGGCTGCCCGGCAAACCGTGAAGCCGGTAGCGCTCGGGCAGCTGGGCTCTTCAGCTGCACAGAGCTGAGGTGTCTGGGGGGAGCTGCAGGCGGATTCCCCCATGGCCACGGCGGCGGTGGCGGCTGCTGCTCCCCCCAGACACCTCAGCTCTATGCAGCTGAAGAGCCGAGCTGCCCGAGCGCTACCAGCTTCAGCGCTGTAAAGTAGCAGTGTGGACTGGGGTGGGCAAACTTTTTGGGCCGAGGGCCACATCTGGGTGGGGAAATTGTATGCAGGGCCGGGGCAGAGGGTTGGGATGCGGGAGGGAGTGCGGGATGCGGGAGGGGGTCCGGTGTGCAGGAAGGGGCTCAGCAGGGCCGGCTTTAGGCCGATTCAGCCGATTCGGCTGAATTGGGCCCCGGGCCAAGAGGGCCCCGCGCTGCAGCTATCAACCCCGCCCTGCCCCAGCTCACTTCCCCGGCCCCTCCTCCTCTCCCCTGAATCAGAGATTCGCGGGAAGTCTGAGACGAAGCAGGGGCAGGCCAGCAGCACGAGGTAAGCTGGGGTGGGGAGGGGTGGGGGTGGGGGCAGGGCTCCGGGGAGGCGCACCCATCCCGCAGGCCCCAGCAGCTCTGGCCCGGCTTGGCTCCAGCCCGGCCCCCGCGGCCCGGCTCCGGCCCGGCCCGGTCCCCGCGGCTCGGGGCCCCTCATCCCCCCCGCTGCGCGGCTTCCGCGGCGCGGCTGGGATTCCCCCCCCCGGCGCGGCTCCTGCGGCGCGGCTCGGGTTCCCCCGGCCCCCCCGCGGGTCGGGTCCCCCCAGCGCCCCCCGCGGCGCGGGTCGGGTCCCCCCGGCCCCCCGGTGGCGCGGCGCGGCTCGGGGCCCCCCGGCGGCGCGGCTCGGGTCCTGGGGGCGGGGCTTGCAGCAAGCCCCGCCCCCAGGAATCGGGCCCCACTCTTGCTAAAGCCAGCCCTGGGGCTCAGGGCAAGGGATTGGTGCAAAGGAGGGGTGCGGAGTGCAGGAGGGGGCTCAGGACAGGGGTGCAGGAGGAGTGTGGACTGTGGGAGGGGGCTCAGAGGAGGGGGTTGGGGTGCAGGAGGGGTGCTGGGTGTGGGAGGGGGCTCAGGGGAGGAGGTTGGGGTGCACAGGGGTGCAGTGTGCAGCAGGGAACTCAGGGCAGAGGGGTGGGGTGCAGGAAGGGTGCGGGGTGTACAAGGGGGCTCAGGGCAGGGAGTTGGGGTGCAGGAGGGTTGTGGGGTGTACAAGGGGGCTCAGGGCAGGGAGTTGGGGTGCAGGAGGGGTGCGAGGTGCAGGCAGGGGGCTTAGGGTAGGGAGTTGGGGGGTGGGGTGCAGGAGGGATTCGGACTCCCGCCCGGCGCCACTTACCTAAAGTGGTTCCGGGGTGGCAGTGGCGCGCACCAGGACCAGGGCAGGCTCCCTGCCTGCCTGCCATGTCCCTGTCCCACTTCAGGAAGCACTACGGCCCCTGAGGGGGGAGTGGAGGGGTCCACATGCGCTGCCCTTCCCGCGCCTCCAGGTACCTCCCCTGAAGCTCCCATTGGCCACGGTTTCCCGTTCTTGGCCAATGTGAGCTGCGGGGGGTGGAGCCAGAGGCCAGGGCAACACACGGAGCCTTCTGCCCCCCGGCCCAGGGACTGCAGGGACGTGGTGCCGGCCGCTTCTGAGAGCGGCATGGGGCCCACAGCACCACGGGGGGCAATCCTGAGGGTCGGATCCAAAGTCCTGATGGGCGGGATTCAGCCTGCAGGCCGTAGTTTGCCCACCCCTAGTGTAGACAGTGCACCAGTGCTGGTAGCTATTCCCCTGTGGAGGTGTTTTTTTTATAGCACTGGGACAGCTCTCTGTGCAGTGCCTAGGGTGACCAGATGTCCTGATTTTATAGGGACAGTCCCGATTTTTGGTTCTTTTTCTTATATAGGCTCCTATTACCCCCCATCCCGTCCCGATTTTTCACACTTGCTCTCTGGTCACCCTAGTCATACCACGATTACACAGCGTTGCTAGTGAAGACATGCCCTTAGACTGGTCCCAGTACAGACTCCTGAGAGACACCACTATTTACCTCTTTCCATTCTCATCTTCTATTCCTACCCTTTGTTTCCTATCTTTTAACTGAAGTGCTTTCAGGATCATCTAATGAGCCTTAATTTACTTTAATGATAAGCCTTTTGTTATCTTAATCACCCTGCCTCTGTTTATAAACAAACTCCCTGCCCCAAAGGCGTGCTGCTCCCAGCTTCTGAACTCATCACATCTCACACTCAAGATGTTGCAGTTAAGAGCTCCGTCTGGGGCTAGGGTGAGTAGACCTCCCTACGAAACTCAGGGGGAGCTAAAGCCCTCTCCTGTCCCCCCTAAATGGCGCCCCTGCTTCTTGCAGCAAAAATTGTGATAATTTTCACCTGTATTCTCTCTTCTTCCCCACTTTGCCTGGCAGGAAAAAAACAAAAACAAAACAATTTATTTGGAAGCCCCCCTGTTCTAACATGTCCTTAGGCCCCACCCTGCCATACTGAAGGCCATCATCTCTCTTCGGGAGTACTGTGTCCTACTGTCTTAAGTCAGTGTTTTTTTAGGGCAGGTGCAGTAGATTTTATTGGCACAAATGCAGATCATACACATTTTGACAGCGGGCAAGTCTCTTGACCTGTAGGCCCCAGCTTTTTCTGAGAGGGCCAATTCAATGGAGTCAGTGGGCTGAGGCAGGGTAGCTTTAGTATTTTGTGGAAGGGCTGGGAGGCAGCGTTTTACTGTTGACACTGGGCCAGCTGAGTGTGTCTGTGTTTTCAAAGCTGGATTTGTGCAAGTGCTGAGAGGGCCATACAGATGCCTATTACAAATCTAATTAAAGGGACACTTGAGCTGAAATTTGGGTCCAGTTCAGATCATGAGGGTGGCAAAGTTCACATGAATTCAGATTTAACTTTGCACAGCTCTTCTTCTTCCCATATTTGCCATCTTATCCCATCTTATGCCCTCTCCCCTTCCTTATGCTGCCATTGCAGCCTCTCTCCTAATTGTTCCTTTCAGATCAGATTTGGCATCTAGGCACCGGCTGAGGGCCACAACACCACAGCAGGGGTGAAGAGAGGGGACTGAGGAACAGTTCCCCATGCATCTATCTGGCTCTATGGACTGGTGAGGGGTGGCTTGATCCACAGCCTCATCCCTTCCTTTGGTAGTGACTTCCATCCCCAGGACTGCTAGGAAGCTCCTACCTAGTACAAGGACTGCAACTGTCCCTGCCATAGGCACTGACTCCATGGGTGCTCCAGCCCCGGAGCACCCCTGGAAAAAAAATGGTGGGTGCTCAGCACCCACTGGCGGGCCCCGCTGATCAGCTCCTCTCCGTCCCCCACAGCACTTCCCGCACGCCGCTGATCAGTTGTTCAGGGGCGGACAGGAGGTGCTGGGGGGGAGAGAGAGGAGGGGGGCAGGAAGAGGCGGAGTGAGGGCGGGGCACTCTCAGGGGAGGGGGCGGAATGGGGCGGGAGGAGAGGGTTGGGGGGCAGCAAGAGATGGGGTGGGGCCTTGGGGGAAGGGGTGGAGCGGGGGCGGGGTCAAGCACCTCTGCAGAAATCAGAAAGTCAGCACCTCTGGTCCCTGCTTTCCCTCACAACTGCATTAAGGAAATCTCTACCACACTTTGCCTCATGTGTCCTTTCATGCTATTCCACACCGGTGCCTATATACCCAGCCCTTCCCCCCAATCCTCTGGCAAGGCTTCCTACACTTGTCTCTCCACAGCCTCGCACTTGGATTATTGTCCCACACTACAGATTTGTCTGCAAAAGACATCACAGGCTTTATCAACTGCTGCATATGTGACAGCTGAAGCGGGCCGCTCACAACGGGTCGCAGACCTGGGAAATAAAATGGCCAAAAAGCAAGCAGGGTTGCTAAAGGGGTGCCTGTTGCTAAAGGGGGGGGCACCTGGGTGTGGCTGCTTTCCCCACTTGCCCACCTCTCCTGGGGAAGAGCAACCAATTGGAGCTGCTGCAGGAAGCAGGCAGAGCTCTCCTCCTTCCCCTTAGAAGCCCAAGCCCTTCTCAAGGGAGGGGAGGAGGCAGGAGAAAGAGCCCAGCAGCTCAGGGTAGCTCCCCTCCCTCCCCCCTCCCCTCCTGTGAGGTGAGCAAGGGGATAGCGCCTCTCCTCCTCCCCCCTTGCAGCACCCAGCCTGGGAAGGGGGAGAAGGAACTCTTGCAGCCCCCTCCCCAGCCTGGGAAAGAGGGGATTAAAAGCCCCAGGAGCTGACGGAGGAGTGGAGGTGAGGTGGCAGTGGGACAGAACAGATGTGGGGGCAGAACTGATGGGTGGCAGGATTGATTTGGAGTTGGGGGGATGTTAATTGTTGTGCAGGGGGATGGGCAGATGTCACGGTGATGATAGACCTCTTCCCCTCCCCCCAACACTTTTTTCAGACCACTTTAAGCACCAGTTAGAACCAACAGGAGACAAACACACAGAGGCATAGGCACCAGTTCATCCCCTGCAGTGTCCCAATCAAGTGGAAAGAGAAGAACAGGAGTACTTGTGGCACCTTAGAGACTAACAAATTTATTAGAGCATAAGCTTTCGTGGACTACAGCCCACTTCTTCGGATGCATACAGAAGTGGGCTGTAGTCCACGAAAGCTTATGCTCTAATAAATTTGTTAGTCTCTAAGGTGCCACAAGTACTCCTGTTCTTCTTTTTGCGGATACAGACTAACACGGCTGTTACTCTGAAACCAATCAAGTGGAATTACCATTCCTATTAAGCAGCAGTCACTACCATGAAGCCTCATTAGGCTTAAATTGGTTCCCTGGGAGACATCCCAATTAAGTCAGTTTCCCCAATTAAGAAGGTCCCAATTAGGTGGAGTGTAAGATATTTTAAAAATGTGCCTGAATTGGCTTTTTCAGCAAGTACAAAAAGAGCTGAGTAGTAACAGCTCTTTACATTTTCAAAATGCAGAACAGCTCCTAACAATTGCACCTGTAACTACACAACCAGCCACCTAATAGGATTCTATTTATTTAGATTTTAAATAGGGACCCCGTCTCAGGATCTAGACACCCTAATATCATTAATCATGCAGTAAATACAATTAAACCTTAGCAGCATTAAAACTTTCCACAGGAATTTTGTGGGCAGGCCAGCCAGACACCTACCCCTTCATCTTCTAGGAAGCACAACCTCAGCCTTCTCCTTAGACCCTATCAACCAGACGTCTTTTATAGTGTACCCTAGAAGTCACCAAATTTGGTCTATTTCAGACTAGAAGGGAGCAAGTTCCAGACTCTTGCAATCCTCCCAGAGAATGGTCTGCCAGCCACCAGATGAATTCAACACAGGGCATTACAACTATTAAGAGAGATAGTTTTGACTATGTAATGTACATGTTCCCTTTTTAACAAAAAATCTCAGTACAAACCTGAGGCAAAGCCCATTGGAGTCATTGGAAATCTTTCCACTTACTTAAATGTGCTTTGGATCAGACCCGGAATGCATACGATCCACAAGATAGTCTGATTTAATAAATGTTCATTACCAGAATCAAAATTAATTTAAACTCAAGATTGGCTACTGAACATGAAAAAGCACCTCACTTCCAAGGGGCAAGTTATCATTATTGCCATCGCTTGTGTGCAACATAATCATTTGCATGAAACCTTTTACCACAAATTACCAGAACAAGATTCTATTGTCATAAGGCTCATTGCTAGCTGCATTTTCCAACATGTATCCACAAGTAGCAGTGTTCTCTTCTTTACAGAATATCTGTATTATTAGTTTTAATGAAGACTTAATAAAATGGAAAATATTTATTCAGATCTTCCTCAGACTCCCTCCAAATATCAGGAGTTCAGATAAAATGAGACCTGGATCTCAGCTAACCTTGAGTTTGTAAAACCTAAATCCAGGTGCTGAAGTTTTACAAAATCAAAACCAAAACCCAGCTGACAAGTGTTTTGCAACCCCTCCCCTTTTTTTTTAAAACAAAGGCTGAACTGTATTAAGCTAGGTTTGTATTTATTAAAATGATTAAAAATAAATCAAAGGGAAACAATTTTATAATGCATTTAGGATCAGTGCCAACAAAGCCAATTCTACTTCACTAAGAAGTGATATTAATTTTAACCATTACTTTGAAAATGTAGACCACATGACATGCTAGAAACACTTATACTTCATTGAGGAGGTTTAAGCTTTACAACCTTTCCTAATAAAATATTTTCATGCTGTTGCTTCAGTTGCTTACCAGATGCACAGGTAAGAACTGTAAGGTTTCCCTTGTTGGGGAATTTCCTGTTTCAGATGCTGTGGCTTTAGGTACAAACACTGCATGTAGTCTTCTTTACCAGAGCTCCCTTTCCAGACACAACAAAAGCGTTCTGTGCACAGCTACACAGAATGTATGTGATGGGGCACAACTGTATGGATCAGACAAATGTTACACTTTTTCCTTCAATAAAGTAATTCCAATGTTTCCCCTTTAAAAAAGGATTAGAAATAAAATGGGATGGTTCAGTATTTACCACATGCTGGGATGTCACAAAGCTCAGACTTCAAATTTTCATCTAAGGTAAAGCACCATGGCGCTTCCTTCTGATTCCCTGGATTTCGACAATAGGAATGGCCCCCGTTTAACTCTGGGTATCTGATGGCGGTGAAGGTATGTGTGTGCGGATACTGAGAGTTCCATGGCTGGCACTGACGTCCAGACTTTGTCACACTGACAGTCCCACGGTAATCTACTCCACTATTGTTGTAACATTTGTGATCTGAAAAACATTAAAGCAATAGTTGATTGCAGCGAGTCAGAATGCTACCATACATACTGACTACGAGTTGATCTAGGAGTGCATAATTAACCTCCTGGAGACTAAGCACAATTCTGCAGACCTGGGGCCTGGAAACCAAATTCAAGGAGTAAGGGGTCCCAATTTGTTGTGGCTGTAACACTTGGCCTGCCTTGCATTCACATTCCTGGGAGGATTTAAAGCTTATGCTTTAGTAATGAAAACAGCTTACTTTGAGTATTTTTAATAAAAAATACATAAGAAGAGTCAAGCCTACAGTGGGAATCTGAATCACATTAATTATTTTAATATAAAGGTAGAGAATACGTAGGACACAATAAATAAATAAATATTTATTATTTTCGACACAAACATTTGATATTGCAGTAACTCAGTGCCCAAGAGTGCGCTCCTGTCAATGCCTGTAGTTATGCCTTAGAACAACATTTTAGGCAAGTACAGTCATGGACCTGATCCCGTGAGCCTTAATCATGTTGACTTGTCCTTAATCACACCAGCAGTACCATTAGAATATATTGAACTACTGTGGCAAGGACGTCTTACATGTGTAAGGGTTGCAGGACCGGGATCTTAGATGTTTACTGATCTTAAAATGTTACAAGTGAAACCATCCTTTTTGTTAGTTCATTTTTTTTTTTCAAAAAAATCTGAAGCCAATAAACTGCTAGTAGTGTAAATCCAGAGGCAATTTAAGTAAATATTGAAAAAGTTATTGCGAGTTTCCGTGGGTTCTGGAATAACCAGCCCAGTCTTCCACCAACTTGACGCAAGACTATAATGATTGTGAGTTTTCAGAGTTCATGACTAACCCATTTGGGGGCAGAGAGTGATTAGATAAACCTTCACATGCTGACCTGATAATTCTTGCACAGCAACTTTCACTTACTTTTATTTATAGGATCTGCCATGGGGATTCCAATCCGGATACAATTTACAGCTTCTGGGCTATCTGGCTGAGGAAGATCTTCACAGTTTGGCAGCTTTAATCTCATCAGAATCATAGGATTGGACCTTGCAAAAATATACTCTGTCTGACAAAGGACATTTTCCAGAATTTCACATTCATCACGGCATAGATCTCGGGGTTTTGGGGCTGGTGAGGTCTCATCACAGTATGGGAAAGCGTAGTGGCACAAAGAAGGAATGGCAAACTGGGAGCATTTATCAGATAAGTGACTGGAAGTGCCAATCATAGTGAAGGCAGCTGTAAAACACACAAAAGGATTTTATTTAACATGACAGAAGTTTTAGGCTCAACAGTATAATCCATACTTTGTACACATTTGACAATGGCAAGTTACTAAAGTAAGAAGAACAAACTCATTTTTTCAGCAATTACAGTAATAACTATTATTTCAGAACATTAAATTCCAGCGGGGACAAATGCACATTCTAGAAATACAGGATAACAATTATTTTAAAAGTTGGTATAATGTTCATTTCAGTGAAAAAGAAATTACATTCGGTGTCAACATTGCATTGATTTTAAGCTGTCTCAAAACTACAAATTAAATTTTATTTTTATTTGTTTTTTTTTTCCCAGATAGTTCGTAAAGTCGTCTAAATATTTTGTTTCTTGGATTACTTTTACCGGATAGGTAAGAACAGCAGGTTCTACAGAATGCATAATAACAAAAATATTGTACATTTACATATTGCATCCTTCATCCCAAAGGATCCCAAATCACTTTATAAACAAACCGATAGAGTGTATGAACTGCTGTATATTTAAGGAACATTTCCATCACTGCTGTAATGCAATGTTTTAACAGCGCATGGCAACACTGCATAACACTTTATGGAAAGATGTCAAGCACACTATCCAATTGAAACCACAGGAGAATTTTAGACCACTGGAAAGTCATTAGCTTGGCTGGAATCTGGCCATGGGCAACACACCTAAAATTGTGGGAAAGTACCATGAAGTCTTTACAAGAGATCAAGAGCTTTGTTTTATGTCTCGTCGCACACAGGGCACTTCCCTCACACAGTGCTCGGGCATCGGTTCCTTACTAAGTCAGAGGCAAGAATGCCACCTGTTGAATTACTTACACAGCCTTCTTCAGTACCTGGGGTTTTCCTCAACGGTCTGTCAACCAAGTAATGACCCAGCTTGGCCTTGCTTAGCTTTTAAAATATGCTGGGATCACAGCACAAGATAGACCAGATGTGAGCCATACCTAGTGTGTGTGTGTGTGTGTGTGTGTGTGTGTGTGTGTGTGTGAGTGTGTGTGTGTGTGTGTGTGTGTGTGTGTGCGCCAATCAGCAGAGACATACAGCATATTAAAAAGCTGTGCATATTTGATATGACCCATTCCACTGAAAACATGCTATATACCAATCCGGAGTAGGCTTTGCTGTGGCGAAACTCCACAGCAAGTGGGAAGGTAACAAAAGAGGATATAAGGAAAAAATAATGTTAGTGGCAAGAGACTGTAGCAGTTCTCTGGAAAAAGGTGTGTATTTTTGAGAGCTAGGGGCAACATGCTTTACCTACCTGTAATCTGATTTTCTATTTCACCCTGCATATGTAGAGACTCCATATAAATTGTTCGATTCCCAATAAATCTTGCACAAGCAATCCCTCTGTATGGCTGGCAAAAACCATCCTCTTCATACTCGTCACTAAAAACAATCATACACACAAAAGGCTAAAACACAACATATTTTAAATGGAATCGGTAGCCAAAAGTCACTAGAGGGAGTTCACATTTATATTATTATAGATATTTTTGAGAGTTCTATGTTTGTCTGGTAGTGCAGAGAGCCCGGATATAGCCTGCCACACCACTTAAGACTGTGTTAAAGGATTAAATGGTATTTAGGTGGTGCAGAGGACATTGCACAGACTTCATACCCTGGTTGAATATAATGGTAAAAGATTCTGTTGGTGGTTTTCAATATCCTGAAAAAGCATCACAGAGTGAAATACACGGAACATACACATTTATCCTTCAATCTTTGTGAATGCAGGTAACACAATATTACAGGTCAGTCAAAACCCAGGCTCATGTTGTCTTAAGTGTATGAATTCTACATTAGGGAAAGACTGTATTCTGGAAATGATATCCAGTCACAATCGGAAGAGCAAACTGGGATTGGTTGAAAAAAATGGCTTTACATTTATTTTAAATAACAGAGACGCTCTTTCTACTACTTAAACTGTGATGTTGGGAAAGCATTTTCCAAATCTTCTACTTTAATCATTTGAATTTAAATGCAGCAAAAGTAACGTTGGACAGAGAAAGAAACAGAAGGGTGTGTAAAACATCATAGCCCTCTGAGCACTCATAGTTAATATGTATAAATGGGGAGGAGCTCCTTCCACATTTAGCAAATGCTATAAAATTGTTCATAAAACAGAGCAAGAGCTAGAATGGGAGACCCACAGACACATTTGCTTCATTAATTACTTTGTATTTAGGCATTTAATACATAAATACAGATGTGAAAATATTTGCCAATATTCCTCAAACAAGACTAGGAAAGGAAGTTACCAAACCTCAGACAAAGGGACCAGACACTGTTTAGTTTGAACAGAGAATCAACAGCTAATAATAGGCATGTAATGCAATTCCTTTTCGGAAGGAATCAGGGAGAGGCTGTGTGGGTCACTTGATGTGGAAAAAGCACTTAGATGCATTGTGTGGCCCTTTTGATTTCACATTTCGAGAAAATCTGATGTTGGAGGAAGGCTTGCAAAGATGGATAGAGCATTTATACAGAGACCTCAACACACAGATCATGCAAAGATACTTTTCTCCTCTTCCCCACAGACACTGGATGCAAGTGCTTGGAAATACAAATTACAACTTGACTTCTTGATGTCTTCCACTTGTATGCACAACTTATTACCTAGATTGCCCAATGTCTTGCACAGTGACCTGGGGGAGTTACTAGGATTAAAATGGAGGTGGCCTCAGGCATCTTTCAGGCCACCCCATATATTTTTCAGCACTTTCTAATAACTATTCCGACACAGTGATGCCTGTGGATGAACACAGCAGGCTTTCTACATTCACATGGAGACATGAGAAGCCACAAAACAAATTAAGTAATGAGTAACTGTGAAGGAAGGGAGGGAATTGAGGAGATGCTCTCCCTTATTTAAAATTACTGGGCCTACAGATTCAGCTTCATGGAGAGATGGCTGCAAAGAGATTGAACAGTTGTGTTGCTTAAGCATGCCTGGCACATGAAGAGTTATAAAAGCTACAATTAATGACATTTTTCATGCTTTGTTCTTCTTTTTCTATTAGAAATAAAATTACAACTCACATGCTCTGTCTCACAGTAAAAATATAGAAGCGTGGTGAGAAAGGCTCAGCTGGTGTTTCACCTCTTATCGTTATATTAATAAATCCAGACACCTGAAGGTGCAGAGAGGCACCTAGTGGGATTTTCAAAAGCACCTAGGCATCTAACTCCCTTTGTTTTCTGTGGGAGCTAAATGCTTTTAAAAATCCCACTAGATGTCTGCATCTTTCAGCACTTAAATACCTTTAAAAATCTAGCCCTTGGAGTCCTAGGGCACTTATGTACTTTCAAAAATCATAGAATCATAGAATATCAGGGTTGGAAGGGACCTCAGGAAGTCATCTAGTCCAACCCCCTGCTCAAAGAAGGACCAATCCCCAACTAAATCATTCCAGCTAGGGCTTTGTCAAGCCTGACCTTAAAAACCTCTAAGGAAGGAGATTCCACCACCTCCCTAGTGCTTCACCACCCTCCTAGTGAAAAAGTCTTTCCTAATATCCAACCTAAATCTCCCCTACTGCAACTTGAGACCATTACTCCTTGTTCTATCATCTGGTACCACTGAGAACAGTCTAGATCCATCCTCTTTGGAACCCCCTTTCAGGTAGCTGAAAGCAGCTATCAAATCCCCCCTCATTCTTCTCTTCTGCAGACTAAATAATCCCAGCCCCCTCAGCTTCTCCTCATAAATCATGTTCCAGCCCTCTATTCATTTTTGTTGCCCTTCGCTGGACTCTTTCCAATTTTTCCACATCCTTCTTGTAGTGTGGGGTCCAAAACTACACAGTACTCCAGATGAGGCCTCACCAATAATAATAATTAATAATATAATAATTAATGGAGATATCCTATCTCCTAGAACTGGAAGGGACCTTGAAAGGTCATTGAGTCCAGCCCCCTGCCTTCACTAGCAGGACCAAGTACTGATTTTGCCCTAGATCCCTAAGTGGCCCCCTCAAGGATTGAACTCACAACCCTGGGTTTAGCAGGCCAATGCTCAAACCACTGAGCTATCCCTCCCCCCTCCAATGTTGAATAGAGGGGAATGATCACGTCCCTCAATCTGCCGGCAATGCTCCTACTTATACAGCCCAAAATGCCGTTAGCCTTCTTGACAACAAGGGCACACTGTTGACTCATATCCAGCTTCTCGTCTATTGTACCCCTAGGTCCTTTTCTGCAGAACTGCTGCCTCGCCACTCGGTCTCTAGTCTGTAGCAGTGGATGGGATTCTTCTGTCCTAAGTGCATGACTCTGCACTTGTCCTTGTTGAACCTCATCAGATTTCTTTTGGCCCTATCCTCTAATTTGTCTAGGTCCCTCTGTATCCTACCCCTACCCTCCAGCGTATTTACCACTCCTCCCAGTATAGTGTCATCTGCAAAATTGCTGAGGGTGCAATCCATGCCATCCTCCAGATCATTAATGAAGATATTGAACAAAACCGGCTCCAGGACAGACCCTTGGGGCACTCCGCTTGATACCGGCTGCCAACTAGACATGGAGCTATTGATCACTACCCGTTGAGCCTGATGATCTAGCCAGCTTTCTATCCAACTTATAGTCCATTCATCCAGCCCATACTTCTTTAACTTGCTGGCAAGAATACTGTGGGAGATCATATCAAAAGCTTTGCTAAAGTCAAGGAATAACACGTCCACTGCTTTCCCCTCATCCACAGAGCCAGTTATCTCCTCATAGAAGGCAATTAGGTTAGTCGGGCATGACTTGCCCTTGGTGAATCCATGCTGACTGTTCCTGACCATTTTCCTCTCCTCTAAGTGCTTTAAAATTGATTCCTTGAGGACCTGCTCCATGATTTTTCCAGGAACTGAGGTGAGGCTGACTGGCCTGTAGTTCCCCGGATCCTGCTTCTTCCCTTTTCTAAAGATGCGGCACTACATTAGCCTTTTTCCAGTCATCCGGGACCTCCCCCGATCCCATGAGTTTTCAAAGATAATGGCCAATGGCTCTGCAATCATATCCGCCAACTCCTTTAGCACCCTCGGATGCAGCGCATCCGGCCCCATGGACTTGTGCTCATCCAGCTTTTCTAAATAGTCCTGAACCACTTTTCTCCACACAGGGCTGGTCACCTCCTTCCCATGCTGTACTGCCCAGTGCAGCAGTCTGGGAGCTGACCTTGTTCATGAAGACAGAGGCAAAAAAAACATTGACATTAGCTTTTTCCAGGTCCTTTTTCACTAGATTGCCTCCCCAATTCAGTAAGGGGCCCACACTTTCCTTGACCACCTTCTTGTTGCTAACATACCTGAAGAAACCGTTCTTGTTACTCTTAACATCCCTTGCTAGCTGCAACTCCAAGTGTGATTTGGCCTTCCTGATTTCACTCCTGCATGCCTGAGCAATATTTTTATATTCCTCCCTGGTCATTTGTCCAGTCTTCCACTTCTTGTAAGCTTCTTTTTTGTGTTTAAGATCAGCAAGGATTTCACTGTTAAGCCAAGCTGGTCGCCTGCCATATTTACTATTCTTTCTACACATCGGACTCTCTGCTAACTTTTGAAGAACTAAAGAAAGAATATAATTTAGAACCTGGACTGAAAGAAACAAACATTTATTTTGGACTCTAGAGGTGATTTTCCTGGTGAATTCTCCATCAAATCATACATATTTCTAGTTTATACTGGAGTTTACCTAGGGACTAGATAAGTTAGCAAGTCCTTTTGAAGGTGATAAAGCATTGGAATGAGACATACAACCAGAAAGAAATCTGATGGATATATAAACTACTTCAGTTCATAGCCAAAGAAAAGTTTTATTAACAAGGCTGCTCCACCTCACTCTCAAATTCACTCTTGTACTAAAGAAAATGTAACCCAATGTAAGTGGCTGAATGCTGAAAGGAATGTGAATGAATAGGGAGTATGGACACACATTTCTATCTGTTGGCAATGCCCTGAGGTACAGGATTTTAAGAAAGAGTTAATCTTAGGTATATAAAGGTTACAGATAAAGGGAACAGACTGGATCCAAAAGGCCCTCCCTCTGGATGTTGGCGACCAGAGGAGAATTCATTTAGACAAAACAGGATTAGTAGCTCAAACGGTGCATGCACTATTTTGCAATATTTTGGAAATGAGCTTCAGTAAAAGGGCAGTGGAGTAAATCAATTGAAAGAAATAGGAGTATTGAAATCTGACAGACACATCCCTGGTTAAAAAAAAAAAAAAAGAGAGGATTATAAAACCACCTGGACTTCATTTTGAGAGCCCCCAGCCTAAGGGGAGGTGGGGGTGAACTGAGATAGTGCAAGAGAAGCCCTACGAGTTAATTGACTATGACATGCATATCTATTATATCGACTACCATTAACAGTTCAAAACTGGACTCTTGATTAGATCCTGGTAATACTTTATTATGCTTTATGGATCTGTATGTTCCAGCCAACTTCTTTCACTTAAACAAAAATTACATGTTACATTATGGAGTATGGAAAGTTATAGCTTATTCAATTGTGACCGAAGGGAGCTTATCTTTGGGGAAAGGTGCAGTGTCAACATTCCTGGGAACTGAAGCTATTTATTTAGCCCTGGAACAAAGACCACACTGGCTGTTCAATGCACATTTCCCAAACCCAGTCCCACCCCTGACCGAGAAGGGACCGAGAAGTTGTGATGGCTGGCTTTAAGACACAGATATCTGTTCACTGGAACAGGACTGAGATCACCAATTCATTTTATATATTACAGGTTCTACGTATTTCAACCCCTTTTTGGTAATCTAATCACTGCTTCACTATTTAAATGTTTCTGAGGCCTGATCTCCAATTACCATGAAAAGCAATAGAATGGATCCTGGCTTCAATGGGAGATGGATCAGACCTTTAAGACCTGATTCAGCAAAGCACTTGAGCACATCTTAACTTTATACACATGCTTAAATCCCACTGAAGTCAAAGTCAATGGGACCTAAGCATGTGCTTAAGTGCATTGCTGAATTAGAGCCTTTAACCTTATTTGGCATTTAGAAGTTACAAAGGTCCGTTTACAGTAAGTACTTTTCACCTCTATTTCTTTTTTATTAGTTTAAACTATTAATATTTCAGTAGCACTCAGAGGATCAGAGTCTGATTGTGTTAGGTGCTGCACATGCACATACATAAAAATAGTTGATTTTGCATCTCTTACTTCCAGTGCTCCATATACCAATGGCAACTTATATGTTGTTCACATGTCAGTTTAGAGCAGGAGAGTAAAAGGGAAGGCTTGAACTTTAACTACTGACAGATGATCCTTGCATTGCTGTAAGGTGATTTTTAAAAAAATTACTTTCCATTTCTTTTTCATTTGGTTCTTTTAATATTTTTGCAAAAGCATGGATGTTTATCTTGGAACTTTCCCACTGCATTTGGATTCTGCTGGAGTTTCCCATGTGTCATTACTTTTAGCTACACATAAGAGCACCCTGTATTGAATTTACACTATATTCAGGTGTCAGTAACATTTGATTGAACAAAGCTTGCAAAAGATAGCTGCTTGCATATTATTCCTTATGTCTCACTTGGTATCTCTGAAAAATGACCTGCACCTTTCTAATTTAAATAAAAATACACATTAATTTTAAAAGACCAAGAGTAAAAGTCACTACTTGGAGCGGCACTGTAGATTTCTCAATTGTAGTATGGGTTTCGTTTGAATATTCTGCACTTGTTACATTTATGGAATTCCTACTGATGGTGACAGAAGTCCAGTATGCAAAGCAAATGCAGAACATGCAGTTGATATCCCTAGTACTGAGTAGAGAGGAGAAATTTGGCTTTACGTTGCCGATGCAACATGTTCCATTGCCTACTCTACTGCCACACAAGATCATCACACAAAGCATGGGTTTGCAAGCTTACAGTTGTGAAAACATGTCAAAGGGGTCATAACTATCTTCTCCCTCCCCATATTGGTAGATACGAGGATAGTGCTGACTATATTCCAAGTAGATGGGCCTGGGGAAAGGTCACAGCATGTAAAAGGCTGAGAACCATTGGCAAAGAAATTACTATATTTTCTTGGGATTGTTCTTTTCCCATTAGCTTTCTTTTGATTTTTGGATCAAAAAAAAGAATTCTCTCCATTGGCAACATTTATATCAATCTTGGGCACTAACTGCCTTTGCTGTAATCATATAATCATAGAAGTGTAGGACTGGAAGGGACCTCAATAGGTCATCTAGTCCAGTCCCCTGCACTCAAGGCAGGAGTAGGTAATAACTAGACCATTCCTGACAGGTGTTTGTCTAACCTGTTCTTAAAAACCTCCATTGTTAGAGATTCCTCAGCAATTTGTTCCAGTACTTAAGTTTTTC
Source organism: Malaclemys terrapin pileata (assembly GCF_027887155.1). Lineage (NCBI taxonomy): Eukaryota > Metazoa > Chordata > Testudines > Emydidae > Malaclemys > Malaclemys terrapin. The sequence goes on from NC_071512.1 coordinate 92,691,934, forward strand.
CTAATGTCCAACCTAAACCTCCCTGGCTGCAATTTAAGCCCATTGCTTCTTGTCCTATCGTCAGAGGTTAAGGAGAACAAATATTCACCATCCTCCTTGTGACTATCTCCAATTAGTCCATATCTTTCTTGCAATATGGTGCCCAGAACTGGATACAATGCTCCAGTTGAGGCCTTTCTATGTAATAACACAACACACACATACAAAATAAAGCCCCCAAACCAGAAAATGACCAATCCAGAATATTTCATACTCTCAGTTTCTCTCTTTGCTTCTCACAAAGGGACGCTTCTGATGCTTTCCCAGTGTTAATATGTTTTATAGTTTTGTCCTACTCTAATTTCTCCTATTTGGGATATCCTGTTTCACTCCATCTGGGTTTGACAAATTAAAAATGTAAACAGGAAGGATAACAAAGCCCAATGGCGCTTATAAGCTATGGTTCCTTACACAAGGGTCTTATGAAGAATAAAAAGGCACATTCAAAGAGGCAAAATGGTTTCAGACTACAAAGCCATCCATCACTGGGTTTAAACACGAACTTAGCTCAGCTTCATCACTGTGATGTCAAAATGCAAAGGTGCTTTGTGATGTGAATTCATGGTGCTGTTTCTTAAAAAGGTTATTCAGTTGCAATGATTCCAGTTCCATTCAGTCCTTATAACTTTCTGGCCCTTTTCCAGGTGAACCCTGTGTAAGTAACATCCAAAAGAAGTAGAAGGACTGAGTGCAGGAGGCACTCATAGACAGGCAGTCCATAAATAAAGGCTTTTCATAAGGGTCATTTCTTATTTGAGATGGAGATGTGATATAGTTTAAAATGTAACAAAAAAATAAAAAAAAAAATAAAAATCAAAGGGGGAGGGTGAATGGAAAAAGATATAGAGCCAAATTCTCCTCTTACTGAAATCAATGAGTTTGTATTGGCGCACTGGGACAGAAGTTAGTCCAATGGTACAAATAACTGGAAAGCTCTTTGTCAGCTCAGCATACTGCACTATGGCTCTGTTGAACCAAAACTACCTCTCTGCCTTTTTGTTGCAGTGTGATGCCACTGGGAATTTTTAAACGGCCGTTAGTGTACCTTGTGACATGAAACAACTGCTCCTTTATTAGTAGCCTCAGACAAACCCCGTTAATGTGCTGATAGCAGAAAATAAGTTAAGTAGAAATGGGCTGAAATATCCAACTTTTTCAGTGGTTCAGTGACAAACTGTTCTCAATATTAAGCACCCCATTTATTGTTTTCTATTCAATGATGTAGTCTGAATTTAAATTAGCTATCTCTTCACTTTATCCAACAAGTCTGCCAACTCCGTTTTAGAAATATGAATGTCACTGCAGATCCAGATTTGTATTTTAAAACTAGTTTTTTAAATACTTCTTTGTCTATTCCAGTCCTTTTCTATATTACCAGAAATTGCCAAGCTCCAATTAAAGCACCTCCTATAAAACACTGTTTTTCATGTGGCCATTAATTTCAGCAACAAGGAAATGTCAGCAAATTTAATGCAAGGAGCTAGATCTAGGGATTTGCTTTAGCAATAGTTGTAGCTTTAAGATCAAGACGTTAATGTGAGTTAACTTTACATGTATTTACTAACCCAATAGAGAAACTGGAGTTAGAGGGTTCAGGATTTGTTTTTATTTATTTTTTGGTGTGTGGACTACTGATTTCCAATGCATTAAGAGAAAAAACATAGAAACCAGCATAAGAGGGTCAGTTATTTTTGTCATATTACTAATGAAGGTAGGAAACGTATGTACTTAAGCTACTGACAGTATCTGAAGATTAAAAAGTGGAAGAGGAGAAGGAAAAGACATGGAAGAAAATACCCCAAAGATCTTGGAAGAAGTAAGGAGGAATCTAGGCCTATTATTGTGTTGAGAAGTTTTTTAAGATGCTCAGATACTAGTGTGATGAATAAGGTGTAAATGCTTGGATATATAATTGGTTAGTTAGATTAGACAGCTGGGCTGCCAATACTGAGATGGCCAAATGAGCAGATAGCACTAAATTATATAGGTTATATTAAAGGAAACTGAGATGAACCTCAGAACCATGTAACAAAGGTAGGTGAATGGGCAACATGATGGCTAGTGAAATTCAACAACGATGGTGCAAAAAACACACAGACAGCTACAATACATGTGCAAAGTAAAATGCTTCATTTTTAACTGTTTTGAGGGCAAAAACAAGAAACAGAATTTATCTCTGAGATATGCCAAGTGGATAGATGGGACGACTTTAATCTTAAATATAGTCTATTTGCTTTTTTTCCACTTGTAAATCTGTGAATTGGAGGCACTGTTTATTGACAGAGAAAAACAATTAAAGAATTATTTTTGTCTTACTGCACCACTAAACTAAACAGACCCAGGCATTAATATGAGTTACTTACATCAAGCAGCTGAGCCTTGATGGGAAAATAGAACAGATGACTGAATGTTCTAATTCACTTTCTATGACTCCACTTCTCCCGGGGAAAAGTGCAGAATATTTCAAGAGGGACAACAGAAAGTTCAAGAGCTTTAAAGGCTCAGATCCTGTAGTCCTCACATTGGCAAACCTCCCAGTGCAGTCAAAACTCACAGTAAAACTGATGGGAGGTTTGACTGTATGAGGACCACAGGATCTGAGCCCTCAAAAGTCTTGAACTTTGGGTTGTCCCAATTGAAGCATTTGTCACTTTTCCCTTGGAGAAGAGGGAATAGAGGGTAACTAAGAATTAGTCCTTAATTTTATTTCCCAAAAGTTACACACTTCAGAACACGTGACCCAAGACTGGGGATATTTTGCTTGAGAGGAACTGAGTTCATAATAAATAGTAAGAAATGACAGAATGGAAAAGAGAAATCTGCTCCATTTAACTATATAATTATTTGTGTGGGCAATCAGATGGGCTATTTTTATTATTATGTATGGCACAGTTTACCCATATATACAGATTAATCCTGCATAATTTATCTTTACATTATTAATCACATCATAAAATTTATCTGTATTCTTGTTCCAACTTTATATAAAATAAAATTTATATGTTTTTACTTGGCAGAAATCCATTAAAGCAAACAGATGAATAATATTCTCTCATACTTTCCAAAGGAGCACAAAACAGTTACTTGTGTCTAATTTAGAAAATGGGAACATATTGGCCCTATTTCATAACAATATTTCAGAAATGCAAGGGTTGCATTTCAGTTTGGAAAGGGAAAAGAATTGTCCAGGCTTGTATGTCACTTTCAGGGAAAGTGATATCTGGGGTAATATATTCTGTTCCAGTTTAGAAACCCATTTAAAATCACAAGGCAGTTATGGTTTAATGTCCAGGAAACAAAACTACAACAGAGGGATACCAATAACAAGAATGAATAATGTTGCTGTTTTGTCATCATTAATGTATGGGGGGTCCTATGGTACCAATGAATACTCAGGTTCCTAACTTCAGTGAATTTTACATATTACCTTGACAGGTGGCTTCTTTATTTTTCTACTTCGCTGCTGACTGTTGCACATTACACTGATAGGTACCTTAAAAATGTTGCCTCAGATGCATGGGCAAATAAAGCATCTAAAATAAATGTGAGTTCAGATTGCTATTTAATGGACAGTGGTACAGATCAGGATTCGGTCCTTCATTGTACTTGGCCCTGTGCAAACACAGTGACACAGTCACTTACATTTCTTACCGTTTCACTAGCATAATGTTCTGAGTATTACTCAGTTCTACCTAACATTTCACTCCCTCCCCCCCAACCTGCAGTCATTTCTTGTTAGAGTGTTTTTCTGCTGAAAAAAGGCAGGTTTGTGCAAAGACATAAACATCACTGGTGAGAGCTGACGTGTTTTCTACTAGTGAAAGCAAGGCAGTGCTGGAAGCTGAATAAAATATATTTCTTACGCAATTAATCTCTTGGCAAGGATATACTAGCAATTACTGTATGTTTTTCTTTGTCGCTGTTAGAAAGTTTTACAGTACCTCTATCTACATAATTCATTTCTAGAAAGAAAAAGCTGCCTAGAAAATCTCAGTAACATCCTCAGGTAAAAACATTTAGTGTTCATGCATTTGATTTAAATATTGACACATTTTTTCAGCTGGAATTCTAGAATCTGAGATTCACTCCTCTTAAATGCTTTACAATAATTTCTTCCCTACTAAAACTCTTTCTAGAAACTGAAGTCACATTCTTGCAAGCAGGAGAGGCACAGAACATGGTAGCCAACTGTGTTCTTACTCAGTGGAGCAGCAGCTGTAACTGGTTATGAAACAGCACTAGTAATAGTATTTGGATCTTTCCTGGCAGATTTCTTACATCATGATTCAATATGAACTGCAGTTATGAAAGTGCTTGCAGTTATGAAAATGTCAGGAAACTCCTAGTGCTCATGTTTTATTTGACAAAGATATTTTAGGGTTATGTTGGAAGGTAGATTCTGGATATAGAAGAAAAACTAATATACAAAGATTCTGAGGATTAAAAAAATAGGATAAAATTGTAAGTGCTAACCATTGTGTCTTCTATCAGACCTTTATGCTGGACTCTCTCTCTCTCACAGTTCTGATGATACCACATATATTTTACTTATCCAACACTCCTTGGACATTGACCTGTAGATAGGAATATTTGATGGAACTCCCATCAACTGGCTGCAATGAGATTTAACTGAGTGATACCAGACTCACTTTCCACCCATTTTGAGATGGACTCCTTGATTCTATAGCACTCCCAATACCTGATGGACTGAGGGTAAGTTCTAGCCAGAGTCTCTTAGGTGACAGTAAGGAATGCTTCCACTCAGCCATTGGGCTAGGAAGTCTAAATTAAACACCAATTAAAATGGAAATTTGAGAGAAAGGACTTCCCCTGTGTAACTAGTTAAGCTTTACCCCTCGGAGGTTGTTTCTAATAATGAATTCTTCCAAAATCCTTAATAGCTGACACATGATACATTTTTAAACATGTTTTATTAACAGTGACAAACTGTAACAACTTTACAGTCAAACTGCTGTGTCTTCAACGGCCACCCAGATTCAGATCTTTCATGGCTTGGTGTAGCTTTCTTAAGGAAAATAATATCAGTCCAATGTATCTGAGGATCTCCTTAGTTAAACATTTAATTGTTTTTACATGCACAAAAGCTGTTAAAAGGGCCTGTTTGACCAGGAAGCTGATATTCCCTAGAGGGATACTACACATGTATACTATTGCCATATGTGAGAATTATTACACATGCACTTAACATAGTGTGAGACTTGCACATTTTTTGGCATAGGAGGTGTAGAACAGGATACCTTTTACCTCTCAGAGTTTTCCCAGAAGGATATATCTCTATATCTGTATATATCACTACAAACACTGGACCAAATCCCAAAGTACATACTTAAATTGTATTCAATCTTTACTCAAACAAAACTCCCTTATACTTAGCACTGCAGGATTTGACCTTTTTACTATGTACGCTATACTTTTTATAATTCTGTTTTTGTAATAGATATGAATATAGTCATGACTGCTTTCACCCCATGGTAAAGGATAATATTAAACTAGGAAGAGTGGTCAGATAAGGCCCATCTTTCTATTTGTATGCAAACAAAAAGGAGTTCAATTAGACAAGACTGAACATAAACAAATTTATTTGTAGAGTCCATGTTTCTCTCACAGATCCCATATTTCTCTTGGAATTTACATAAAAATGTCTCAGTGCAACATATAAATCAAACCCTTAAACACAACAGGAATGTTAGGAAACATGAAAAAATTCAGTTATAGTTTAGACCACCTTATCAGTAAAGTGAATCTAGACCTGAAAGGGCCTTAATTCCCATTTACACGAAGGCTCTTTATTCCACTCTGGCAATGTAAAGGGGGCTTAGAATGGGTGCACATACAATTAACACCCATTTTAAGGGGCCTTAATATAAATGAGGTTAAGGCCCTTGAAGATCTTATGGTCTGACAGAATAATGGACACAAGGATATTTCAAAGGCTTAGCGAAAGAGCTGGTCAGAATAACGGGCCCATTTGAAGTAAATTTTTTTTTGTGAAAACCAGTCTCAATTTGCATTAAAATGCATGAAATTCAAAACAATTTCCACCAGCTCTACTACTGATTTCTGTCTCTCTCAGAAAAACTACTCACTGCTGACAACTGACAAGACTGAGGAGTTAGAACAACACAGGTTTTTGCCATTATCAACACTAATGATTTTGGGTTTACAACTCTATAATAGCTTGAAACACAATACACAGATATTTCTGTAAGCCTTAGTAAAACTTTGGAATTTGTAGGGGTTAAGGTATAACAGATCTATATCAAAAGGAAAGCACATTTAATCTAAGGCAAGTGCCCTTTTTTAATAAATATATTGTAAATACACTTGGAAGCCTCAGTGGAATGACAGTGTCTTACTTTCATAGGATTGTCCCGCTTTTCTACCCAATGCTTTTCTTTCCTCCTTTCCTATGAAACAATGGCCAATTATCCCACTTTTTGATATTGCCATCCTAAAGTTCTTGTCCTACCTTGATAGCAAACAATCAGCCTTAGGTTATCTGTGGAAACCGTACCTGAAGGGACCATCTCTAGAGGTGAATGGTCCACTCAGTTAGTTGTTGGCCCCTGGTGAGACTTCAAATAAGGCTTTGAAATAGCCCCAGCTTCATTCTAGATGAAGAATTCTGTGATGTCACTACCTGAGACACTAGAAATTAGACTGACCTGAGTAAGTCCATCTGTTTGTAACTTTTACACCCTATCTTATCATTCTGATTAATTTTATTATTAATTCCTTCTCTGCTCTGTTTTCGTGTGTTTGTGTGTGTGTGTGGGGGGGGGAGAAGACTAATTGATTTGGTCTTACAGCTAACTTTTAATTTGTCCTGTGTGTTGGTGAGTCAATATTTTAAACTTAAACATGATAAACAGATGACATACATCTGACACTTGTATTAGAAGTGAAATACATGCATCAGCACAATTAAAAATAATATATATGTTAACTTGCTTAAACTATTATTCAACTGAAAAATTGCATCTACTGGTAACTTCTATAAGCCAGAATTACTGAAAAAAAAATAACAGTTACTACCGTAAGGAAAAGCTTACTGCAAAAATTAGCTATTTTTTAACCTCTTTTTTATTTAACAGTAGTATTCAGCTCAATTTTCAAAGATTCCTTTTAAGATATCCAAGCACAATCCAAGATGCATCTCCAAGCATGTCCGAAGGTATTCTGAAATGCACAGTGTATTACAAGAGCTGCCTACGTGTGGGAAAACCTGGCTAAATTAGACATTTTAGCACACAGACCTATGAAGGTCTTGAGCCCTTTTACTGCTGCATTCTGCCATGCAGTTAGAGGGCCTCAGATTAATTCAGTTTCCAATTGTAGATGACCATGTTTATAGCCATGCTAGGGTGCACAGTGTTCGAACCATTTTTTTCATTAGTATATTAGACATGTATAGGCAATGTATATGAGACATATATGTGATGGCAGATGGTCTTTCACAGCACAAACACTGTCTCTCTCACACTTCCAGTTGGCGCTGAAGGAGCTAGCAACTTGGGAAACCAGGCTGGCATCTAAATATGGATTTAGGAGCCCAGTTTTAGGTTTACCGGTTTCAAAATTTGTGCCAAGTATGAATCTCTGACATGTATGAGGCAGATAAGGAGAACAGTCCTCAGTTGTTGGGATAGAAAAAGCACAACAGGGCATACAGAACTTGCCACACACCCTTTCTTTCCCTCCATCCCACAAAGTGAAAAAATGAGAAGATGAGGTTTATATGACCCAAACAACATGATCTAATTGGGGAAAGAGGGCTAGGCACATAATTCTTAGTGTCCTTTTCTTGGCCCTTCTTCCTCCAGTCCACTTATCCAGCTAAGTACTGTAGTGAGCCCATTCTTCCTCATGTGGACCCTTCCCATCAATTTTTGAAAGCTTCAGGAGTACAAGACTCCTTAATTTAAAAAAATAATATAATTAACCCACATGTAAGATGGAAACTTTCCCATAGAAGGTTGGGGGTTGGCGGTCCTTTCTAACATCTCTTTTGCTATGGAAATGGGAATTTTTGTCCTTAGGTTTCATTTAGTTCACTGGAACGTTAAAAAAAAAAAAAAAGTATACCCAAGCTTCAATTCTCCACTACATCTGAACTGTGATTGGATGGAGTGGAAAGAGGGGGCTTCAGGAAGCTGGTTACAGACTCGTAATTCTTGGCTGCCTGGCTTAATCAGATAATAAAGCCTACTTACAAGAGCTTACACCATCAGGTGATTAGGCACAATGAAGCTTGGCTGCATTATGCTCCTTTCCTGCCCTTGGTATGCTGCCAGCCTGCCCCTACTTCCATCTTATGCTAGGGATGGGATAGGAGAAAGAGATAGTGTGTAGGAGGTGGTATAGTCAGCTTTGGGCAGCAGAGATTTCCCCGTACACAAGGGGAATTCTCAAGTCCAAATCTCCAGCGGCTTTAAGTTGACTTTGCACCACAGTTGACGGTCTAGAGAATCCAGCCTACAGATCTGTTTCTATGCTTACAACCTCTCTTCTATAATGCTGTTAAAGAACTGTTAAATAGGCTGGAAATTATAGTCTGAATTTTGTTACTGTCCACTAGATATTTAGAGCTAGCCATAAACACTATTTTATTAGCCTGCCAATTAACATTGTATTTCAATGACACTCTCTTCAATCACAGCGGAAGTCCCATAATATGGAACATGACATCTGCAGCATAGTGGCCAACAAGGACGTTTAGAACAATTAAACCTTCAACATGAAGATCGTCATCTGAGGAACTCTAATTAAGAAGTCAGTTGTAAATGGACTTCAAATGACTACTAGAGAGCCTTATTGCAAGTTTAAGAACAAAGTTTCCTATATCAACCGAGTAGAACACATTCCCATACTTTCCTCTGTAATTTGCACATTGACATTTTTATAAAAATACCAATGCCATAATTTTAAACAGCACCACTATACAGTGGTTAGCAACTAACTTGTAAAAATACCTGGTAGCAAATACATTGATTGACTCTGTTTCCCCTTCCATATCTCTCTGAGGCAGGTACAGTGCCTACCAAAATGGGTCTTGGTTGGGATTGCTAAGCACTGCTGTCATACAAAAAATAATCTTCATTAATAGGGAGTCCAGGTATGAGCTAAACTCAACGCCCCAGGAGAATAGGCGGCTGAGAATCACAGGTGATAGGGAAGCATCAATAACAATAAGGGCAATCTACTTCTTGTGTGAGAGTGCTGGATTATGGGAGAGAAGGCACTGTGTTTTTGATCCTGCCCTCAGTTTATTGCTGTTGGTGGCATATTAGGTCCTCTCTGATGAAGGCGACCTTCTCTGTGAAGTAAGATGATGATGATTCCTTGCAGCAAGAGGTACCATGTTCTGTGGTTGAGTATGGCAGCCTCGAATTATAAAGCAATTTATGAGCCAGAAAAGTTCCATAAGCCATGACCTTGCTGCCTCTGTGGTAGGATCTTCTTGCCTCCTTCATGGTGGTGGCATAGTTTTGTAGAAATTTCTTCTGAGTCTGCAAGTACCATACTGTGTTTTTTGCCAATAAGGCTTTTTTTCCCCTGTACTCATTTCAAAACCATGGCAATGGGTGGACAGCAGGCATGGAAGAGGATGATTTGAATAATTCAAACAGAAAATATCTTCTAAATGGTTTCCTCAGTAGGAAATGTCAAGACGAGAATGTGTTTTTTGCAGTTGACAAGCAGTCTGGGATTTGCTTGGTTTACACCCAGAGTTTTCAAACTTCAAATGGGCAGCTGGTGAGTCCAAAACTGTTCTAAGCAGTGATTATTGTTGAAATAGTTGGACTAGTTTAACAACTGTGAAAACATTTAAAGTTCACATAACTTGTGTATCTTTCATAAATTCTGCTGCTGATAGACACACATAAATAGAGACTACTCATTTGGGAATAAGCAGTCTACTCTGAGGATCTCATGAGCGCTATTAAATCGAGGTAGAATGACTTGTGAAAAAGATTGCTCTCTAGATAAGAAACTCATTCTTAAAGCAACAAACATCTGTAAAAACATGTGTCAGTGAAAATTAAGACCTGTCTATCCACTCACTACTGGTAATTGATTAGGGCAAGAAGAACGTATTTGTTTTCTTTAAAAGCACTACTTAGACTGCATGGACCAGTATAAAGCAACTACATTTAAATCCAAGGTTCATATTTCAGTGATCCCTGAGAAGACATGTAGTCTTTAATTCTGAAAGTGTGGTAATGATTAGAAAAGTAACCATGTAAAAAGTGGCATTTTTCTGCTCCCTGAATTTATAGTATTCAGCATAACGCTTGTTTATATCAGACAAAAAAAAAATATTTCCTGCTTTTTTTATTCCAGTTAGCACAAAAGAATCAGTATTGCTATTAGAAAGCACGTTAGATCCTGTTTCTGACTTGTCCAAATAAGTTCCAATTGTAAAATCTTTATTGATGGTTGGGGTAAAATGAAGGAGAAGGAACCCGACTTAATTTTTCAAGACTGACAGATATTATGAGCTTAATTAGCTATAACTGAGCAAAAGAGAAGACACAGCAATCCACAACAGTATTTTTACAGCAATCATGGAATACAATGCCATTTTTATAGCCCCTCTTCACAATATAATTTCCCTTTAGGCAAGAAAAAACAAAGTACTTGAATGAATTAATGGCACCAGAAAGAAATCATTCATGTTTTACTGGACATAACAAATGTCACTTACTGATTTCCACCACCGCAGAACATCATCCCAACGATTTATTCCCCTACAGTAGGGTTTTATTTTATTTTTGTTTTAATTTCATTTTGTCAATATGTCAGCAGTATAAAGTAGTGAACAGTTAAGACCTTGTGCACAGGAAGCAATTCCATTATTTTGCCACTATGAAGTTTATTATAAAGTTTTAGCACATTTTACAGATGATTATTTATCTTGTGCTCTGATGCACAGTATATTCCTGAGTATTCGCCATGTCAAGGATTTCTCAGTAAGTACGTACCGTAGTGTCTGTCAAATTTGTCACATAGTACATAGTGAGAAAAGTATTGCTTAGTTCAATTTGCATGACAAGGGTAAAGTCTAATATAATTCTGAAATCATTTGCTACTGATAAGAGTCCTTTCCCTGGAAAATGATTATTAAAGTTAAAAGCTGCTTCAAAGAAATTGTTCTTTAAAAATCTTGTTTTGATAAAGTCTGTTGGCATACTTTTGCAGTTGCACGTTATCAAATCCAAAAGCTGGTTTCTATCTACAGCTAGGTGGAGAGCTGGTTCACATCAATGTTAACTCTTACCATGACCTGGTAATAGAAAACATGTATTTTACAAATGTCTAAAATATTAAATGAGGATTAAGCCAAATATTATTTTAAAAGGAATACATATATACTATCAAGACAGCAGAGCAATTTATGCTTACTATGTTTGAGATGCAAATCAAAGGAAACACTGATATTTATATACCTTTGCTCCTGTTATCCAACTGTGAGGCTTGATTTTTGCATGACTGTGTAGCCTATGGGCCAGGCATAGGCATAAGTTAAGGCAGTAATACAATGAGCCTACAAGCCTCACAGCCTGTAAGATAATAGCTAAGCTAAAGCAATCATGGCAAAAGCTTTAGCATAAGCAGATAACCTGGAGTAACTCTAGATCATAAAACATTACCAGACAGAATGCTGTAATGACTAAACTCCTGACAGACAACCACCGGACGCTAGTTTATACCAGCCTGAGATGTTTTAAAGTTAGGAACAGCAGATGTCTGATCACAGGAATAGCCTGGTAACTGACTGATGTATATGCTAATAAGCTTGAGGTAAATGGATGTAAACTGTGGGAGAAGATACCCCAATATTAGTAAGGTGAAGAAATACAAATAAAGAAAAGGGGATGAAAGGCTTACTGAATATGCATTAGGCATAGCAGCTGTAGTATAACACATTATAAAAGTTGTATCCTGGCCTGTGTGCCTTGAGAGATGCAGCTCTTGGGATATGCCAGGATGATGCCCATTGATGATGATGAAAAGGAATTTGATAACTAACACTTCAAGTTATTTAGCAAGGGATGGTGTGTGAGTCTATGGATGCTCAAATGCATATTCTGTATTATTTCTACCTTGCTGGGTTGGAGTGTTTGTAATTTTGCTGACTGTTAATAAAACTATTACAAATACAGCAGGGTTTCCATAAGTGAGTGCGTTGCAACCATGCACGTCGGGGTTCCCAACTTAACAGTAAATTCTAGCAACACTGGGCCTGATCTCAGGACTAGAACCTACCAAACCTCAGTGTTAATTGGGAATTCTTAAATAATTAATATAATTCATTCATAATCAATAGATCAGGCAACAACTACTATTGCCTATTATTCTCACAAAGGTTCATTATAGGTCATGGAGGGAGGAGCAGATTCTTATATCATTCATATGGTTGCAAATATGGAGCAACTCTACCCAAGTCAAAGGCGGTACTCTTGATTTATAAGGGTACAACAGACATTAGAATTTGAACCACAGTGGCAGCCTTTAACAAGACTCATTGCCCAAACCAAAATTTCAAATATGAGGAAAATAGATTTTTTCAAACTAACTTGATTTTTTTTATGAGATTACAAATTTAGTTGGTAAAGATAACAGCATTGATGTAAAGTACTCAACTTCTGTAGGGCATTTGACTTGGTCCCACACAAAATTTTGATTAAGCAGCTAGGATGATACAAATCAACATGGCACAAATAAAATGAATGAAAAACTGGCTAACTGATAGGTCTCAAAATGTAATTGTAAATGGGGAATGATCATCGAGTAGGTGTGTTTCTTGTAGTGATCTGTTCTTGGCCCTATGTTATTTAATATTTTTGTCAGTGACCTGGAAGAAAACAAAATCATTACTGATAAAGCTTTCAGATAACACAAAGATTGGGGAAAGTGATAAATAATGATGAAGACAGGTCACTGATAAGCAAATCGAACAGTATCTGTTGCAGCGTGGCTAATAAGTGTAAGGTCATACATCTAGGAACAAAGAATGCAGGCCACACAAACAATATGGGGAACTTTACCCTGGGATGCAGTGACTATGAAAGAGACTTGGAGGTCATGGTGGATAATCAGCTGAACATAAGCTCTCAGTGCGATGTCGTGTCCGAAAGGGCTAATGCAATCCTTGGATGTTTAACTGGGGAATATCAAGTAGAAGTAGGGAAGTTATATTATCTCTGTACTACCTATGGCTACTCTGCTATTTTTAGTGTGCTAGCATGTATCTGCCTGTCTGAACGGAGAAGCTCACTCCCTGCTGTAGTACAGACATGCCCATAGTGAAATTCTCAATCTGTTTAGCTTACCAAAGAGAAGGTTAAGGGGTGATTTGATCACAGTCTATAAATATCTACGCGGGGAACAAAAATTTGATAATAGAGGGTTCTTCAATCTAGCAAACAAAACACAATGGCTAGAAGTTGAAGCTAGACAAATTCAGGCTAGAAATAAGTTGCAAATTTTAACAGTGAGGGTACTTAACCATTGGAACAAATTACTAAGACTTGCGGTGAATTGGATGTTTTTCTAAAAAGATATGCTCTAGGTTCAACAACAGACATTGGACTTGATGCAGGAAGTAATTCAAGGAAGTCCTACAGCCTGTGTTATTGAGGTGCTCAGACTAGATGATCACAATGATCCTATCAGGCCTTTAAAATCTATGAATCTAAGTTCTAGCCCTTAGTCTTAAGAATGTTGCTACAGATTAAAGGCTAAGAATTTTTATCCTTGCCACTATGTACTGGACAGAACTGTAGCACAAGAACACAAAATTTGGTCTTGAAAGATGGCTTGTGCTGATTTAAGTAATTTACCAATGCAAGGACTCTGGCAGGAAACGGAATGGAGTAACAGTTTCAATTCATTTTTGATTAGCATGGGTCCTTGTTGGCTCAAGCCATCAATAACAGCATCCAACTAGTAACAGGTCAGATAGCTGTTTTCTTTCCAAAAGAGGTAACCACACACATTTTTTGCTGTTAACAAGATCAATAAACTTGCCACATTCTGAAATCAATGATTAACCCCTTTTACAGTATTTGAACTTACACAATTTTACTACTTTCAGTGGCCAAGCCTCTAGCATCATGCATGTTTTTAATTATCAGAATCAATGTAACACCTTATAATCTTCCCCCTTCCTCTTAATGATTTTGCGATGAAGTACTACAAGTTGCAACTGAGCTCTGTAACTACCACTCAAGGTCATACACTCTGGCTATGCAAACTATATTATCTTTACTCTTAAACTCCTTTCTAAATGTTTTATAGTTTATAGCAGTAATGAAAAGCATTTCAGGTCAGTGGAGATTTATCCCCTTTTTTAATGTTTTTACTAGACTGAATAAACACATTCTCCAGGATTGAAACCACTGGCTATCCTGAAGACTGCAGAAGCACAGGGGAAACTTTTAAGTTGGGGGCCACATGACTTATACTTCTTTACAACAATGAGAGGCATTGTTAGCTCAAACTGAGAATTGTTCTTTTCAGCTTCATATTAGGTTTTACATCACTTTCATTGCAAGACTCTCTATTATAACACTCACTGGTATTAGCTAACTCTACAGGTCTGCCAATGCATTGCAAGACTCTATTATAACACTCACTGATATTAGCTAACTATACAGCATCTGCCAATGGCACTATGCGCCGAAAGAATGAGCCTTGTATAATGCTCATTCTCATGAAGAGGCAGTGCATTTTTGTAGTCCAGTGGTCTTCATGGAAGAAACAGTTTCATTGTAGTTGGATCTGCAATGATTCTCTCTCAATAATGAAGGGATCTGTTCTCCTGTAGAAATGTATGTGAAAATCCTGTTGAGGCTAAGGGAGTTAACTGCCCCACTGAAGGTAGAAGAGACCCCTTCTGTCACCCCATGATCATTCAGAACAGCAAGAACATCTATATTTATATAGTGAATGATTAAGGCAGGAGATTTTGGATCCATGTCCTATGACTGCAGGGGACCCAAACACATTTCTGATTGCTCTTGCATTCATCATGACAGGAAGTGAAAATAGCAAGACAGAGGAGCTGTTTATGAAGTATCCCTGACCCAGCCCATACAGGAATAAAATACTGATTGAAATACTGAGTAAAGGAGGAGTTCAAAATTAGTAAGGACATCAGAATTTGTCCCACTGTTACCCCTTTACCTATCACATTTTGTTGCAATTTCAGAGTGTTCTAGGCTTTTAAGCAAAGACTTCCATTAACATATTAATCCTCACAAATGACAATGCCACAGCTAAACGTCACTTCAAGGGCGTGACTTAAGAAATTAATTAGCTTTGCTGACTTCAACCACCTCTTTGTTCTTCTGTTATCCCTTGTGCCTGATCCACAACCAGGATCACTGCGTTTTTTTGTGTTGTTGGAATGGCAGGTAACCTTCTTCTGAGCTGTAAGAGCACTGTGTAACCAGATCCTAGAGGTTATGAAAGAGCCTTCCCTGGGCGAGGGTACGGTGACCAGATAGCAACGGTGAAAAAACGGGACAGGCGGTGGGGGGTAATAGGCGCCTATATAAGAAAAAGTCCCCAAAAACGGGACTGTCCCTTTAAAAACGGGACATCTGGTCACCCTAGCAGAGGGTGAGAGCATCCAAGACTCAAACATGGTTGACCTCATCGGACAAGCTTAAAGTTTATTATATGAAAACTCATATAAAAATGACTGATTGTCAATTTCAACAAGCCAGCCCTTTGGCCCACTTAGCTATACTTGTCACTGTGTTCATTAGGTGACAACATCAACGTTATCCAGGAAGGAGACACCACAAATTGCTTAGCACGTTATTTCCTTTCCCTCCCCATATCCCTAAGAACCCTCCACTACTATATTCCCCAGAGATAACATCTGCATTGACCTGCAAACATTGTAATATGCTTCCAACGTGGCAACTGGTAGAGATAGAAGCTAAATGTGTTTCCTTACAGTCAAACGTTTTCTTACACAGTCAAAAAAGACTGAGGGTGATAAGCAGGTGGTATATCTAGGGCAGCCAGGCAGCTGGCTCTAAGCTGGGAAGTGAGGTCCTAGCAGTTTCTACTGACTTTCCTATGGCAGTTCCTTGGTGCCCGGTGCCCACTGCTTCCCTCCCATCCCCCTGTAGCTGGCATTCTATGTGTCAAAGCCCACCTGCCACCACCCCCTCCAGGTGACATGTCCCACACCCTGGCAGCTGTCTAAAGTGCTCCTGTCCCTCCCCCGGGCCAGGTGTCTTCACCAGGACCCATGGTGGTTGTGAGGCTGGATTGGGCAGGGCCAGGGAGTCCTCCCTGCTTCCTGGTGGTTGGCCTGATCTCATGCATTGCAGTGGCTGCTCCAGCCCCTCCTCCAGACACACTCTTATCTCTGCCTCCCCACCCCACCCCAGGAGTGAAACATAGCTGGGTCCCGCTCTTGCCTCCATGGGACATTGAGGGTGTCGAAACACAGATCCACCCCCCCAATATTTCCATTGCAGAGACTCTAGCCCTCCCCCCGATTCTTCCATCCTGAAGAAATCTAACACCTGAGGTGGTGCACTCAGAGAGACCAGAAGGAAAACAGGTGTAGCTTGCCATTTGCACAAATAAACCTGGATAGTTCCTGAATACCCTCTCAAATCTGGCCATGCTCTTTACTGTCTGTGTCTGTTTTCTCCGCGATGTATCTGATGGCTTGGAAAGGGCCTGGTGGGCAGGCAGCAGTGTCATTTTTGAACTAATGGGTCAGCTTCATAATAAAGATGAAATAATTACAGCCAATTTTCCTAGTATCAGTCTCACAGCACCTCACTGTGATGTCTGCGTGATGGTACATTTACATCAGCAGTTGCTGAAGATGCAACTGAGTTTGCCAAGAGAGTAATAGAAATAAACATGCAACTCCTCTTCCAATACAGGGTACAGGACTCCAAGAAGGTAGCTTTTATGAGAAACACTTCTCTCTATAGATGGTGTTAAATGTGGGTACTTGGGGTGGGGTGGAAACTAGTACAGTTCCTATTTCCACATTTCTTGAGGAAATTTGGGATCCTGCATCAAAGCCTGACAGTAATTTATCCTCCTCTCCTTACTCCCACTTTTATTTACATGAAGCTGGTTAATTCATCTTCAAATAATACACTTCTCTCTCGTACCCTTTCTCTCAAGAATGGCTGCACCAAGACAGGAGGGCTTCTCATTTGCACAACAGGGGGAATTACCACTGGAACATTTCATATCAAAAAGATGTGAAAATATTTATCACATCTCCCTTCCAAAAATGAAAAACATTCTGTGGCCCCATTTTGCTCATAGCCATGCTTCAATGGAGTTTCTCTGGATTTGTATTAGTGTCACTAAGAGCAGAATTCAACCCAGTGCATTAAATATGAACACATTATGATCCTGTGATGGGATGCATTCCCCACACTGAACTTGAGAAAGTTGAATTAGGCCAGGCAGACCCAATCAGTCATTTAAGCTGAGAACGGGGGAGATTTAGGCTGTGAGGAGACTAATTAAAAGGAAGCTCACCTATGAGGGAACAGGCAGGGATTCCATAAAGCTAAGAGGCTGGCAACAGTAATTAGGCTACCGGGAGGAAGTCTGCTGTCTCTCTCCCCAAGGTAAGGGAGAAGGAAATGGGGGAAAGGAATCCCTGAGAAAGAATTTACCTAGCAGGCCTAAGAGAGAGAGGGGGGTGTGACTAAGAAGGCTAGAGAAAGAAAAGCTTAGAGAAGCATGACAGGAAGTACTCCAGGGGAAAGAACAATAGGTAGATGTAGCTACAGACCTGAACTGCTCACTACAGGCCCTGGACTGGATCTCCGAGTAGAGGGCAGACCAGGGTTCCCCTACTATCCACTACAGAGTGCTATGGCATAGGGCAGTGAATGGGACAACTGCCTGAGTCACTACAGGAGTGACATAGTCAGAGCAGCGGGTTTAAGGACTGCTTGATGCTGCTAGTGGAGAGAGACTTTCAAAGACACTCCTGGAAGGCAAATCACAGTGTGACTCTGTGGGCAGAAGGAGAACTGCAATGGTGACAGAGAAGAAAGGGGGCTCTGAACTGGGTGGAGCTAATCGCAAGAAAGAGGCACACCCTGTGGAGAATAGAGCACCTCATGACAGACGCCAAATGAAAAATTTGACCGTTGTAGCAAAGAATTTTCTCTGAATTATGGGCACAATTTACACTGAAAATACCCCCCTGTTTTGAAAGGGATCTGCTGGGTTTTAGCAGCGTGACTCCCACTAAAACAGGGGTTCTCAAACTGGGGGTCGGGACCCCTCAGATGGTCACAAGGTTATTACATGGGGGGTCATGAGCTGTCAGCCTCTACCCCAAACCCTGCTTTGCATCCAGCATTTATAATGGTGTTAAATATATAAAAAGGTGTTTTTAATTTATACGGGGGTTGGGGGGGTTGCAGTCAGAGGCTTGCTATGTGAAAGGGGTCAGCAGTATAAAAGTTTGAGAACCACTGCACTAAAACCAATGGAGATGTATGGTTACAGGTGCCATGAAACACAATAAGAATGCACTTATTATAATACCAAAGAATGCTTTCCTGTACTGTATTATACCTACTCGGGGATTTTCATATACTGTAGTTTGCTCAGAAAGGCCAAAGGACATGCCTCTATCCAAAATGCACATAGCGGAAGCATAGGCTATTACACTACTGTGCATGCTAGGTGGTGGAGGGGAAGGAGTGCTGGAGAAGCAATTTCATGTGGAATTAGAAGAACAAACCAACAGGAAAGGGGAGGAAGTGGCATAACAAAGAAATGTGCATCAGCGCAAAAACATTCCCAAGCGTGTGAGTTCAACTATCCCCTGGGAAAGTTTCATTTATGTGACTAGGACTCTCACAGCAGGTAACACTGACTCGCCCATACATTGGCAGGGCTGTGGGAGTATTATTTTTACTAAGATGAAGTAATGTATTAGAATAGAACATGACTTCTCTCAGCATCAGGCATTCAGGTCTTCATTTTCACAGATAAATATATTTTATTGGCCTCTGCCAAGAATATTCCACTTTCCACTTGTAGCTGAGATCCCATGTCTTACATACAGGCTACTATACCACAGTGTATTAAGGCTGTAAAAGATCTGGCTTCAATCCCCCTTCAGGTCTCCACTGTCACTGAGAAACAGTGACTATTGATACATTTTCAGCAATAATACAATAACTCCTCACTTAACGTTGTAGTTATGTTCCTGAAAAATGCGACTTTAAGAGAAACAATGTTAAGTGAATCCAATTTCCCCATAAGAATTAATGTAAATGAGGTGGTTAGGTTCCAGGGAATTTTTTTTCACCAGACAGAAGACTATATTACACACAGTATAAGTTTTAAACAAACAATTTAATACTGGTACACAGTGATGATGATTGTGAAGCTTGGTTGAGGTGGAGGAGTCAGAGGGTGGGATATTTTCCAGTGAATGCCTTACTGCTAAATGATGAACTAGCAATTGGCTGAGCCCTCAAGGGTTAACTCTCAGTCTACAAGGCAGCAGGAATGGAGGGAGGGGAGAGAGCATCGCAGACAGAGACACACTCTGTGTGTGTGAGAGAGAGAGAGAGAGATGCGCATTTCCCCTTTAAGTACACTGCCTTGTTAATTATATCAGATTGCTGAGACCGAGCTGCTGCTACCAGCAAGCTCCCTCTGTCCTGAGACCTGTCGTGTGTCCCCCCTGCTCTATGGAAGATGGGGTAAACGGGGTGCAGGAGCAGGGGGGAGGGGGATACCCTGACATTAGTCCCCCTCCCCGCCGCACAGCAAGCAGGAGTCTCGGGGAGCAGCTCCAAGGCAGAGGGCAGGAGCAGCACATGGCAGTGGGGGGTGGGACAGCTGCAACTGCTAGCCTGCTGGGCAGCTGCTGCACAGGGAACTTAGGGGAGGGGGAGCTGATAGGGGAAGTTGATGGGGGGCTGCCGGTCCACCCAGCCCCCACCAGCTAGCTGCAACGGGCTGCTCTTCCTGCAAGCAGTGAACAAAGCAGGCAGCTGCCAAATGACATTAGAAGGGAGCATTGCACAACTTTAAACAAGCATGTTCCCTAATTGATCAGCAACGTAACAATGAAACAACTTTAACCAGGACGACTTTAAGTGACTACTTTACTGTTTTTGTATGTCTTGAATTGGATAATCCTCATCAGCTGATGATCTGTGCGATGTCACTTGATCACTGCCCAAGTGAAGAGGGGCACTAATGGCAGATGTTTTCGAAGTACTAGTTTTGGGGAGCCTGACGAACATCAGAATGAGGATGTCAGTTGAAGCTAATCTGTTGCCTCTTGCACATGATTGAAGTTTGATTCTTTTTCAGTGTTCTTTCTTCTTTAAAGAGTAGCTTCTGTAGTCAACACAGATGATTCTCTCTGCTTCTCTTTGAAATGCATGATCAAGTACATAGTTGGCCAAGCCCCACCTGGATGCCAGCCAGTGGTTATGCATTTTTTGTTGAAGAAAACCATGCTGACATTCAACCACAGAGAGCCACTGTGTAAAAGCAAAGATACTGCAGATGTGTTTAACTAAAGAAACACTAATCATTAGAAAATAGGGATGGGGAGACCCTATGGAGTTTGTGGTTTTGCAAAACTTGCAAACTATTTCTGGGGTTCACAAAACAAGTTGGAAATTAAGACCCAATTCCTCCTTTAATTACAGTCCATGCCTATTTTTCTCCAAGGCAGTTAAATTTAAAAAACAATACTTGTTTAGCTAATGTGGAGCCTTATGCTAGGTATTAAGGATCGGAGAACCTCTCAATAGCTAAGCTGATACAAGAAGGTGCCCCATGCATGATATACATACTTGACTTAATTTTTGGAGGTGCCCTTGTCTCTTTTCAGTGCATTGCAGTTCCTAGAGTTGGTTAATAATACAGATAAACTGGACTGTTTTCTTCTTCAAAATATACAACCGTGTGCCACCTACACCTACAAAATATGTGGAAGTGGTGCCACATCATTAATGCAATGTTTGCAGGATGATGAAATCAAAATTCCACATTGGAAAGTTAAAATGTGCAGCCATGGCAGGATAACAGGCCTTTCTTTAGCTGTGCTTGGCATGCAACTGTAGAAAAAGTTTCCAAGGAATAGGCAGTCTGTGATTTTTGTACAGTTTGCAGAGCTTCTGCACAAAATATATACAGTGTTTTTTAAGCTTCCTTAAAATGAACCTCATCACAATCAGCTACATGCATGCATGTTTCATCTTAATTGGTTTTAAAATCTGATCTGATTTTAAATGAAAAATGTTTTTTTTTCCATGCTGAAATTCTCAGCACCATTCCTGACTGAATTTCTTTCTGCACAGAATCTGTTGGTTTGAAAATCGAGTTCCCGTCCCGAGCCAATTTACACTCTTGAAATTAGGGTTACCATATTTTGTGCCTCCAAATGGAGGACACTCCATGGGGCCTCGGCCCCGCCCCCAGCCCCGCCCATGCCCCCTCCCCAACTCCGCCCCCTCCCCAAAGTCTCCGCCCCCTCCCCTGCTTCCCGCGAGAAGCCTGAAGCTGGTAAGGGGGGGTGTGGGGGGAGCAGGCGCGGCCCAGGCTGGCCCCCCGGCGGCGCCAGCCTGGGTCGGCTCGGGCCCTGGGGTGCCAGCCCCGGCCGACCACCCCCAGCCCGCCCAGCACTGCCGGCCCCCGGCGGCCCAGCGCACCCCCCCCGCTATCCTGGACCGGCTCCCGGCCCCGCGCACCCCCCAGCGGCCCGGCCCCGCGACCCCGGACCGGCCCGCGGCCCCGCGCACCCCCGGCTCCCCGCCCAGCCCCGCGGCCCGGCGCACCCCCCCGCTACCCCGGACCGGCTCCGCGCCCGGCCCCGCGGCCCGGCGCACCCCCCGCTACCCCGGACCGGCTCCCCGCCCGGCCCCGCGGCCAGGCGCACCCCCCCGCTACCCCGGACCGGCTCCCCGCCCGGCCCCGCGGCCCGGCGCACCCCCCCCGCTACCCTGGACCGGCTCCCCGCCCGGCCCGGCGCACCCCCCCGCTACCCTGGACCGGCTCCCCGCCCGGCCCCGCGGCCCGGCGCACCCCCCGCTACCCCGGACCGGCTCCCCGCCCGGCCCCGCGGCCCGGCACACCCCCCCCCCGCTACCCCGGACCGGCTCGCGGCCCCGCGCACCCCCCCGCTACCCCGGACCGGCTCCCCGCCCGGCCCCGCGGCCCGGCACACCCCCCCCGCTACCCCGGCTCGCGGCCCCGCGCACCCCCCCCCGCTACCCCGGCCCGGCTCGCGGCCCCGCGCACCCCCCCCGCTACCCCGGCCCGCGGCCCGGCGCACCGCCCGGCTCCCGGCCCGGCACCGCGCCCCCGGCTCCCCGCCCGGCCCCGCGCCTGGCCCGGCACCATGCCCCCGGCCCCGCGACCCCGGCCCGGCCCCGCACCGGCCCGGCCAAAGAGGCCCCGCCCGAGCCCTCCATCCCTCCCTCCCGATTTTCCCGGACATGCCCGGCTTTTGGGGATTTCCCCCCGGACGGGGATTTGAACCCCCAAAAGCCGGACATGTCCGGGAAAATCCGGACGTATGGTAACCCTACTTGAAATGACAGAGGTTGAAACAGAAGCATGGTTACTAGGTGAAAAGGCTCGTTACAATGGGCCTGATTCTCCTCTCACATCAGTTTTACACCCATGAAACTCCCCTGGGGTAGATCTGCTCTTAGTTACACCAGCGTAAATGTGTTACATCTCCATTGCCTTCCTAATTTTTCCTGGAGTGAGAAAATACATAATCAGAACCAGTGTAAAAGGATCACTCCAACTAATGGAAACCATGAGAGGTGACAACAGGGGGCAAAATCACCTGACAAGGGAGGTGGCTGGGGATTCAACTACTTTCCAGGGCTGAAGTATCTTTTTTTTTTTAATATTAAATCCTCTTATCTCCTGGAATCTGCTGTGCCATGTCTCCAAAGTCTGCTGCTGTACTGAGCTGTTCTGTCTCTTCCCTGTCTGCTACTCTATCACAGCAGCAGCCAAACAGCTCAAAGATTAAGTGAGTGGCAAAGTTCAAAGGTGCTTAAAGGAACAGACCACTGAATAGGCCATGGAAACTAAGAGAAATTTCAAGAAGTGTTGTGATAATGCATTTCTGTAAAGCATCCTTATACCCACAATCCCGGGAGCAGAATTGTGGCTTAGAGCCTCTTTACTTGGCTGAGGATTTATCCAAATGTGTCTGTCCCAAAAACAAACGTGAGACACAGCAGCTCCATGCAATTGGCAGGTTTTAGGCTCTTTTAGGACATAGCCTTGAGTGTACTGGAGCAGGAGGTGCTGAATGCTCCTAATTCCAACTGACTTTAAGACACTTCCCCAGGAACAGTGACAGCAATGGTGGCTTAGTTACTCTGATATTGGGGGGGGGCGCAGGGCCGGCTTTAAGCCGATTAGGCCGATTCCCCAGAATGGGGCCCCGTGCCTAAGAGAGCCCCTCAACGTCCGGGGCTGCCAGCGGAGCGGGAAAAAAAAAAAAAAAAGCCGCGTCCTGCTTCTCCCCCCTCCCTCCAGCGCTTGCCCCGCCATACAGCTGATCAGCGCAAGCCTGGGAGAGAGGGGTGAGGAGAAGGAATGCGGCATGCTTGGGGAAGACACGGGGCCAGGGCGGGGATTTGGGGAGGGATCCAATGGGGCAGAGAGGGGGCGGGGATTTGGGGAGGGATCCAATGGGGCAGGGAGGGGGCGGAGTCGGGGCGGGGCCAAGTTGGGACGGGGGGGAGGGGGACTCGCGAGACAATTTGCGTCCTGGCGTGGGGCCCCGCACCTGCGAAAGCCGGCCCTGGGGGGACGAGCAAGGGATAAAATAGAATGAAGCTGTTCTAGATTGCACATGCATGCACACAGTTGTCAGTCTCTCTCACGTTGTCCCATAGGCCCTGCTCCTTTCCGCACCAAATCTAATCTCTCAAGCTTTTCAGTTAAAAAAATAAAATGTGAGAAACAGAACAAATGGTAAGTAGAAAAATAATTAGGGCTCTCAAGCAATTAAAAAAATTAATAGCAATTAATCGCACTGTTAATAATAGAATACCATTTATTTAAATATTTGTGGATGTTTTCTACATTTTCAAATATATTGATTTCAATTATAAAACAGAACACAAAGTGCACAGTGCTCACTTTATATTTATTTTTTATTACCAATATTTGCACTGTAAAAAAGATAAAAGAAATTGTATTTTTTCAATTCACCTAATACAAGTACTGTAATGCAATCCGTTAATCATGAAAGTTGAACTTACAAATGTAGAATTATGTACACAAAAATAACTGCATTCAAAAATAAATAAAACTTAAGAACCTATAGTCCACTCAGTCCTATTTCTTGTTCAGGCAATAGCTCAGACAAACAAGTTTGTTTAGAGCAGGAGATAATGCTGCCTGCTTCTTGTTCATAATGTCACCTGAAAGTGACAACTGGTGTTTGCATGGCACTGTTGTAGCTGGCATCGCAAGATATTTACATTCCAGATGCACTAAAGATTCATATGTCTCTTCATGCTTCAACCACCATTCCAGAGGACATGCCTCCATGCTGATGACGGGTTCTGCTCGATAACAATCTAAAGCAATGCAGACCAATGCATGTTCATTTTCATCATCAGAGTCAGATGCCACCAGCAGAAGGTTGATTTTCTGTTTTGGTGGTTCGGGTTCTGTAGTTTCCGCATCGGAGTGTTGCTCTTTTAAGACTTCTGAAAGCATGCTCCAGACCTCTCAGATTTTGGAAGGCACTTCAGATTCTTAAACCTTGGGTCAAGTTCTGTAGCTATCTTTAGAAATCTCACATTGGTACCTTCTTTGTATTTTGTCAAATCTGCAGCAAAAGTGTTCTTAAAATAAGCAACATCTGCTGAATCATCACCCAAGACTACTATAACATGAAATATATGGCAGAATGAGCCGGAGACATACAATTCGCCACCAAGGAGTTCAGTCACAAATTTAATTAATGTATTATTTTTTTAAACAAACGTCATCAGCATGGAAACATGTACTCCGGAATGGTGGCCAAAGCATGAAGGGTCATACGAATGTTTAGCATATCTGGCATGTAAATATCTTGCAATGATGGCTACAAAAGTCCCATGCGAACACCTGTTCTCACTTTCTGGTGACATTGTAAATAAGAAGTGGGCAGCATTATCTCTTAGCAATTGGCTGAACGAGAAGTAGGACTGAGTGGCCTTGTAGGCTCTAAAGATTTGCACTGTTGTTTTTGAGTGAAGTTATGTAACAAAAAAAAATATCTAGATTTGTAAGTTGCACTTTTACAATAAAGAGATTGCACGACAGTACTTGTATGAGTTGAACTGAAAAATACGGTTTCTTTTGTTTATCATTTTTACAGTGCAAATATTTGTAATAAAAAAAATATAAAGTGAACAGTATACACTTTATATTGTATGTTGTAATTTAAATCAACGTATTTGAAAATGTAGAAAAACATCCAAAAATATTTAATAAATGTCAATTGGTATTCTATTGTTTAACAGTGCAATTAAACCTGCGATTAATTGTGATTAATTTTTTTTTAATTAATCGCATGAGTTAACTGCGATTAATCGGCAGCCCTAAAAAGAATTCATCTGTATGGTTTTATATTATATTCTTCATTAACTCAGTAGAAAAAGAACTGTATCAAAGTTGGTATGCATGAACAATTTTTCCAGTAGAAGTCAGAATGGATGCTTAGTTCTCTAAACCAGTGGCTCTCAACCAGAGGTCCGCCCCACTGGGGGGCCGCGAGCAGGTTTCAGAGGGTCCACCAAGCAGGGCCAGCATTAGATTTGCTGGGGCCCAGTGCAGAAAGCTGAAGACCCATCACATGTGGCTGAAGCCCAGGGGCCTGAGCCCTGCCACCCGAGGATGAAGCCAAAGCCTGAGCAATTTAGCTTCGTGGGATCCCTTGTGGTGTGGGGCCCTGGGCAATTGCCCTTCTTACCACCCCCTAATCCTTGCCCTGGCTTTTATACGCAGAAAAACAGTTGTTGTCGCATAGGTGGGCCATGCTGTTTTTATAGCATGTTGGGTGGGCTCAGAAAGAAAAAAGTTGAGAACGCCTGCTCTAAACACCAGGGGACCAGCTCATACTTCCCTTTAAACTAGTGGCAGTTTATTCATTGACATCATTGGAAGAACGCTCCGGCTTAAAAGTAATTAGATTCCTTGGTACCACAGGTTGAAAGTAGGATAGGGCTGACTAGCCCTTTCACCGTTCATAGAAAGATCAAGTCCATGCAGTTTGCCATATGTAGGCATTTCAGAGGGATCTTTAACAACCGATTTCCTGTCTGCTCTGTTTGTACCTCAACGATCCTTTGGCACTTTTTAATTTTATTTTGAGTAGGCATTTCTACATCCAGTGTTGTGTAGACAGAATTTCTTGCCTCCAGCATAAGAGGTGGCTGCATTTCAGTGGCTGCATGTATATCATTTGCAAAGTACCTTCCTTCAAAATGAAAGATACTATGTAAATGCTAAAATAATACTTGATTTATAAAGAAGGGACCTTCATTTTAAACTCTTTGAAATACAAGTTTCGTTTGCAAACCAGGGTATACACAGTAGATACCTACAACATGCAGCTACAGTATCCTTAGAACATCACAAATAAGAAGAGCATTAAATTCTGTGTTAAAATAAGAGACAACGTGAAAGAAAGGACTGCCAGGGTCGTAGCACAGAAGTACCATGGTTTCTTGGTTTGCTTATAACCTGCAGTGGTATGTTCTTGTTAGGGTTTCTTTTATTTATTTACTTTTTAACTTAATGAATGATTACAGGCATTTGGCAGTAGCTGTAGTGAAAATGCAATTTGTTCATGCAAGCAGAGAGAATAACAATGTAAAGCATGCATGAATTGTCAAGACATCTATTACTGCTGCCGTCTTTTACAGAAGAGTTTTCGAGCTCTCTTTTTTAAAATTTGTATGCATTTTTTTTGGGCCATTTTTTTTGGTACCATGTCACTGCAGAGTTATGAACCTATATATTATGTGAAGAAAAAGTGCTGTGTATGTGGCTTTTTAACATTGCTCTCAAAAGAAATACATGAATGACCAGGCACTTGTGGAAGATAAATAAAGACAACAGGGGAAAACATGCCCACTAAAGCACATCACTATCCTCAATCTATTTTGTTACCAGTGCAGCTTGTGTTATTGTGGGTGAGGGGAGAAACACAATTAGATCAGACTAAAGTGTTGACGAATTAATACCTTTCATGTATATAGCACTCTTCGTCCAGAAGGATCCCAAAATATTTTACAAATGTAAATGTTGATTCACAGAGACAATCACCGCTACATACAGTGAAATGTGATAACTACACAACAGTTTTGGACAGCAAAGGAAGAAGAATATAATCTTACTGCCGTTTCTATGGGGATATTAGGTAAACTGAATGCATTTACCCAAACTGAATTTGGCCAGAACTTCAGGACTAATTCCTGCCATGTGATCTATATGGCCCAAGCAGCCAGGACCTCAGTTCTATGTCTCATCTGGAAGAAAGAACTGCCACTAGCAAGGTAATACACTCCCTAGTATCACATTAACTCAAAGGGAAACAGACCATCTAGCAAATCACAGTTCTGAGTCAAACTGAGTCGGGCTGAGTTTTCTGGCCAGTCACAGATAGAAGTAGGCATTACTCACACTCATGACTATCTGGGCATCCAACAGCCGTGAAGTTTCTAAAAGAACCTCATGGTTGTGAGCCAATTTAATAATCTGAGGGCAGATGCAATCAATGGCGAAGGATGTTACACAGAAGAGACAGACTCCAGAACCTATGTGTCTCTGAAGAAGGTGTCAACCAAAATATCAGACACTCCAGGACAATTTCTGTTGCTATACAAACAAATATGCCGGCATAAGATTTATCTTACTGGACAAAATGCTCCATGTCCCCTGTACAGGAGATTTGTGCAGTGTCTGTGTTCTTTACCTCTGCGGATCACAGATTTAAGCAAGAGACACGGCACTTAACTTATGCACTGTGCTTTTACTTTTAAAACCGGCTCTTCCCTAATGAGGAGCTAGCATTTTGGTTTAAATAAAATTTTAATCAGACTTGTTTAGTTGCTTGCTTGCGATGAGAGGAACATGTTTGAATATATTAAATAATTTTCTAGAAGAACACGTTAGGAAAAATCAGGGCCGGCTCCAGGCACCAGCTTAACAAGCAGGTCCTTGGGGCGGCCAAGGGAGAGGGGTGGCATGTGAGGCAATTCGGGGGTGACAGGTCTCTCACTCCCTCTAGGAGCGAAGGACCTGCCGCCGCCGATCGCGGCTTTTTTTTTTTTTTTTTTTTGCTTGGGGCGGCAGAAATGCTGGAGCCGGCCCTGGGAAATATAATAAGAAAAGCAATGTTGATTTCATTTTTGGAGTCTACTTTACCCCTCTATTTTTCCTTAATTTTTCCCATCACACTATTTTTTCTCTAGTTATCAAGTTAATACTCTTGGAACCAAACTTTGCTGTTATTCTCATAAATGTTGCACTCATGTAATTGGCAGCAAAATTGGCCCACTGTCTTCAGGACCCCTTGTTGAGGTTTTTATTCAAGTTTAGTATGGATTACCAGTTTACCATTACTTTTCAATAAGCATCTTCCCTGATTGACCCCCCCCGCAATAATTACACATAGTTAAGTTCCGTATAGCGCAAATTTTCTACAAACAAAGCATACTCCATTTACTGTTCATATTTCATGTTTTCCACAATGTGTATTACAGCATAATCCCCTTTAAGAGTCAATCTACTTTTCTGGGGTGATGAGGTCTGATTCCTTAAAGTTTATTTTTTGGTTACAAAATTATAATATACACAGATAAAAAAACAGCTATGGGAAATAAACTCTCTCTTTAATTTCCTCTTTTTAACACTTTTGTATTTGTACACATGCAAAATAATGGGTCATGTGTGCTGAAAATTAAATGAAATCTTTTATTATTCAGGAGCAAACAATAAAATGTTCACTTCCTAAATTAGTGCCCAATCTAATGTACTTTGAAGTTAGTGATTGTCCTTCCATAGACTTCAATGGGTTTTGGATTAGTCCCTTAGAACTCAGTAAGCAGTTGGAACACTCCCATTTAGTTCAGTGTGATTAGATCAGGGCCTTAGCTAGCTACGCATAGAAGCTGCCATAGAGAGAGAGGCTGGAAGAAGTCCTCAAATATATTTCACTTAAAATTCTGACTGGCCAAGAGAGTGAAAAGCTAGCCTTTCTTCCTCTTCTTTCTTTGCTTCACCTCTGGTTTCTTGCACATTTTCTTCACCAGACAGTGACACCCAATTTAACTCATCCAAACCGCAAAACCTCTTTTCAATAGACGCCCAACTCAAACGTACAGAAGATTGTGTCTTTGCAAGTTACTAATCAAGTCTCCTGAACTGCAGAGGAACACAACCTTATCCAGCACTGGGATTTAACAGGCACTTAACAGTACTTTCCTCAAGGTTAGAAAGCTACAAAAGAAGTCTAAGTGGAAATAAAAAGCTCTCCCTTCCTAAGCAAACCAAGGTGCTTTTATTTAAATTACCTTCAGAAAGAAGGACAAAGACACATTTTGTGATATTCCATTAGAGGGCATCCTAGCATGTCATTTTGCGGTTACAAGCTTGTTTTCCTTAGATTGCAACAATCACATTTATTCTCTGCAATACGGACAGAGTTACCTGATCATCTTTATACACGGAACAGTCACCAGCCTCAAGATTTCACACACCTAATAAATGTATATAGTGGTTTAGTGGTTTAGTGTATTTGTTTTGGTTACTCTTACATTTATTTTTTAACCAATGCAGCTTCCTCAATGTCACAACTGGTCAGGTTTCAGCTTTATTCCCCTTGTGCATGCAGGTAATAAACTGTACACATAATACAGGGCCAGCAACTTGACTTCAGAACTGTAGAACAGTTGAAGATTCTTTTTAAAAAGAAAAAGTTAGGGTAATAACACAAGATCAGCAACTTGCATCTTTAATCCCATAACTGGATTGATGTGGGAGGATCCTTCTGCCAGTGAGAACTACTGAAGTCAATGGCACCGCCTACAGATACGAGGGTACATCTGTGTGAAGCCAATTACAGGGCCGGGCTTCAACACCTTGTCTACACTGCCATTTTACAGCGCCAAAACTTTCTCGCTCGGGGTGTGAAAAGACACACCCCTGAACGATGCAAGTTTCAGTGCTGTAAAGTGGCAGTATAGGAAGTGCACCAGTGTTGGGAGCTGCGCTCCCAGCGCTGGTAGCTACTCCCCTCGTGGGGGGTGGTTTTTTTACAGCGCTGGGAAAACTCTCTCCCAGCGCTGGTGCCGCGACTACACAGGCATGTTAAAATGCTGCTGTGGCAGTGCTAGAACGTTGGTAGTGAAGACATACCCTAAGTTTCAGTATGTAATGTTGCCATGACATAATGAAACACCACTTCCAAGTGCACATTTCATGTGTAAGCACCTCATCCAGTGAACACTTCTAATAGGCATAGTGCTTACTACCATCCTCTAGTACAGGGGGGTAGGCAACCTATGGCACGCGAGCTGATTTTCAGTGGCACTCACACTGCCCGGGTCCCGGCAACCGGTCCGGGGGGCTCTGCATTTTAATTTAATTTTAAATGAAGCTTCTTAAACATTTTAAAAACCTTATTTACTTTACATACAACAATAGTTTAGTTATATATTATAGACTTATGGAAAGAGACCTTCTAAAAACATTAAAATGTATGACTGGCACACGAAACCTTAAATTAGAGTGAATAAACGAAGACTCGGCACACCACTTCCGAAAGGTTGCTGACCCCTGCTCTAGTATAAGTATGACTACTCGCGGTAATAAGAACTACACCCAGTAGCAAGTGTTTGCAAGATTGGGCTCTAACACATAGTCGGGCCATATTCTACCCATATTCCATGCTCATTATGCCAGCTGAAGTCCATGGGATTCCTGTGAGAACACTAAGCGTATCATGTGGTCCAAAGCATTTATAAAAGAAAATAATGTTGAAAATTAAGAGTCTGGTGTAAGAAATAGGAATCAGTATCATACTAGAAAAATGTTCCTATGGAATAGATCATACAGTTATCCTAAATTACTATATATTATCTGAATTTAAGCAGAATGTATAACTGCTTCCATCACATAAAATGGTGAGTTAACGTTTGACTGCTCAAATCCAGAATTAATAAACCAGTATCATAGACATGAAACAACTTACGATGATCCCGGACTTGCTGTTGGCGGGGGACCTGGTGAAATGACAGAATAAAAACAGCAGATATTAGTTATGAAGAGATAGCTAACACAAAGTTTTAGCAAGCCTTTTAAAAGATGAAAGCAATGGTATATCACATGGAATGTGGTTTATTTATTTTAGCAGATGATTCTCAGTTTCCAAGAGCAGAAGACAAAACTGTACCATACATCAGAAGCTGTCTAACAAATTGTCACAGTTCAGGGACACTGCACCTCTATTCCTGCTCTGTGATCCCTCAAGGGAGCCCACTCTAGGCTCCCGGATCCTCAGCCATGACCTCTCTTGGGTGAAAACCTGCATCTCTCTCCCTCTTGACAGGAGTTCTCTGTCTACACTGTTATAGCCCCAGTAAGCCAGACTGCCTCAACAGGCCAGCATCTCTGCTTTGCTGTCTCTCCAAAGGCTATGCATAGCTATAATTGCCAGCAGTCACAAGTTACCACACAGCTCTTTTTAAGAAAGCATATTTATTCTTAAGGTGAAGCATTACAGAGAAAGCACCTTAAAAACAATAAAAGAATATACATGCATACTAAAAAGCTTACAGAAGGTCATCCCAACTCCAGCCTTGGAGTCTGGTTGGTGTCAGTCCTTCAAAACCCACAACTGGGGTTTTCCCCATGGTCACAAGTTCATAACTGTCTCAGAGTCAGAACCACCATGAATAGGTTCAATCTTTCCTTTACGCAGCTTGGGCCTTTGATCTTGGTCTCATGTAATCACAGATAATCAGCAGACAATGGCCCCCTTTTCAGGGCATAGCTTCACCTCTCCCTAGACTTTCCCCAGGAAATCCATTTAACACTTTTTGTTCTAAAAGTCCATGCTTGTGTGGCACACTGTTCAATACAGTCCTTTCAATCCCCAGGTCTTATATCTTCCCCTCATCCCCATAAGAGGAGACACAGACCGCTGCATGGAAGCAGCTCCTGTCTGGGAGCATGTGAGCCGCTTGAACACACGAGCATGACCAGGGACAGCTGCCGGTGAGCCTGGTGCCCACCTCAGTCCGCAGGACTGGGGGCGGTACAGCCACGCCGAAGGAGCTGCCGGTGCAGGGTGCAGGGCCCGACATGCTGCTCCTTTCCCCACTTAAGTTCCTGGTAGAGCCCTGCACCTCCGTGTATACAGATTTATATCTGTGGATACAAATTTGTATCCATGCAGGGCTCTATGCACTTGCAACACCTAGAAACTATAACTGAATGAATACTGCATCATTTGTTCGTGTGAATATTCTTTTGAATTTTTTAAAAAATTCTCTTTAGGTCTGATTCAAGTCTACTGAACTCAATGGATAGATTCCCGTTGATTTCAACAGGCTTTGGATCAGAGCCTTTGACTGTTTGCATTTGTATTTGCTTCCTGCACTTCCTGCAAATATCCTAGCAACTGAGTTCACTGGCAGGAATGCTCACTGAATCAGCAAATTTTAATTAGTGTTGCATAATATTTCAAATTGATATTATTAAGTATTTGCTCCAGAAATCGGATTATGAGATTTAGTCTGCTCCTGTCAGAAAACAGAAACATACCAGGTGTCTGTTATTACCAGAGAGCTTTGTAAAAGTGAGAATTCTATGTATTTGTCCAAACAAAATAGCCTGACTTTCAAATACCGCATCCTCAGAAGCAACTATTTGTGAATTATCTAAAACCCAAAAATTATTCACAGACATTATTTACTGAAAATTTTTGAAAAAACAGTAAATTTGAGGAAAATCTGGATAATTTATGAAAAAAATTAAAAGTTATCAAATAAATTATTCATACATATTATTTGCTGAGTTCTTCAAATGAGTAATCAGGGGTCCATGTAACCTTTTCAGCTAACAGGATTATTGTCTCCGGAGTTGTTCACTTGGTAATTTTCATAAGCAATTGTTTAACCAGAAAGTTTGAAGGGAGAGAAATCTTACCAAATTTTACAAACAACACGCCGGTTGTGGAAACAGTCTTCCTGCCATTAGTAGCAACACACTGAAAGTAGCCAGTATCCGTAGTATCAAGGTTTCTTATTCGTAATCGAGACCCATAGCTTGTTGCACGAAAAGATATCCTCCTGGGTTCTTGAACGACTGGGGCATCATTTTTCAACCAACGCACAGTTGGAGAAGGATTGCCGGAGACTTTACAATGCAGTTCTGCAGTTTGGCCGAGGGTGGTGGTTATATTATTCATAGGCTCATCAAGAGTCAAGAAGTAATCTAATAAATACAGGGAAAGATGGTGAACAATGAATTCCAACTTACAGAACAATGTTTTAAAGAAATCTCATTCTTGCCTTATGTAGGCAGATGAGAGAACTGAGTGTAAACAAAATCAGACAATGACAAACTTCAGCACTTCTGAGTAGACCAGCCATGCTTTTCACAGCCAGCATTATATCCACTATAACGTCGTGTGGTAGTAAAAGGAACAAGCTCAGGTAGGTGCCTTCACTAGGGACAATGTATCTTATTTAGAGAAGCACACTATACTTGCAACTTCTCTTTTCTCCGCACAGATATGTGGTTAGAAAAATGGGTGTTGTGAGCTCTCTCTCTCTCTCAGCTTTCCCCAGTGTTATATTACTTTGCTTCACTCAATATAACAAGCATTCAGTAATTTGTTCATTGCGCCTCATTGCACTTCTTGCCTCACTTCATAGCCTTACAATTATGGGGAGATTTTCAAATAAGATCAGGAAGGATATTTTCAAGTGCTCAGCGCCCACATCTGGGGCCAGATGTTCAAAGGGGCTCAGCACCTAACAGCTCCCAGTGTGACGCTTCTGGACAGATTTTCAAAAGAGCCCAGCACTCAATGTGCTGAACTCTTTTGAGATCTGACCATTTAGTTTGCTGATTAAGTGGGTACTTAGCTCTTCTAAAAATCTGGCGCTTTATGCATTAGGATCTA
Source organism: Malaclemys terrapin pileata (assembly GCF_027887155.1). Lineage (NCBI taxonomy): Eukaryota > Metazoa > Chordata > Testudines > Emydidae > Malaclemys > Malaclemys terrapin. The sequence continues at coordinate 92,726,213 of NC_071512.1, forward strand.
AATATGAAATATAAAATGATCCTAAAAGAGCAATTTTAAAATGAGTTGCAGAATAGCATACATTTTAGAGAAAAAAAAAGATTTAAATACATCTTCATTAATGTTTGCAAAGCACATTATAAGTGTTATAATCTTTAAGTATACTAAGGAATAAGGCCAAAATTCAAAATGGGGGAGATGGGGACATATTTTGGTATTTCAGGATATTATCTTGCAAAGACTGTTTAAGTCAGGTTTACCTCTGAAGTAGCTCACATGATAGGTGTAATTATAAGATGAAGAATTCTTTAATTTCTGAAGATGAGGAATGTTAAATAAAAATTTGGAGACATGTTAATCTTTTCTAATCCATTGTGAACATAGTCTTCTTCCGTCAAGGGCTGTTTTATCCAACATCTTTCAGTCAAAATACTAATTCTGGTTAACAGTATTCAAGGTTTAATTAAGTCCTTTCAAATCAGAGACCTAGATGGATTGGGGTATTAGTAATGGGATATGCAGCCTTTCAACTCAATGTCACAGGTTCAAAGCCAACTTTGGGCACTAGTGCCCAAAAGGTATTACCATCTGTCAGTTGTCTCAGCAGCTAGGCCAAGGAATGAATGAGCCATAAGAAGTATACTTGGGAATAAACCTTTCAGGTTAAGACTGAAGCATACTGGTGGGGAAATTTCTGATGTATTATTTATGCTGTGCCCATTTTATAGATACCCAGAAAAGTTCAATCTCCTTGTTTGCACTCTAACACCAGCATTAAACCCACTTAATTACAATAAAAAAAAATCTTTGATTATCATGTATTAAGCTCAGCATTAAAAAACAATGAAAAGGTTGGTAAAGCAGCATATACTGACTACTGGCAAAATGATCAACATGGTTTGTACAACTCCATTAAATACCATCTTTGGCTTCAAAGGAATGATGAACACATATCTCTTAATCTATTACTAATTATTATTATTATTATTTATTTCTACTGTGGTTACTCAGTCTCGTCAGTTTCACCCCCTGCCCTCTATGCTGCCCCCTCTCCCTTCCTTCACCTTTCCATTTAGCTAATACCTTCCTAACTAAACCACCTCCAAAAATTGTGGCGCCATTACGACGTTTCAGTCAACATTGTTGACTCTGCTTGTGTGTTCCATCTCTTCCCCCGATCCTTAGACTATTTAGAATGTAAGCGCTTTTGGGTAGAGACCGCCACTTGTACAGCACCTAGCACAATGGATCCCTGCTCTTGGTTGGTCCCTAGGCATTATTAATTTTAATAATAAGGAAATCTCTACACACTCATTGTGTCAATTAGGTGAACTTCTAATGTGCTGACAGGAGCTGGGCGAGACAACAGTGGATCTGTGCTGTCATGGATATGGTGATCCAAGAACTCCTGTGCAATGAGTACAAAGGGGCAGCAATCCCTGTTCCAGCCCACAGGTAAGAGTAGGCACCACGGTGGGTAACAGACATGCTTCTCTGCAATTCTGACTCTGGGCTGGGAAGGAGGATTCAGTCCCCCAACTCCCAGTCAGTTCTCCACACAAGCCTAATATCATATTTAATCATTTCTGCATGCCTCTCTGCAGGACTAGAAATACTTTCGACTCACTATCTTACAAAACGCAGAAGTGTAATCTACATCAGCTCACACATTCTTGGGTTCTCACTGCAATCTGCATTTAATAAAATCACATTAATAGCATGGAACTTCTGAATAACCACATTTAATTATCCAATATAACATTTCTATACCATGCTGATCTATATAATTCTTCATTGTATTTCAAAGGCAGCAATTTAGCTGCTTTCTATACAATACAGTCAGAAAGTGGAATATTAATTTCCTTGTGACCATCTTGCTGACAACGCCACAGACAACTAATACCATATACATAATGTTTCTTAAGAAGTAAGGCATGAGATGTCAGGAATGAAGTGAGTGTTGAGTAGATTTCAACAAGCTTGAGAATCAGTGTATAGAGACCAAAGTAGTAGTCATAATTGACAGTGATGTAGTACTGGTTATATGGAGGATACAGAAAGGTTATTCTGAAGTTATAAATGGAAATAGAGCTTTAAAAAACGGTGATTTTGGTTTTGAGGAACGTCCAACCCTTTTCTAAGGTTTCTATTTGTTTTAGTGCTTAGTTTCTTCCCTCCCAAGTATCACACTAACCTTAAAACACACGGTGAATCTGCTGAATTTAACTCAGTTTAGCTTCACATCCATAAATCTTGCATCCAAACCATAAATCAGACAAGGCTACAACCAATTGTGAACCTGAATAGAGGTTTGAGTTTCTAGTAAAGTTTGAACCTGGGCAATTTTCATGTGGCTTGGCATTTCGTAACAAAAGTTTCACATAGATCAAAGTAGTTTTATAAGTAAAAATAAAATAAAGGTCTGACAACGCTTCCAAAAATCCCACACTGTTGTACCTACTTACTGAGAGAGGTATGGTAAGAGAGATCTTCCACTGGTATACGTTAAAGGCATTATACTATTGAACTTAGCCAGACTGGAGAAGTTCGAGGTGGGTGAGTGTGTCCCATTTTCTTTTATTAATCATTATTAAGGATTAGGGCTGTCAATCACAGTTAACTCAAGTGATTAACTCAAAACAAATTAACTCTATTTTTAAAATTAATCGCGATTAATGGCAGTTTTAATTGCACTGTTAAACAATAATAGAATACCAATTTAAATTTATTATAAATATTTTTGGATGTTTTTCTAAATTTTCAAATATATTGATTTAAATGACAACAAAGAATACGAAGTGTACAGTGCTTGCTTTATATTATTTTTTATTACAAATATTTGCATTGTAAAAAAGATAAACAAAAGAAATAGTATTTTTCAATTCTCCTCAGACATGTCCTGTAGTACGATCTCTTTATCAAGAAAGTGCAACTTACAAATGTAGATTCTTTTGTTACATAACTGCACTTAAAAACAAAATAATATAAAACTTTAGAGCCAACAAGTCCTCTCAGTCCTACTTTTTGCTCAGCCAATCACTAAGACAAACAAGTTTGTTTACATTTACGGGAGATAGTGCTGCCGCTTCTTATTTAAAATGTCACCTGAAAGTGAGAGCAGGTGTTCCCATGGCACTTTTGTAGCCGGCATTGCTAGGTATTTACGTGCCAGATACGCTAAACATTCGTATGCCCCTTCATGCTTTGGCCACCATTCCAGAGGACATGCTGATGATGCTTGTCCATGCTTGTTAAAAAAATAATGCGTTAATTAAATTAGTGACTGAACTCCTTGGGGGATAATTGTATGTCCCCTGTGGTTTTACCCGCATAATTGTATGCTCCGTGGTTTTACCCGCATTCTGCCATATATTGTGTGTTATGGCAGTCTTGGATGATGACCCAGCGTATGTTATTTGATTTAAGAACACTTTCACTGTAGATTTGACAATACACAAAGAAGATACCACTATGATATTTCTTAAGATAGCTACAGCACTTGACCCAAAGCTTAAGAATCTGAAGTGCCTTCCAAAATCTGAGAGGGAGCATGCTTTCAGAAGTCTTAAAAGAGCAACACTCCAATGTGGAATCTACAGAACCCGAACCACCAAAAAAGGAAAATCAGCCTTCTGCTGGTGGCATCTGACTCAGATGATGAAAATGAATGTGCGTTGGTCCACTCTGCTTTGGAGCGTTATCGCGCAGAACCCGTAATCAGCATGGAAGCATGTCCTCTGGAATCGGGGTTGAAATATGAAGGGGCATACAAACATTTAACATATATGGAACATAAATACCTTGCAATGCCGGCTACAACAGTGGCATGTCTATTTTCATTTATAGGTTACATTGTAAATAAGCATTATCTCCCATAAATGTAAACAAACTTGGTGTCTGAGTTATTGGCTGAACAAGTAGTAGGATTGGGTGGACCTGTTGGCTCTAAAGTTTTACACAGTTTTATTTCTGAGTGCTGTTATGTAAACAAAATTACATTTGTAAATTGTACATTCATGATGAGGAGATTGCACTACAGTACTGGTATGATGTAAATTGAAAAATACAATTTCTTTTATCTTTTTTACAGTGCAAATATTTGTAATAAAAATAATAATATAAAGTGAACACTGTACACTTTGTATTCTGTGCTGAAATTGAAATCAATATTTGAAAATGTAGAAAACCTCCAAAATATTTAAATAAATGGAATTATATTATTGTTTAACAGTGCAATTAAAACTCTGATTAATCAAGATTTTTTTTTAATCTCACAATTAATTTTTTCAATTGTTTAATAGCCCTATTAAGGATAGCATCTATTCTAGACTACTGACTCCCTCCCTGCTCCACCCTACAACATTGCTGCATCTATTCCACTCTTTCAATGAGCATTGATCAATTAATATACATAGCTCAATTCCTCTCTTGAATTCAGGCATCTCTCAAACCATCTAGTCTCCCTCTTATCCCCTTTGCACCTCCATCAAAGCCCTCCCTAATCTCACCTTTTCTACAAACAGAAGCCCTTCCTTAGAAGGAGAACCTCCTTCAGTGCTTTTCAGCAGCAGGCTGAAAGGTGCTGATAAAATATTATGATGGCCAGTGCACAGATGATGACAACATGTAGCCATAATGCCATATTCGTACACATCAATACATTTCATGGGGCAAACAGCACAATGCCGTGTTGTGCCATGGCTAATTCGATGGTCTTTCCTGTGATGAAGCAGCTCTCTAGATGCTCCAGGTTGAGTGTCATTGCTATACATGAGAAGCTCCAGGTCGAGTGTCATTGCTATACATGAGAAGCTACTAAAAATGAAATTGAATTTTTTGTGCGAAGTAATTATTGTGCTTGTGAGAACTGAATGGTGTAGCGGCAAAACTGGGAACCTGGAACTCCTGAGTTTTAATCCTGGCTCGGAATGGATGCCTTCTGTGTCACTGGATGAAGCACTTGCGCTGGGATTTTCTAAATGGCCTAAGGGAGTTAGACATCCAAATCCACTTGAAATTCACATGGGATTTATGCACCTGTTTTAAGCTCCTTTAAAAACAAACAAACAAACAAACAAACAAACTGTAAAGTGGGGATAAGCCTTCCCTGCATCACAGACACTGTGCAGATGAATTAGATAATACTTGTAAAGCACTTTGAAGCTGAAGAGTGCTGTACTGTGCAAGTGCAAAGTATTCTGATATATTCGGAGTTAATCTCTGCCTTTTCTAGCTTTAACACACAATGAAAGCTTGTCCGTATTTTAGAGTAGCACCCTATAATACAATTTTTGAAAACATTTTAAGTGAGAGAAGTAGAGGGAAACGGTTTGAAAGTAGAAAATTTCAAAACAACGATTAACCCACCTATAATTTAAAAATATTCTATTTGATTTTTTTAATCTGTAAAAATAATTTGCTGCTGGGCCCAGACCCTGAATGCTGAGTTTCAGCCTACAGAGATTTTTTTTTTTAAATGGCTGAGTTATAAACCCTTGAAAAATGCTGACAGATCCTTTACTATAGCAGCACTAACGGGTGCCCTATAATGAACTTTTAAATGACTTGAGATAATATCAGCAGAGCTTAGCCTGAAATATATTTCTGGTTTTGAGCCTTTGCCAAAGCAAACACAACACATCATAAGTCATCTTCATGATTCCAAGAGCATAAATTGGAGACACTGCATATAAAATCTAAATATTTTGTATCCTTTATATTGAAACTTTGTGCTGTTTTGATGTTATAGAATAATGACAGCTGTGCTCTAAAAGTAATTGTGCAAAGACAAAATATACCACGGTATGTGTCTTGAAAGGCAAAACGTGCACACACTGCCACAGTTATGTCTTGACTTGGTTAAATAGGAGACTTTCCCAGTCATAATAAATTCTTATGTATTTTACTGCTTTAAGTGGAACCCAGGTGGCTTTCAAAATAAAAGCTTGCCATTCTGCCCAAGGAATGTTAATCTTCACTGCAACCCCCTAGTTACTCTATCTTAGCTTTCCAAAGTCACATCTTAAAGCAATAAAACGGGTGAAGGATTTTGCCTGCCACACTGAGATAGTCTTTTCAATAACACTGTATATGATGTATCTCTCCGAGTCTGATCTTACATTTCTTCTACAATCAAAACTCCCACTGACTTCAGTAGAAGTTTAGGGTATGACGGGAATGCAGGATTAGGCCCTTTACGTTCATTTTGTGAGTAGAAAGGTTGCCTGATTTGTCCTTCTCTTAGTGTCTTTTTTTAAGGTAGAGTATGCTGTATCCTAGAGGTAGGATTGTGCACAATGGAAAGATCCATCCACCAAGCTGGCTCAGAATTCTGTATACATCATAAAATGTTCCTTTGGAGTTGCTCTCCAAATCCTACTTCCTGTACTCAAAGAGAGAATGACAGAGATGAGGAGAACAATTTCCAAACTCAGGAGCCAGAAAAAGAGTGTTTAATTCTGGATTTGAAAATTCAAATCTGCATTTAGGATCCCAAAATAGTTACCTAATCAATGACGTCTGAAAACTGGCCCCACATACTAATCATGAAGCTTTATCTTGGTTGCACCATAGAAACTAATTTCTTTTTTTATAGTGTAGGTTGATGATAAGGAGAAACAAAGTGTCTCGCTCAGGGCTTAAAAGATGGATACATTTGCATATCACAAACTTAAATAGAAAGAGATCCTATGTCTAAACTGGTAAATGCTCATTCCACTATGGCCATTGGCCAAATCATGGGCTGTCAGGGAATCTGCCTCAGTTGACTAGACTTCTTAGCAACAACCTGGAATTAATCACTGGCATTCATTTAACATCGTGGATTAGTCTCATCATATTCTGCATTTGGATGCAGAGCTATTCCTACCTTGGTTCCAGGGCCGGCTCTAAGCACCAGCAAAACAAGCAGGTGCTTGCGGCACCACATTTGCAGGGGGCGGCATTCTGGCCATCCTTTTTTTTTTTTTTTTAAACTCACTTCCTCCCCTCTCGCAACGCTGCAGAAACGGAGAACTCATGGGACCCTGGGAGCTCTAGTTCCTTGCCTAGCTCCCTGCCTATAGAGCCAGCCCTGGAGCAGGGAAAGAACTACATTTCCCAGCAATCCCTTGGCAGCTATCAACAGGAAAGGGAGGAGGAGGGAGTGAGGTAGCTGAGCCATGCTGCAGCTTGCTGTGAATGGAGAGCTGGCTGCTAGAACGGGGTGGCAATGTGAGTGGGGGACAAGTGTGCCCAGCCCAAGGAGTAGAAGGCTTTGCCCCAGATATCCCCTTCAGAAGACTTCCCCAGACTGGATTAGGGATACTGGTGTGACCTCACCTTGCAGCCCCCAAAGAAGGAATTGGGTGGACTAAAGGGACAGTGCACCTCTCTATCTGAAGCCTAGCAAGGGAGGTATGTGGATCTCACTAGACTTTAAAATGAAAAGTAAGGGAGGGGAGGCTGTGTTAGAGGACCTGGGCAGCTTTAGATACAGTACCAGGCACGTAGGAGGATTTCCACTTCTGAGCCATGGAAGCAGAAATTGACTTTTCCTTTCCAGATATAGCTAATATTCAGAAAGGGAATCTAGCACCTGCCTTCCAGATTTGAACACCCTCAAAATTCAGGAGTGCTCAAGCTCAATTTGGGCAGCTGTTATTTCATTTCTCCCAAATCAAATATACTGATCCACTGTAACTTGCTGTAGAAAAAGTAGGATAAAATTGAGCAAGAAATGCTTCCCAGTGATTTTAAGGACTGGAATTGCTATTTTCAACAGCCATTGCTTTTTTTTTTTTTTAGTTTTATTTGTTTTAAAGGAAGACAGTGATTGCATTGGCAAATTCCCTATAGAAACAAAGAGTGGAAGAAAAGAATAATAAAGGCACCTCAACTTTTCCTCATTTATGTAGGACAGTCTTATAATATGCATCCAGATATCCTCCAATCACACAAGCTGAAAATTGTTCCACTTTACTGCAGTTCTGTAACCATATGGGAACCAATCCTGTCTGTGTTCTGTGCACATCCAAAATTCCTGCTGAATGACCCGCCCTGGGAGCGAGTTACCAGTGACCCAGGGCTGGGACAGCAGGAGGGTGCAGGTTGAGGTGGAGAGCCCAGGGCTGGGGCAGCAAGGAGCGGGGGGGAGCCCAGGGCTGGGGTGAGGGGCATCCAAAATTTTTTTTGCTTGGGGTGGCAAAAAACCTAGAGCCGGCCCTGCTTGGTTCTTCCCCAATATCCACATGCATCAGCACTACTACACTTCAGAGCTCATCAGTCCAGACTGGTGGAAATTTCTACATGAAAACTGTGTTACTCTGACAGGGCCGGCTCCAGGCACCAACCCACCAAGCTTGTGCTTGGGGCAGCACCTGGAGGGGGTGGTGCGGTGCAGTGCTCCGGCTCCGGGGAGAGCGGAGCCTCAGTGGGCTCGCCGCCGGGGAGAGTGGGGCCGCGACTGGGCTCGCTGCCCTCCCCGCGGCGCTCCGGCCGCCGGGAAGAGCGGAGCCCCAGCCGGACTCTCCGCCCTCCTCCCTGTGCTCCGGCTGGTCGGGGACAGCGCCCTGCAGCCTGGCTCGGTGCCCTCCCCTGCCGCGCTGGGAGGGAGGGGGGAAGAGGGGCGGCGGCAGGAGGCTTTTTTGCCTGGGGCAGCAAAAAAGCCAGAGCCGGCCCTGTACTCTGACAAGATACAACAATCTGGAGTCACCCAGTCTGAATGTGTTGGATGAATTTGTTGTTTGTTCCATATGTTCAATAAACTCGTGGTTTAAATTATTCCAGTTATGCTAAAGAAGGAGTTAGCAGGATTTCTCATGGAAGTGTGGAAACAGGGGTGAGCATACTTCTCAATGGGGGAAAAAAATTCTAGCCATTCATTTGTCCATCTGCCTATCTATCATATTTGAAGGAGATCAGCCGAAACTAGTGGGTCTGATCAGCAGAAGCCGTGTTTTTTAAGGGGCCGGGGAAAGAGTCCTGGTTGCTCTCTCCGTTGTTTTAAATTAATAAAAAGTAGAGCAATACAGGAAGGGATACTATACTTTTATGATTTTGCAACTCTGCCTGAAACATATCAGAGAGTTAAAGAGGCCCAGAGGACTGAGCTTAAATATTTGATACAAGCTGCATGGGGACAGCAGGAAGTTCACTACTGGCTGTGCTTGCCCAGCTTAGTTTTGTTTGTTTAAATAAGATTCTCAGTGAAGCATGTGTGTAACACTGTATGCAGAACACTTTCTAGAGCTGTGTGTTGTTTTCTCCTCCTTCAGGTCTTATTTATGGTAGTCTGTACCATCTAAGGATCTCTCGACACACTTACTGTTTTTTTGGCTCTGCAGGGCTTCATGACTTTTAGATGTACAGTGTATGTTACAATTGTTGCTCAAAATTAATACAGAATACCACTTTTATATTTATCTAGGGTTTTGGTTGCTTTTTTTAGACAAATGAAAACAAAATGCTATAGTGTAAAAACCCCTTGGGATTGGCAAAGGACCCTGAGGGAGTAAGATGCCCAACTCCCATGGGCTTTCTATAGGAGTTGGGCAACTCACTGCCCCTTGTGCCTTTGGAAAGCTCCCACTTAATATACATTCTGTCTTTCCTTCTATAAGTTAACTTTCAGGTTTAAGGTCTGCTGCCGTGGTGATAACTTTGACACTACAAACCAGCAAGGGGGAAATGAAGCTTTTCTTTACTTAGGATCTAGTTTTACAGCACAAGTAGGAGACCTCTAATTTTAATCACAAAGAAGTGATTCGGAATAGGTAAACAAATGTCCGTATCAGGCTATAAACCAAACTACTGAAAACCATCAAGGGATTTTGTTGTCACTTTAGAAGTCATTCTGTAGTAAATGGTCACATACAAAAACTCAACCTATTAAAACAGTGTGTATGTAAAGGTATGTGCCTTAAGATTAATGTTATGGAGTCAAAGAAAAGCTGTTATTTTTGACATTTTGACATACAATCACTTTAGGATCTGGTTCTTATTAGCCCTTACTCTGCCTTTTAGAGGTCCTTTTTTTAAAAAAACCCAAAAATGTCAGGAAATTTGGAACAGAAACTTACAATAAAACACGTCCCTTGACCCTATGATCTATCAATCTTTCAAACAAACAAAGATAGCTGGATGACCCAGGAAAAGGTTATTATATATAGTTACCTTATGTAGAAAGGTCAGACTTTCATTACTCACACTGGGGTTAAAAAAAACCCCAATATAAATTAAACATTTTATGAAAGGCTTTAAAATGAATTCTGCATGCTAGTTGGGGTGCTTTCTTTTTTAGGTTTTGTTCTACAGCCTTCACAATTTACACCCTATATTATTCATAAATGAGACATTCAAGAAACAAATTCTCAAATAAAAATGTACACTCCATCAGTGGAAAAGCAAACAAAAGGGACTAATGTACTGTAGCTAAACAAATTTTCAAACACAGCAGCAGTAATTTACTGCTTTGGCTACTAATGGGACCCCACAAATAGAATCAGAATCCCTAGATGTATCCGGAGAACTTGATTTACTGAATATCCCCAGATAATAAAAGAAAATAAAAAGGTAAATGGTGCATGAATGTGAAAGCTGTAATTCTTTCCCTTTCATCACATGAATCAAATTCATATTCAGAGATTTCAGGGGGAAAATCTAGATGTCCCCAAAGGATATGGAGCCAAATACACAAGGCCTTACTCAATTTTTTTTAAATACATTCCTCACTCAGGCCTAATTCTCATTGAGATCATAGGGTGCAAAAACTGATGGCCAGATAGTGACCCTGCTTGTACATACTTGCCATGGGGACAGTCACTCCTGAGTTCTTCAGTAGGGTGAGCAGGGTTTGCTTCTCACCATGAAAAACACAAGGGGTCCAGCCCCAAAATTAAGTACAATGCAGTTACAGTCACACAGAGGCCCTGCACATCAGCCTTGGCTCTGGGCCACCATAATTCTGAAACCACAATGCCACCAAGCTCCCTGCTGGCGCCTCGCTCTGGGGCTCCCTTTTTAGAGGGATCCTTGTCTGTACATATTTACTTTCCTTGTCTGTAGGCATTAGGAACAGGAGTGAACACCACATCTCTCCAGCACATGTCCTCCTCCACCTCCTGCTCTCTTCCCTCCTCTTCCCTCTCTCTTTCCCACTCATGCTTAAGTGTGGGATGACTGCTACAAAGATGAATGAACCTCCATTCCTCATAGGGAGGGTGTGATCAATGCATAGAGGGTCCCTTGGGTGCACAGATCCTTGGGACCCTAAGATTTGGCCCACACTAGATTAACCAACTGTTGATTGATTGTGGCATGTCCTTTGGCCACAATGGAAAATCTTGACTCTTGCCATCACGTAATTATCTCTCTGGGGCATGGACTGTCAATTATTATATGTCTGTACCATACCTAGCACAATGGTTCTCAAACTGTTGTATTGTAACCTCCCCTTATAAATTAAAAACACTTTTTAAATATTTAACACTATCATAAATGCTGGAGGTGAAGCAGGGTTTGAGGGTGGAGGCTGGCAGCTTGTGACACCCCTCCACGTAATAACCTTGCAACCTCTTGAGAGGTCACCCCCTCCCCAGTATGAGAACCCCTGACCTAGCATAATGAGGCCCCGATCTGGTTGACCTCTAAGCACAACAATATAAAAATTTAGTAATAATAATGGGGCCTGTCAGACAGAAATGGGCAGAAAACAAAACCCTAGCTCTGGATTGTTCTGTACTTTGGGGAGTTTGAATTTTGTGGCTTGGGCCCATTGCTAGTCAGAAAATAAAAATGGTTCCTAAGCCAGGCAAGATGGTCCAATTTCACACCTCCTTGCCAAAACAGATGAGCTATGAAATACAAAAAAAGTAGATAAACAACAGCTGCATAAGTCACAGGCCACTGCTTTGTTGTGGAAATTGGAAACACAACTGAAAAGCTGCTGGGACTGCAAGGAGTCAATGATCTGAAAACATTCACCGTATTATTGCAACACTGATCACTAACTTTGGGCCCGATCATGCCTCCAAGACCTGTAGGGCGAGAGAACGCTCTATATGAGCATCTCTTTCCCACATGCAAAGGGGGTATTCCATGATTCCCTGGCAGGGTGCACAAGAAGGCTCTTCAAGGATTCAGGGATCTACAGAAATGCAGTTCACATTCAGTGAAAGAAACAGAGTAGCAGAATGAGATTGCCAATTGCGTCACCCTAAATTAGCTTTCCCTGCAGAAATCTCAAAGAAAGTATGGAGAAGAAGAGGAGTATCCAGCCTGAATGGATCAATTACTCAGATGATTCACAAATGCAAACCTTTTAATGGCTACCCGCGTGGACATTGTACCTGGAGATCTTTCACTTCTGTGGGCAGAAGCTCTGTAGCAGGTAATGCTATTGATCTATTCTGATGTAATTTTAAAACAGAAAAGTGACCAACCACGATTCTCTTTTCTACTGTGTCAGAAAGTGGCAGTCACTCCGGCTTCTTGCTGCACAATGGGATACTCGGCTGGTATGTGGAGAGGAACGCACAGCTCAGAGAGGCTGGAGACAAATGAAAACAGAGAAGCCATTCCCAGTCTTCAGACTAGCAAGGGTGGGGGAGTGCTGTGGAGACAGAGGGTGTGGCTCTTGGGATGGGGGGATGGAGTGCCTGGCTTTTCTCAGCAGTGGCCCCTCTGGTCCATTATAGAGTGGTTGTGACTGGCTCAGAAGTGCCAATTTTCCAATTAACATCTGCAAAGGTTAAATGATATCTGCAATTAGGGGGGGGGGGCAGGATATTTCAAAGGTGACTCTTCCTTAGCAGTGTTACTGATGTTATCTTTACCTAAGGATGTATTGGTCCTGAACAATCCCTCTACTGTATTAGGCACAGACAGACTCCTCTTCATATTCAAGCCTCTCTCTCTCTCCTTTTAAATAAACAGGCATCCAATGAAAGGAAAAGCCAGCTCTTCCTTTTCAGCGTGCAGCATTTTGTGGGAGGAGAAGCAGCTGAATGAAGGTCACCAACATCCGTTGTCTATTCCAATGTGGGTCAGAAAAGAAAAATCCATCATACCAGGTATATTATGTTGCAACAGTCCAGATTTGATGATGCACCAAACTTGTTGATCGGGAAGTGGAGAAGTAGAGGAGACAAAAAACAAGTCAGACTCAGCCAGGAAGTGGTACAAGGGTACATTTTGGAGACCAGAAATGGATACATCAAACAGGGGGCCCCAGCTCAAGAGATGGGAAGCACTGATCTAAGGCATCAATAACCTAAAGTTATATTCAAGTGAGAAAATATTCTACTTCATACTGATCTCCAAAAACAAAAAAAGTTACATAAAAACCTGTCATTTCTGCATGAGTTAGTGCCTTGTCAGCAAGGGATAACTTGCAACAACATACTAACGACTTTTTTTTTCTTTTTTGAATTAAAAAGCTAGAAGAAATCCAAAAGGGGTGATATTTAAACCTGTAATTGTGACAAGAACTGCCCTGGAGTAATATCATTTTGTTCTAAAGATATGCTGTCATTAACAGGCTTCTCAGGATTTATGTAGGAAATCTTGCCTGGCACAGGAATGAAGAATTTCCAAGCCTGTCTTAAAAAGTATGTTCCCTATGCAGATACATACTCATTTTCTATGTGAAAGGTGGAACGTACGCCCATCAAAATGCTTCTCCTCCAGGTTCTTGAATTCCTGCTTCAGAAATGGTGAAGTATTTCCCATTCTGAGGGGTTTTTCCTTTGAAGACCAGTGTTCATTAGACTGCTTTCGACCTCATTGTGAGATGACCTCTGTGGGTCCAAAAGCCAAGATGGAGCTTAGAATCCCAGGCCAGGGCTTTCAAAAGTGACTAGTGCTTTTTGGTACCCAACTTGAGACACTTTAAGGGGCCTGGTTTTCAGAGGGAGAGTGCTCAGCTGAAAACCCGGCTCCTTCAAGTTGTCTCAAGTTGGGCACCCAAAAACTAAGGCACTCAAAATACTAGTCACTTTTGAAAGACTTGAACCAAGGCCTCTGGCATGGCATTAGATGAGCATATCAGAGAGAATAACCCCCACCAGCCATCATTTTAATCCACTGGCACAGCACCTTTCATCAGAGGCATTCAAAGCATTTTATATGCATTAATCAGCCTCACAAACACCTCAGGAAGCGGGTGTTGTTATACCCTTTTTTCTGTGATGTAGTCCTAAATCTGAAGGTACTGGAATGGTGTGGGCTTGCCCCCAGCAGCGTGACCTCATACATTCAGTCTGTAGCCCATAGGGCTAGCCTGCTTGTTTTACTATATCCTTTCTTATGGGTTTGTTGTTTATTATAATTGATAATAGATTTATAGATAATAGATTTACACCACTGGGGGAAGAAAAGCATGCTCTGCATAATAGCGTCCTCCACGTGGTATACTCTGCAAAAAAATCCAAGCAGAAAAATCCATGAGCCACTACTTTGGCAATCTTGAAATAGTACCGGAACAGTGTTCCAGCACATTCCAACTTGACTACATCACTTCCTGTGTCACAAAAGGACAAACTAAGGCACTGAAAGGTTAAGTATCTTGCACAGGATCACTGATTCCCAGCCCCCTGAACTGAACACCAATCCCTCGCTATGGCAAAGAAAACTGAAGCTGCCACACTGTTATAACTGTACAGAAGAAAGGCTAGAGTGTGGCTGTTGGGAAAGGACAACAGCATTGGAAAATTAGACTGTATGTGTGAAGGCCCCACATTAATCTGCTTCCCATTCTAAACATTCTTCCTCTTACCCAAAATTACAAATCACCTTAGTTGGAAAGCATGATTCTGATATTGTGCCAAATGCACTATGGGAGGATTTTCAAAAGTGCTCAGCATTGGCCTAACTCTGATTTCCTAGATACTGTTGATTTCCATTTCCCAGATAGTACACCTCTACCCCGATACAATGCGACCCGATATAACACAAATTCGGATATAACGCAGTAAAGCAGCGCTTTGGGGCGGGCGAGGCTGCGCCCTCCGGCGGATCAAAGCAAGTTCGATATAACGCGGTTTCACCTATAACACGGTAAGATTTTTTTGGCTCCCGAGGACAGCATTATATTGGGGTAGAGGTGTATTTCTCATTCTCTCCTCCCTCTCCCCCAATATATATTTTTTTCTCTACCTTATCCTGTTTTGTTATAAAATCTCTTTCCTTTGCAGGTCTCTGCCTTTGCAACAGGGGATCATTTCTGAATACCTCTCAGGCTGTTGTACCAAGCAGGGTGACAACCACTCAGTGATGATAAGGCCAAACTCTCTGGCAGACAGTGTAGTATGGAACACTAGTGTAATACATTCTCACTGGCCTGCCCTCCTCATCAACCAGGCTACTACACATTTAAAATGCTGTATATCTGTATGGCCTTCTTGGTTATCCCCAGGTTACAACAGTCCAGATTTGATGATGTGCCAAACTTGTTGATCAAGAGGTGGACTTAGACCACCAACTTATTTCACCTAAGACACTGAACTGCCCTCACCTGGTGGTCATGATGAGGTGATGTAAAGAGCAGATTGCAGAACAAAAGAAGCCATCTACCGCGCATAACAACAACAAGCAGTTTTACTGGTCTTACAAACCCCAGGAACTATGCTACATAGTCTTGAGTGCCCTCTATGATATGCAGACATCTCTCGCAACAGTTGTAGCTTGTAGCTCCTCCTCATCTCAATCTACACGGGAAGTCCACTTCCTAGACACCACAGTACAAATAAGCGATGGCCACATTAACACCACCCTATACCGAAAACCCACCGACCGCTACGCCTACCTTCATGCCTCCAGCTTCCACCCCGGACACACCACACGATCCATCGTCTACAGCCAAGCGCTGAGGTACAACCGCATCTGCTCCAACCCCTCAGACAGAGACCAACACCTACAGGATCTTCACCAAGCATTCTCAAAACTATGATACCCACACAAGGAAATAAAGAAACAAATAAACAGAGCCAGACGTGTACCCAGAAACCTCCTGCTACAAGACAGGCCCAAAAAAGAAACCAACAGAACTCTACTGGCCATCACCTACAGTCCTCAGCTTAAACCTCTCCAACACATCATCAGTGATCTACAACCATCCTGGACAACGATCCCTCACTTTCACAGACCTTGGGAGGCAGGCCAGTCCTCGCCCACAGACAACCCGTCAACCTTAAGCATATTCTCACCAGCAACCACGCACCGCACCATAACAACTCTAACTCAGGAACCAACCCATGCAACAAACCTCGATGCCAACTCTGCCCACATATCGACACCAGCAACACCATCACAGGACCTAACCAGATCAGCTACAACATCACCGGCTCATTCACCTGCATGTCCACCAATGTTATATATGCCATCATGTGCCAGCAATGCCCCTCTGCTATGTACATTGGCCAAACTGGACAGTCACTACACAAGAGGATAAATGGACACAAGTCAGATATCAGGAATGGCAATATACAAAAACCTGTAGGAGAACACTTCAACCTCCCTGGCCACACAATAGCAGATGTAAAGGTAGCCATCTTACAGCAAAAAAACTTCAGGACCAGACTCCAAAGAGAAACTGCTGAGCTCCAGTTCATTTGCAAATTTGACACCATCAGATCAGGATTAAACAAAGACGGTGAATGGCTATCCAACTACAGAAGCAGTTTCTCCTCCCTTGGTGTTCACACCTCAACTGCTAGCAGAGCACCTCACCATCCCTGATTGAACTAACTTCGTTATCTCCATACTGATTTATACCTGCCTCTGGAAATTTCCATTACTTGCATCTGAAGAAGTGAGGTTCTTACCCACGAAAGCTTATGCTCCCAATACTTCTGTTAGTCTTAAAGGTGCCACAGGCCCCTCTGTTGCTTTTTACAGATTCAGACTAACTCGGCTACCCCTCTGATCCTCATCTCAAGTATATTTGAACTGGCAACCAAGGGATGAAGGGCTTTGTATCCTGTTACTGATCCCCTGAGCTAGGCTGTCTCCCAACCACAAAGTCCTTTTTTCTGAAGTGTGCATGAGAGTAGTTTTCATTTGAAATAAAATATCTTTTTGATCCCGTTTTAGTTTTTCAGTTTCATTCATGACATTCTTTCCCTGCAGGAAACACACCATAATTGAAGGGTAGAAGAAAAGAGAAAAAATGGTACTGGCTGAGATTCTGCTATTGTAAAAAGTGATTATTTTTATTTTGATGTGTAGTTTGTTTGTTTTAAGGTTTTGGTGAGAAACCACCTTCTCCCTCCCATCAATCGCTGCTTTCAACAGCTCTTCACGGGTGACTGCGTCTCTTTTACATTTCATTTCCTGTTAAAAAGAATAAACAGGCAATGGTTTAATGCTGTCGATTTGGCTTATTTAATAGAAATTGAAACTTAAATGAGGCTCAGTTGTGAGTCAATTACTGAAGAAGCCGGCAAGCTGGGAGAAAACTTTAAAATGATTACTCATTGAGTTTTGTAATATTGTTTAACAATACTGTGTTAAAAAAAAATAAAGAAGAAATATTCAAGCAAGGGATGTTAACTTCCAAGCAGCAGTAGGTACAGTAAGAACCACTTAATAGGAACAGTTGCTTAATTGGGAAACTTGGCTGGGAACCATAAGCTTTAAAATCTGTTTTATTGGGACTTCTGAGATCTCCTGCCAGATTGTAGGAAGACAGGTGGAAGCTGATTTCTTGAAATCCTAGGTGCTAGTGAGGTGGAAATTGAAGTGTAAATGTAATTTCCTCCTCCTAGGCTTCAACTCGACTGACTAGCATGTACTACAGTTCAATTTGCCTTACCTAAGCTAGCGTTTTAGAGCATATTAGTTAGGACATGGTAGCTAACATTTAAAAAAACCTAGCTTTTTTATCCTGTACAAGACAAAACATGTGTGTTACTTTGTTCTCATGCGTTTTTACAGAATCAGGCTCTGAGACTGTAAGCTTTTTGGGCAGCAAATGTGTCTTAATCCACATCTGTAAATCTATGTTTTAGTTGTGTAAATGTATAGTTCTGTAGAAATGACAATAAGAGCTGAGGATAATGATGAAGTTGTAATCCCCTTGGAATGCAGAAGTTACCTCAGCAGGTGATAACTGTCGCATTCCAAGTGGATTAGCACAGTGAACTTTTTATCCATTGTCAGTCATGGATGTTATTAACAGGTGCCACTGAAACAATGCTGAAAACAGTTGAACCGCTAGCGTAGACAGGACCCAATCACATTCAGCACCATCACAGAAACCTTACTCTGAGCAGTAAAATGACCTGATGCTCAAAATTACTGAAGAAGCCCACAAGCTGGGAGAAAAGTTTAAAATGATTACTCATTGAGTTTTGTAATGGTGGCAGCAGACAGAGCCTTGTCTACATTAACACTCCTACCACCGCTTCCTTTTGGAAGTGAAATGTTGGCAGCAATAGTGGGAAATGTTGACTCTAATTGGTGTAACTTGCACGCTGAGGAGCTGGAAGAAGGTGTACAGTGAAGTAGGCAGTAGCCCACACCTTTATGATATACTTTCTTCTGGCTATCAATTTTGAATCTCAGGACAATGGCTGTAAATTACACTGGTCTACAATTTTTGAGAAGTCGTCTGCTTCAGAGATAAAATGTGCTATTTATTATGTATTTTGATGTGCTGAATTCAAATATGACAATTAAAACAACTGATTGGCTACTGTTTCTAAGAGATTTAAGTTTTTACATTTTATGTCTATGTATATTGTGTAGATAGTAGAGTTTTAATCATAAATTGTAAACCTAGGTCTTTTCATGTGTTTATGGTTGCTTTACATGATAATATTTCACCTGTCCTGTTTATGTAACACTTTAAAAATCAGCAAAAGGGTTATATAAATAAAATTTATTATGAAACAAAAGGCAAAAAACTATTATGTACATAGTTTAGTCCTATTCAGTGTCTACTCGGCGCTTCTTGGCTTGTTTCTTGTATTCATTAAATGGAGCATCTCTTGTCACTGTCCAGCAATAGTCTGCAAGCATTGATGGGCTCCATTTGCCCTGATAGCATTTCTCCATTGTTGCAATGTCCTGGTGAAATCGCTCGCCGTGCTCGTCGCTCACTGCTCCGCAGTTCGGTGGAAAAAATCTAGATGAGAGTGCAAAAAATGTATCTTTAGTGACATGTTGCAACCAAGGCTTTTGTATGCCTTGAGGAGGTTTTCCACCAACAACCTGTAGTTGTCTGCCTTGTTGTTTCCGAGAAAATTTATTGCCACTAACTGGAAGGCTTTCCATGCCGTCTTTTCCTTGCCACGCAGTGCATGGTCAAATGCATCATCTCGAAGAAGTTCCCGAATCTGAGGACCAACAAAGACACCTTCCTTTATCTTAGCTTCACTTAACCTTGGAAATTTTCCACGGAGGTACTTGAAAGCTGCTTGTGTTTTGTCAATGGCCTTGACAAAGTTCTTCATCAGACCCAGCTTGATGTTTAAGGGTGGTAACAAAATCTTCCTTGAATCAACAAGTGGTGGATGCTGAACACTTTTCCTCCCAGGCTCCAATGACTGTCGGAGTGGCCAATCTTTCTTGATGTAGTGGGAATCTCTTGCACGACTATCCCATTCGCAGAGAAAACAGCAGTACTTTGTGTATCCAGTCTGCAGACTAAGCAAGAGAGCGACAACCTTCAAATCGCCACAAAGCTGCCACTGATGTTGGTCATAGTTTATGCACCTCAAAAGTTGTTTCACGTTGTCATAGGTTTCCTTCATATGGACTGCATGACCAACTGGAATTGATGGCAAAACATTGCCATTATGCAGTAAAACAGCTTTAAGACTCGTTTTCGATGAATCAATGAACAGTCTCCACTCATCTGGATCATGAATGATGTTGAGGGCTGCCATCACACCATCGATGTTGTTGCAGGCTACAAGATCACCTTCCATGAAGAAGAATGGGACAAGATCCTTTTGACGGTCACGGAACATGGAAACCCTAACATCACCTGCCAGGAGATTCCACTGCTGTAGTCTGGAGCCCGACAGCTCTGCCTTACTCTTGGGTAGTTCCAAATTCCTGACAAGGTCATTCAGTTCACTTTGTGTTATGAGGTGTGGTTCAGAGAAGGAGGATGGGAGAAAATGTCGGACCTGTGACATTGATGGTTCAGGACTAGAAGTTTCATCCTCTTCCTCATCTGACTCAAGTGAGAATGATTCTGGTGCATCAGGAACTGGCAGTCCTTCTCCGTGGGGTACTGGGCATATAGCTGATGGAATGTTTGGATAATGCACAGTCCACTTTTTCTTCTTTGACACACCTTTCCCAACTGGAGGCACCATGCAGAAGTAACAATTGCTGGTATGATCTGTTGGCTCTCTCCAAATCATTGGCAATGCAAAAGGCATAGATTTCCTTTTCCTGTTCAACCACTGGTGAAGATTTGTTGCACAAGTGTTGCAGCATATGTGTGGGGCCCACCTCTTGTCCTGATCTCCAATTTTGCAGCCAAAATAAAGGTGATAGGTTTTCTTAACCACAGTGGTTATACTGCGCTTTTGTGATGCAAAAGTCACTTCACCACAAACATAGAAGAAGTTATCTGCATTGCTCACACAAGTATGAGGCATCTCTGCTCATTTTGGCTAAACAGAAATGTGTCCCTTTGCAAAATCAAACACTGACAAATAAGAGAGCACGAAACTGTATGATTTCTAGAGCTGATATAGGGCAATTTGTTCAGCAGAGTGATGTAAGCTTCGTTATGATTGCATCATCCATGACTTCTAGGAATAACATGATGCAATTCATATCATGTATGACGCAATACCAGCTTCAGATTGCATCATTCATTGTTTTGCCTAAAAAGCAAGTACTGTCCAAACCCAGTCATAGATTTATTCATAGATCCAGTCAAAGATGTATTTTAGTCATTTCTGGTTTAAATTGAGATCCCTTCCCTTTATAACTCACTTATCCTCCGCCATTCCCAAGTCAAGGGTCGTATATACTGACCCAATAGCATATCTTGAAAACTAGAGCCAATCAACAATTTTAAGCATCATTTTCATTCTCAGTGCCCAGAATTAGTAAAGTTTGACTACATTTATTTCAGAAGCATTTTGGCTGTAGAGCAGTGTTATCTAAGAGAGTCATAGGCCATGTCCGCACTGCAGACATCTAAAAAAAAAAAAAAAAAAAAAAAAAAATCCTCAGCAGTGTTAACCCTACTGTAGAAGAATGGCTGTGGCTAGACCTATTTTTGCTAAAAATGACTCTGGTCACAGGAGTCTTGCCTAAACAAACTCTCCCATTGGGACTAACAATGGTAGGAATATTTAGGGCAAAGTTCTCCAGTGTAGATTAAGTTCAATTTAGTGAAAGGTTAATTTATTCTATTTTACATATAGCTTCTGAACTTTGCCCTTTGAATATGTTTTTGCAGAAGCATGTAGGGAGGATGAGCTTCTGGAGTCTGTGCAAAAGCAGCATTCAATTTAATATACATTATTATTGTTCTTTAACATAGTTTTTTTAATGCAAGATTGTAAAGTCAAGTGCTCAAAAGTTAGGTATAGTATCCTCCTCCACATTTTACAGATGAGGAACTGAAGGACAGAAAGAATAAAGTCAAAAAAGTGTCCACTAAGTTTGATACCCACTCTGAGTGCCCAGCAGCCGGACTGCATCTACTATGAGACCAGGGGCTGATTTTTCAGAGTATTTAGCATTTTAAATTACTTTCTATAATCCGAGCACACCACCCATTGACTTCATTTGCAATTGCAAGTGCTCAGCACTTCTGCAAATCAGACCCTGGGTATTTCAAGTTGGGGGCACAGAAAATAAAGTGGCAACCTGTGAAAAGATTGGTTTAAGGGACTCGCTTAGCATGATAGGAACTCTGCAGCAGACACTGGGACAGAATCCAATTCCTCAGGGGAGCATTTAACTGCCTTAGCCAAAGGCCCTCATTACTCTTCTTGCGGTCCTGTGCCTCATTCACTACACACCTTCCAATTTCTGCCAGAAAGCTGGGATCCTACAGACAACAGTCTCCTTCACTACACAACCCTGAATCATCCCCAGCTCACGGTCCATCCTGTGTACGGGTCCTAAGGAACAAAATAGTATGGGATCACCTAATAAAGGATGTATCATAATGCATACACACAAAGGGCCCAAATTAAGGTTGCATACACAACCATAATTCTGGAATTTCCTATCTTTTGCCTGCTTGACTCTATGACCTTTACATTTTTAATGCAGTTTTTCTATCTTTTCTATGTAGTTTCCTATGTTCTAAAAAACCGAATACAAACCACCCAACCCAGAAATTCCTCCAGGTGGAAGGAACCATATTGACCTTCACATGGGCCATCAGCAGAAAAACGTTTTAGATCTATAGCACAGGCCTCTGCCACTTGAGCTAAGAGGGTAACTGATACAGTAATATGTTGTCATCCTCTGTGGACCAACCACTGGAGGGAGATAAGACATTTTGCCAGTGGGTTTCACAGCTATTTGCTGACCGCTGAGAGATATTGAGACTCAGGAATCCTGTGCTTTAGTGCTTACAAAAGCCTTCTGATCTGTCCCCCAACAAGCCTGATCCCTTTTACCCAGGTCCTCTCCAGCTCACCCCGTCTCAGTCCTCCTCCCACAAAACCAGTTCCTGTTCCAGTCTACTTCTCCCCTCTTCTCACAGCTCTTGCCATCTTCCTCAACTGCTCCTTGCCCCTCTGCATCACAGTCAAAGGCTACTTCTTTCTCTTCCTTGCTGTCTTGGTGCCAGCGGCGGGAGCATTAAGAGTACATGAGAGACATCTTCCTGCTCTCAGTTCTGCTGCTTGGCACTTCTCTCTCTCAGATGCAATTGCAGGGAAAGTCATGCTGAGCCCTTGCAGCACTGCGATTTAACATTTGCAGTTGCTCTGTGGGGATGATGCATGTGTAGACTGGCCAGGACAAAGGCTGGGCTGGAGCATGATCAGTTCAGATAGAATCTTTGAAGGATTTAGCAGCCAAACTCTAAAAAGACTCTACTGAGAATATGTGAACTGTGATTTTTCAGGGAGTTTTCTAATGTGGTCAGATTTTGGCAGAATTTCACAGGTATGGAAAAAAGTACATCTATGACAAGAGGATGAAACAGATGTACTATTTCTTTAGAATGGGCAAAACAACATATTTTCCCCTGACTTTGTTCTCTGCAATGGCAGACACCTGTCAAAGGACACTTCAACTCAAATTATTAAAGTTAGACAAAGTTACAAGCAACTGAAAACAGGGTCTTTAAATGAAAGTGTTAGGGAAACTTAACTAAACGCGTTCTACCATTTCCACCTAAAAAAAATAAAATCGCATTAGAAGTATTTGAGAGACCAGACTGGTCCAGAAAGATGCAGGTCACAGGCTTCCAATAAAGACTAAAAGAGGCTGAACAATCTGGCTTACATTACCTATGCTGCATAATTCATGAAATGAAAGGGGATGAGAAATACATTTCTTTTTTTTCCTCACAATTTATGTCCTTTGGTGTGTTCAAACTCTCACATAATTACTGATTACAAACGTTTAGAAGTATTTTTCTCTTCTACTAACCTAATGTCTTGAAATTTCATAGTAAACACATACAGGCAAACTGATTCTGGCCAATGCTTATTAATTTTGAGAGCAGATCCTAAGATCCACCAGCTGAAATGTCAGGCAGGACATAAACTTCTTTAATTCACATCTTGAAATATTTTTACCATGTGGAACATTTTATTGGGTGGAGGGGGAGGAACCCAACATTTTTCAAAAATCACAGAATTGCATGTAATTGAATGTCAAAGGTTTGTCTTAGTTCCACTCTCCTCCCGTTTACTTACTGATTTGAATAAGAAAGCCAAAAAGAATATGTGAGGAGTAAAGCCTGGTTTTACATCTTTCCGTTTTCTCTCTCCACTTACCTTTGTCTAGTTCACTTGAAATGTTCCATGATGATGTCGGCATTAAATCAGCAGAGACTGACAAATTTGTTTCTGAAAAGGAGAGGAAAAACACAACAGTTAATATATTAATTTACAGAATTACTTGATCTTTCCAAAGACAATGCCTTCTGAACAAGCTAATTTAAATACCACTGTTTTTAAAAATCTAATGGATGCTCCACCTTGCCATGCTGAAGTGTACGAGCAACAGTGCTGGTCAAGGGAAAAAGGCAAGGTCAGCCTGGAATTTTGTTTTGCAATGCAATCATTGTTTAAAATGTATGATTGTGAGACTTTATATTAATTAAGCAACACATTTTGGGGGAAATATTCAGCTCGTCTCTTCTAGCTGTGTGGAGGTGGAATATTACAGTATCACACCCAAGTATCAGAGGGGTAGCCGTGTTAGTCTGAATCTGTAAAAAGCAACAGAGGGTCCTGTGGCACCTTTAAGACTAACAGAAGTATTGGGAGCATAAGCTTTCGTGGGTAAGAACCTCACTTCTTCAGATGCAAGACGTCTCTTGCATCTGAAGAAGTGAGGTTCTTACCCACGAAAGCTTATGCTCCCAATACTTCTGTTAGTCTTAAAGGTGCCACAGGACCCTCTGTTGCTTTTTACAGTATCACACCCAGTACTCTGACAAGAAAAACATAGCATGCTTCAAGGTGGCTGAATGTATTATCAATTAACATTTCTAAGGGGCCTATTCCTGCAAGTCCATGCTCACAGAAACAGTCATTGCTTATGCAAATAATCCCACTGAATTCACTGGGACTACTTGTGAGAGCAATCCCTCCTCAGATGGGTAAGGGCTTGATCTGTGCATCAACAACATCCTATCTCAGTTGGCTCTTGGAAAGTCTAGTTGCTGCTACTAATTTATTTATTTTTTAAAGAAAAGACTCTGGATAAGTTTTATTTTGCAGGGTCAATCTGAAATGTCTTCATTTTTAACACCATCTAGGCATATTTTTCAGTAACCTCGGCTCTTTCATTTATTGCTACAGGGCTTTATATTTATTTGGTTTTTTTAAAATCTTATACTATCCATGCACACAGCAAGATTACACAGAATCCTGCTAAAGAAAACTGACAACTCAGTTCAGTCCCCCAAATTTGTTTTTAAAAGACACCCCTAGTAGGAACACAGATGTGTCCATTACATTTAAAACAATGAAACCTTTTTACAAATGTGTAAACTCCACTGCAGTGCTGTGAATCCACTGCCCAAAGGATCCAGGGGGCAGAGTACTGCAGCTCTATTTGGAGCCCACTATTGGATTCCACCTGCACCGGTCCAGTAGCAGGATCAGAGCTGGAGGGGTGTAACCCACACCTACAAAGTGTGCCCCCCTAGCATGGCTGGCCCAGAGTTTATGAGGCTGCTATAGCCTGTGAGCTAGCAGAATCACCTCTTTTAGCTGAAATGTCAGAGGATCAAGCGGAGGTCTAGGTTCACTGCTGATAACCCACCCAAGGGTGATGGGAGATGCATTACAGTGGGATTGGGTTAATACATGCAGGAACAACAACAAAATGAAACTGAATTCAGCTTCATTTTCCAAACTGAAACACAGGAAATTTCCAGAATAAATAGTGGAAAGTAAACACGATTTCTATACTTCTTCAGTTTTAATACTCTGCATTCATTGTGCACCCAAAGCATGGTCCTGCATTCACTGTGCACCCAAGCTTAAGCTGATTTCAGTAGGGCCAGTTAATAGAAGTCAGGATCAGGAAGCTAAGATGTTAATATAGATAAGAATATGATTTGTATTCTGACACTGCCCTGTTAACATGTTCCAAGCAATCAAAACAGAGTATGTCTTCTATACCTAGAAAATAAGTTCATGGATAAAAATTGTCAGCACAAAGATATTCAAATCTATTCTACTTTTATTTCATCTTTTAAGTGGCTTTTTTATTTAATAAATGGTATGCGCAAACTCACAAATGCACGAAGTAATAAGATATGGCCACTACCCTTTCCTTATAAATACCCTCTTTCTTACAAGCCCACCTGGTAGCACTGCTTATTTAAGAGTCTGTCAAGCATTTCCAATGTAAACACAGTATTTGAAGGCATTATAAGTCATCCATTTTCATGGGGCTGAACTAGATATACAAGATAGAAACACACTCAGTGGGGCCAGATCCTCAGCTAATGTAAGTTGGCATAGCTCCACCTAAATCAGTGGAGACATCTATTTACACCAGCTGCAGTTTTGGCCAAGCCTATACATCCCTGTGCACTCTTAGATAGTGTGTGTGTGTAATAAATATTTTCCCAGAGATATGTCATATTTCCCAGTGATGCAGACTCGATGACAGGATCTTCCATTCTGCTGCACAGCCTAAGCACGAGAGATTTGCCTCAGGATGCCATAGTCTATCTGTCTGAATTTCTTGGATTTTGTGGGATTAAACCTAAAATTGACTTTATTCCAGATTCTTCTATTATTCATGTTAATGCTTAGATTTAATAATCAATTGCCATATATACAGTACCTACCATGCCATACTGATTTTAGGGACAATTTCTCTGAATCTCTCATGGCTTCCCCAACAGTAGTCTGTCTTGCTGATTGAATACAATGTCAGACTGCTGTCTACTGCATAGATCCATGGTATTGCTGAGAGCAAACATGGTCACCATATACCTCCATGCACTAATTGTACTACTCAGAGAGCCTTAGATCTGAGGCTGTAATGGAGATAATCCCTTTGAGAGATACATTAAGTGACTGTATTGGACCTTGTGATAATTAGTTCTTGGTTTTCATGGCAATAGCTGAGAGCCAGCAACAACTGAGAGACAATGGGCCAATCTTGAGGTGAAAATGGTCCCTGTTTCCAGAGGTGAAAGTAAGCCGGTACGCCCCGGTATGGATCGGCTTCCCCTGGTGGCAATTTAAAGGGCCTATGGCTCCCAGCAGCGGCAGGAGCTCCAGGCCCTTTAAATTGCCACCAGAGCCCTGCTGCCGGAGCCCTGGGGAAGTGGCAGTGAGGCTCAGGCTGCGATTTAAAGGGCCCGGGGCGCCTGCCACAGCTACCACCCCTGGCCCTTTAAATCGTCCCCAGAGCTCTGGGGTAGCGGCAGTGGGTCTCTGGCGGCTATTTAAAGGATCCGGGGCTGCGGCAGCCGCTACAGCCTTGGCCCTTAAAATAGCCGCCAGAGACCTGCCGCCACTACCCCAGGGCTCTGACAGGCTCCGGGGATGATTTAAAGGGCCCAGGGTGATAGCAGCTACCGGATCCCCGGTCCCTTTAAATTGTCCCTGGAGCCCTGCTGCCAGAGCTCTGCGGAGACGGTGGCAGGGCTCTGGCAGCTATTTTAAGGGCTGGGACGGTAGCGGCTGTTGCAACCCCGGATTCTTTAAATAGCCGCCGGAGCCCTGCCACCACTACCCCAAGGCTCCTGGGACGATTTAAAGGGTCCGGGGCTTTGGTAGCCACTACTGCCCCGGGCCCTTTAAATCGTCTTTGGAGCCTGCCAGAGCCCTGGGGTAGCGGCGGCGGGGCTCAGGCGACAATTTAAAGGGCCAGGGGCTCCCGGCTGCCGCTACTGCAACGGAGCCCCGGACCCTTTAAAGCTCCACCTCTGCAGCTGGTAGCTCCGGGAGTGATTTAAAGGGCCCGGGGCTCCCAGCTGCTGCTACCACAGTCCCATCCCCGGGCCCTTTAAATCCTGATTTAAAGTGCCCGGGGATTTAAAGGTCCTGCCTCTTCTGGTAGAGGCCCTGTCCTCTTGTGGTTGAGGCCCCGCCCCCTCCTAAGTACTCCGGAGTACCAGTAAGTCCTTTAAGTTACTTTCACCCCTGCCTGTCTCCCACTCAGGGGAGTTCCACAGCAGCTTGATTCTCAGGCTTGGGTGCTAGGTCACACTCTGCAGGGATCTGATGCGGCTCAAAAGGAAGTGGGCTGAGTTCATGAAAACGAGCTACTCTCTGTCCTCTCCACTGTCCATCTTTCTTGGAACCTGACCCTTGGGTCATCCCTGCTCAGAGAGCCTAGAGGCTTCTGTAAACTTGTGGCAATAATCTCGTGGACTCACATGCAGGAAATAGAGAGGAAAACACTGGGGCTCTTAGACTGGGGTGCTCTTTATGAGCCCTCCCTTCCCCAAAATCGGTGCTTATATGTGTGATATTGGAGGGGTTTTAGGTGCTTTGCTTCCCCCATTGACACATCCTATTCCTTAGGAAGAGGACATTCAGCTGCGTTTCAGATGTCAGCCCTTCAGGCTGGGACTAGTAGGCACCCTAAGTATCTCCTCAGTTGAGGAGATCCTGCCAAACAAGAAGAGACATCCGAGGAGGATCTGCACCATTGACATCACTTCTTAGGAACCCCATTGGAGTGGGGATGGGGGGAATTTCCGACTGTATTTCTCAGAGAAGAGTTGGGCTGATAGGTCACAGAGCATTGGCGGGTCAGTCACATACCTTCCAGAGCATAGAACAACTCTTGTCTCACTCAATACAAGCTGAGGAGACTGTATCACTGACATGCAGTCTTGAGTGTTCCACAGGCCAGTGTCTGAGTTTTATAATATAGGGAAGCACTGAACAAAACAATATAGGAGAGGAGTGTGTGACCATTACATTTCAGAGCATTAGCAAAAAAACAAGCCCAACAAACAACCCATGAAACTAGGGATCATGTGAAAACTGATCTCATGAATGTTTTCAGAAATACCGATGATTACATCTTACTGTGCAGCGACAACATAAGCAAATTGAAATGGGATTAACATTTGTTGTGTAAATGTTAACATCTTAAATGACTTCTGTAAGAAGAGCAAACTAGGAGGGAAAAAACAAACAAACTTTTGTTGATTACACCGGAAAGAACTACTATAAACCTAGGAACAACTACCATACAGACTCAGATCAGTATACTCCATCTAGTCCAGTATCCTGTCACTGACAGTAGCCAGTATCAAGTGCTTAGAGGAAGGTGCATGAAATCCTACAGGAGGTAGTTGGGAAAACCTGCAAACAGGAAAAACAATATTGCTGCCCCCCAGAAGTTCAAAAATCATGAGATGGGCTTAAAAATGAGATTTCAAAAATAATACATTTTGGGTTCCATCTATTCCCCTTCAGATGTCAAAGCATTTAGGGTTCACCTTTTCAAACTTTTATTCACAGCTGTAAGGGCTAGAAACATACCTTTTTTTTTTTTTTACAGAATTAAAGCCAAGATTCCAGTATAATAACCTTATTCCAGCAGCTGCATTTTTAAGCAAACACCAGATATTATTAGACTTGTAATGAAATTGCAAGGAGTTGGCAACACTGAAAGTTTCCTCCTAATCCCCAGAAAATATATAAATGCTTGGTGGAGAACAAGCGCTCTGAGTCATGTTGTTAACTAAGCTTGTGTCTGATATTGCCTTGAGTGTACTGAGAGATACATATTGCTGCTGCACAATTGGTCATTAAGGTTAGCACAGTTACAGCCTGTGAGGCACGTACAGCACTGAGCAGTGTCTTTATTATAATAATATAAACTAGGCAGAATCCATCTGGAAACTTAAAATGCAACTGGGAAGCCAAAACACTTCTCATGGCTCAGGTTTATTCCTTTATGCGTTGGTCCTTGAAGGGAAAAAGGATTTTTTTTCCAGTCAGCCTCAAAGATTTTGCTTCCTCAGAAATTACCATTCCCCTCTTTAAAGTTGCAGCATTAATATGACTCTCATGTTGGACCTTCATTTCAAGTGCTGCTGTAATCTCACTGTTGCCAGTTCTTGCAATAGTTGGTGCTCCTCTGAATGCCCCACCTCCCAGAGTGATGTGATTACAGAAGAATCTCAGCTCTCATTAAAAAAAAAATTATGGTTTTAGTAGATCTGAGCAAAAAATTGAATTTCTGTCCTGTGGAAAATTCCAATAGTTTAGCATTTATTTTTATCCCAAATGGGAAACATCGAAACTTTTTGTGAAATGAATGAAAAAGTACAAAACAGTTTAAAATTTTTGTTCAAAACATTTTGTTTTAACTTCCCTGAATAGAAAATTCCAACGAAACCCAGTCTTTCCTCATTGAAAATTTCTATTTTGACAAAGCACCGTTTTCCAACATGAAAATGTTTCACTGAATTTATTTTGATAAGCTCTAGCCCTCACGGTTGCAGAGAAAAGTTCGCAGCCATGACCTCAGGGCACCATACAGGCTCAAAACATAGAGGGGGAAAAATCCCAAATGTATTACTTTTATAAAAAAAAGTCATGACTTTGAAGACCATTTCTTTGTTGTTTTGGGGGGCTGAATCGTGATTTTTCAATGCTTGGGGTTGGTTGACCCCGTTAAAAAAATAGTTAGGACTGGGGTCAGTTATAGCCCCAAATGGGCCTTCTGAACAAAAATAAATCCAATAAAACCTGAAAGGGTTCCAATCATAGAAGATTAGGGTTGGAAGAGACCTCAGGACCATGCTCAAAGCAGGACTAACACCAACTAAATCATCCCAGCCAAGGCTGTGTCAAGCCAGGCCTTAAAACCTCTAAGGATGGAGATTCCACCACCTCCCTAGGTAACCCATTCCAGTGCTTCACCACCCTCCTAGTGAAACAGTGTTTCCTAATATCCACCTAGACCTCCCCCACTGCAACTTGAGACCATTGCTCCTTGTTCTGTCACCTGCCACCACTGAGAACAGCCGAGCTCCATCCTCTTTGGAACCCCCCTTCAGATAGTTGAAGGCTGCTATCAAATCCCCCCTCACTCTTCTCTTCTGCAGACTAAACAAGGGTTGGATGGGCTTCCTGGAAGGGTTGTTTGCTGCCCTCATGGCCCCTTCCCACCCTTATAAGCTATAGCATAGCAAGGGGAAGGCCTCACCTCAGAGGCTTGTGGGAGCCCTGCTACTTCCCTGAAGGAGCCTCCAGGGACCTCCTTTCATACATCCTAGTAAAGGGCAGAGCTTCTAAGGCTAGGTCTACACTAAGGGGGGGGTCGATTTAAGATACGTAAATTCAGCTACACGAATAGCTGAATTCGGCGTATCCTATTCGACTTACCCTGCTGTGAGGACGGCGGCAAATCGACCGCCGCGGCTCCCCCGTCGACAGCGCTTACTCCTCCTGACGAGATGGGAGTAAGCGTGTCGATTCGGGGATCGATTTATCCGTCTAGATGAGATGCGATAAATCGATCCCCGAGAGATCGATTTCTACCCGCCGATCCGGGCGGGTAGTGTAGACTAGCCCTAAGAGAGGCAGCACTGGGCAGGAACAGTTGTTGAGGAATAGGGAGAAGCAGCTACATGAGCCCACCATAAAACAGGCTCTGTCTCCATGATGCTGGATTAGTGGGGACAGGAGGAGGGCAGAGGAGTTTGGTAGCCATGTCCCAGGCCTCTTCACCTCAAGACAGGCAGTGGAACAAGAATGAGGAAGACTAAAGAAAGCTGAAAAATGGGAGAGCTACAAGCCTATTTCCTTGCTGTTGGAAATAGACTGCTCAGACACAGATCTGCTGCCTACAGACAGGGCTGCCCCACAATCTCTCTCCCCTGCCAGGGCAATTCCCTTTGAAGAACCATGGAAGGGTGTGGCACTAAATGCAACGATTCAGCCAGAGGATAAAGCAAACACAATGTATTTTAAATATTAAGTGTTGTTAAAAAAATGCCTGTTTCCCACAAAAATGAAGTTTGAAGTGCTGTTGTAGCCATGTTGGTCCCAGGATATGAGAGAGCCAAGGTGGGTGAGATAATATCTTTATTGGACCCACTTCTGTTGGTGGAAGAGACAGAGGCAAGCTTTTGAAAGATAAAAGATATTACCTCACCTCCCCTTGTCTCTCACAGAACTGAAGTGTTATTTATGTTGTTTTAATTCATGTCCATCCTAAGCAAACTCAAGACCCCTAAAGACCTTTTAAAATACAGTGGGTTTACACTGAATTCCTTTCATCCCCCAGCTAGGTGCTCATCTTCACTGAGCTTACATTCTGTGAATATAAGGAGCGTGGTTGGTGAGGAAAGGCACCTCCGTGCCACCTTTTCACTTTCCTGATCCAGAGGCTGAAATGGCCCAGGACACAATTTACAGCAGCCACAGCCTAAGTACTGCTCTAAAATATGCTGGTTGCAGTAGTTCCACTGGGACTGCCCCTGCCAGCCCAGCTGGGCATAAGCTAGAAGACTGCAGGCTGTGACTCTGTCTCTGCCATGCGTCTCCTAAACATAGCTGCCAAATGTTGTGCTGCCCAATGATGTCATCTATGCAAATTATTGAATGAGCTAATTTGCATATGTTGAAATAATTTGCATATACACATATCTTTCAAGTTTCCAAAAATTGTGTGGATTTAGTGTTGGTGAGAAACATTGGCTTGAGCATCCTGGTGAATGAAGTCCTCTGTTTACCTACAGGGCAGCAGGCAGGCAAACAACCCACATGCACTGTTTTGCCAAATGGCTCTCTTCTGATGGGCATGGGGCCTCCTCTGGGGTAGAAGTGATAGTTCAGTCTCCATGGCTGCTTTTCTGGGTTTGCCAATTAGTGCAAATCTGTGGTGCTCAGTTCATGATGTGGGAGTTGGAACTGTGAATCACCCAACTCATCTCACGTAGAGATTGCCAGTCATCCATTAGATAGGAACAGTTTTTAATTTCTCCTGAGAGGGCCTAATTCAAACTGGTGATCTACAAATGAAAAGTGCTGCAGCTCATTAGCATTGCCCTGAAGCATCCAGTCCCCCAAGCAGTGCTAATATTACACACCCTCTGAGAATAAGGCTTATTTTCTGGAACGGCAATATTACCACCCCAAGCATTCAAAAATCATGTGTCACACCACAAAACTCATGAGATTGGTTTAAAACTCACGAGATATATGACTTAATTTTTGAGGGTTTGTATTTGCCCTCTGGCTTCTGAGACTTCGGGGCACATTCCAGTCATGTTTTCAAGCTTTGCTCAACAATCAAAAGAGCTAGAAACTTACTGTTAAATTGAAAGCTGAGATTCTCTAATAATCACGTATCTCCAGGAACTCGGGCTTTATGAACACTGCCAAATATGAAATTTGCAGTAAAAAAAAAAAAAAAAAGTCACAAGAACTGGCAACACCAAATTTATTAAATCAAGTTCTGACCTTTTCAGAGCTCACCCAGATAGCAACTTCCACTCTGCACCAACAGGCAAAACCTCCCATACATCTCTCTCGGTTTCCTGAAAACACTACAACCAACTGCCTGCAACCAACCCTACTCTTAACAGAAACAGCTACCCCTATTAAGCAAATATAAGCACTAAAGATGCCAAAAATACTAAATACCAACACAAGATTGAAATTCACTTCTAAATAAAATGTTTTGCCATTCAAAAGCATTTCAGCAATTTCACTATCCTCACATTAATGTATATTTTCCCAATAAGGGTTATCAGCAAGTTTTGAATTCACAACCTTCAGATCCTCTTTCACTTGACCTACAGGTGGAGGAAACAGGCTGTTATCTATGAGGACCAACCGTCACAGGCAGACCCAAGACATACTTTACCAGTGGGTTACACCACTTTTTGTGAGATAGCCCTTTAGAATGCTGGGTATTAGCTTAACACAGAGAAGTTTATGGGGTGACTTGATTACGGTTTATAAGTATGTACATGGGCAACAAATATTTAATAATGAGCTCTTCAATCTAGCAGAGAAATGTATAATACAACCAGTGGCTGGAAGCTGAAGCTAGACATATTCAGTGAGAGTAATTAACCAATGGAACATCTTACCAAGGTCATGGTGACAACTTTGAAATCAAGAATGGATGTTTATCTAAAAGATACTCCTCTAGGAATTATTGTGGGGAAGTTTTATGGCCTGCGATATACAGGAGGTCAGACTAGATGATCACTATGGTCTCTTTGGACACTGGAATCTATGAATCAGCATTCTATTTCTGCATCTGGGAACAGAGCAGTCCAGGGGTCAGAGACAGAACAGCCAAGTGTAACAATACCCAGTTTAGGTTGTCTGCAGGGACTGCACCTGGAAACACGGTCTTAAAGCATGGGCTTTTACCACTTGAGCTAAGAAACCAGACTCACCATCACAGAGACAGCAGTGAACTCAAACCTCTATATGTGGCCCAGCCTCTATAGGGGGGAAAAGCTACTCTGTGTTAGCATGGACTACACTAGCACATAATTTGGCCCATTCCTTTTAAAATGCAGTATGATTGAATGGATGTGACTTGTGTCTATTATATTACAGGGTGGAGTTCTATTTCCAGGATGATCTAGTGCAGAGGTTCCCAAAGTGGGCGATACTGCCCCCTGGGGGGCACTGGAACGATCCAGGGGGGCAGTAGTAGCCTCAGGTGCAATTGGGGGGCATTGAATAAAAATAAGGGGGCGGTGGAAGCATAAAGAAAGAAGAGAATATAAGAAAATTTTGAAAAACCGTTCGTACATGTTTCATCTGTTGTGTAACATAGAGTTAAAGTTGTAGTGATTACTTTATTTTCCAAATAAATTCACAAATTATAACCGATCAGGTGTCAAGTCCGCCAACAGCTCTTAACAAGCAAGTGTTGGCAGTCGAGCATGTCGCGCATTGTCGGGAAGTCCAGCATGCATCGGCAGGAATATGTGCGTGTAATGACTTGTTTACAATACGATACTATAAATAGGCGACATATGAAATCTAATTTAGATTGTTTCTGAATTGTGTAAAAAGCAGTTAACAATAGTGCAATAAGTTTTTAAAAAATTTTATTCACATTCGATACCTTCGATCTTTACGGATTATGGATCACATACAAAGCAAATTGTATTATTGTTGTTTCAATAAAACAGCAATTTACACGTGAGTATTTTTATACATTTTCTTACATATCTACCGTATGTTTCCGTGTCTCTAGTGCTTACTAATAAAATCGTAGCAGGCTTGTGTCGGTACAGTACTATTTGAAGTGTACAGTCAATATATTTGTCATTTTTTTATTACAATATTAACGAAAACAGGGGAATGAAATCGAAAAAAACTGTTAACTATTAACATTTATTTATATCTATCGAATCATCTGTGTTAATTGGTAAATAAGGCATGTGTTAATAAGGAACAATTATTTAAATAAGGGCAAACTAAATTAAAACTATAACTGATTTTTAATTGCATATTGATTATTTTTTAAATTAATTATTTCTTGATAAATTTAGTTTGATATTTGACAATTTAATATCAAATACATATATCTAATGCTGAGCAAAGAACAAAACCCAGTTTATTAGTTTCATTAGTATTTTAGTTTGGTTGTCTTTTGCCGTCTTATGCAAAAACCACTGTATACCTGAATCGTGGGCGATATTCTAATAACACATCTTTCTTTACTATATTGTAAGACGTAGGTAGAAATATAGATACATAAAAGAATGCAAATTTGTCACTGCATCTTTCTGTTTGTTCGCTTAAGGAAGATAGATTTCTAGGGGGGCGCTGAGTAATTTTTTTTTCTGAAAAGGGGGGCGCTGAGTAATTTTTTTTCTGAAAAGGGGGCGGTAGGCCAAATAAGTTTGGGAACTTCTGATCTAGTGTGACAATTTCTAATCTGTAACATGGGTGAACAATACTTGCCTCACCCAAAGTAGGAGTAAAAAAAAAATCTAGGACAAGAACTCATGGGCAGCTGGCTTACAAATTAGTGCATGTTCCCCCAGGGTACTGGGTGAGGAAGAATCCAGCGACCAATCTTTCATATACAGTCTGCAAGGTGTGTGTCACTTGGCCTGTCTATCTATGGTGAGGAGTGTAAAATCAGCAGTGCTAGGCTCTCATTAGCTCGTTTCTTGGGTGGTTGCTCAGCATAGGCTTCACTGTAAGCCAAATTTTAGAAGACATTTCTGCCTCTTGGGTCTTTTGCTTCTTCGGTCAGCGTAAAATGCTTCAATAGCCCAGGAATAAAATTGCTATGCTATTTATGAGCAAAATATTACTACTGTTTAAAGTAAATATTTTATCTGAAGGAAAGGAACATGCAGAGCAGCTACATGTGGTGGGAATACACAACCATTTAGTACATACATAAAAAAACAATGTAGCTAAGAAAATATTCCATAAGACATGGTGGAATACACCACTCTAAGGTCTGACTGGGGGTGAAATAAATAAAGTAGTCTGGGAACTACTTCCATCTAGTTCAGTTTAATCCACAGAATCAGTAGGAAAAACCATTCCTCTAAATCTATCTTTATCTGTAAGTGATCAGGGAATAACTGAACCTTAACATACTCGAGATCTGAGAAATTATCTGGATTCCCAGGTACTGAAAACTTTTCAGGAGTGTCTGAAATGGAGAACAGAACATAAGGGAGTCTGGGGACAATAAAATCAGTAACCACTCAGTTATTTTAATATTTTTCATAGACATAGCTGGCTCCAGAAATTTGCGAGATCTCACAAAAACGTATGCAGGTGAGTATTCCCACTGAACTCAAATGAACCACTAAGATTCATATAACCACTCTTGCAGCCTTCACGTGATCTAGGCCCAGAAGGGTATGCATGCAGATGAGGGTGTATGGATTTAGCCTCAGTCTTGCAAACACTTAAGCACATGTTCAGCTTTACACATTGACTATTTCTATTGACAAAGTTATGCAGGATTTTAAGTCTTTACAGGTTTGGGATTTTACAGGACACCAGGTTAGACATATTTTTATGATTATATTACCACCATCATTAATAGAGCATAGGCTCCTCTGACATGTATTTGTCTGAATTTGAGGTTCCTGAGGTATAGATTGGATTATGTTAAAGATGTTCTAGAATTGAATAGTCCCATCACGTACATAGGATTCTCACTTGGATTTTGAATCAAAGATGTTATGCTGTGTGTGAGAAAAATACATACTGGTATATGTCCAGGGCCGGCTCCAGGGTTTTGGCCGCCCCAAGCAGCCAAACAACAGCAACAACAAAAAGCTGCGACCGCGATCTGCGGCAGCAATTCAGTGGGAGGTCCTTCGCTTCGAGCAGAAGTGAGGGACCATCCGCCGAATTGCCGCCGAACAGCCGCCGAACAGCTGGACGTGCCACCCCTGCTTGGTAAGCTGGTGCCTGGAGCCGGCCCTGTATATGTCAGGGGTATCGAACTGCCTTAGTGCACTCACTCTTGCCATTTAAAAAAAATTATTTAGCATTTGTACATGGAAAGGAGAGTTTAAAAATTAATCCTCCATTATCAGATCTCAGTATTTAAAATTATTTTTTCTTATATCCTGCTTTAAATCTTAACTATACCAGCAGCTGATTTTTTTATAAAAAAGCCAACCTATGGATTATGATCACTCGAAAGAACCACTGTACCATTAAGATTTTATTTATAAATGCAATCATTTCAAATTAGTGAAGAAATCTACCTTTACATATCAAGATAAATATCTGCTAAAACCTTTACTTCCATTAAAATGTTGGTCTTGGTTAATGAGATATCAGTACAGTCAGATACACACTTGATAGGAAGCCAAGTAAGGTGTGTTCAAATATACTCCCTGTAGAGAAGTTGGCTAATGTCTGATTTGATTAATATATTGCACGTGTGTAGACTGAATTTCACACAAGTCAACCTTGTAAGAGCCTTTGTGATCAATTAAACTTTGTAAGTTAAATAAATCTGCTTCTGAACTCAAACCACAGGGTTACCCCCCCCTAGGGTTACCATATTTTGTGCCTCCAAAAGGAGGACACTCCACGGGGCCGGGGCCCCACCCCCCCAACTCCGCCCCTTCCCCAAAGTCTCCGCCCCCTCCCCTGCTTCCTGCGAACATTTGATTCACGGGAAGCCTGAAGCAGGTAAGGGGGTTTGGGGGGAGGAGGCGCGGCCCAGGCTGGCCCCCCCAGCGTTTCCAGCCTGGGTCGGCTCGGGCCCTGGGGTGCCGGCCGCCCAGCGCACCCCCCGGCCGCCCAGCACCACCGGCCCCCAGCCCAGCGGCGCCGGATTTTCCCAGACATGTTCGGCTTTTTGGGATTTCCCCCCGGACGGGGATTTGAGTCCCAAAAAGCCGGACATGTTCGGGAAAATCTGGACGTATGGTAACCCTACCCCCCCCCCCCCCTCACACACACACACACACACACACACACACTCCTCCCTTTCTCTTGTCATGAGCAACAATTACTCACACTGTAGTGCTCAATATCATGAGTAGGCCCACTGAGTGGGTGTGGATGGACTGGTCCATTAGAAAGAGGACAACACCACAAATTTCTCCAGGTTCTACCCCTGGCTCTGCCTCTGTGACCAAATTAATTAGTCCTTTCCATGCTGTGCCTTAGTTTCTGCATCTATAAGAGGGTGTGAAGAGAATGCAGAAAGACAGAAAAGGAGATGGCAGAGAGATAACTAAGGAAGACACCCAGCCTTTATGGCCTTGGCTACGGTTTAAATTAATGAAAGGGGAGAGCAAGGGACCAATCAGTTCTCCTCCTCCTGGCTAGCTGGCCAATTGGGGGGGGAGGGCATCACTGTGCCCCTCTAGCACATGCTCTCCCCCCTCCCTTCTATTGTGCACTCTGGTATGCAAAAATGCAGCAAACCTCATCTATAGCAAAGTTAATCTTTAAAAAGTAAGTTGTTTCACGGCAAAAGGCTCTACTTTCCATGTACACACTTGGGCACAGGAAGGGGTGAGGTTAGGCCTGCTAACCTGGATCGTGTCCCTTTAAACATTCTGAAAGAGAAAAGCATACAAGTCCCCTATAATCCTCTACTGGATGTGAACAGACCTGAGCTGAAGAGCTATTTCGAACCACAGTATTTCTCCGCAAAATGTCAAAGTTACAGTAGGTCCCCTTTTCCTAGCAAAATGTCAGTTACAGTAGGTCCCCTTTTCCTAGCTGGTTCCTATGCTGTTGTTGAACTAAGTGCAAATGCTTGTTTAGCCAAAGTCCTGCACAAGCAAGTCTTGACAGATATGCTTTACTAGCCCTACTGAAGAGCTGGCAACTATTGTCCTCAAAGAGTATCACTGCCTTAGGATCG
Source organism: Malaclemys terrapin pileata (assembly GCF_027887155.1). Taxonomy (NCBI): domain Eukaryota; kingdom Metazoa; phylum Chordata; order Testudines; family Emydidae; genus Malaclemys; species Malaclemys terrapin. Next base: position 92,765,126 of record NC_071512.1, read on the forward strand.
ATACCTCCATCCTGCAAATGTCTTTAAAAAAGAAGAGTTTAAGTTAATTGGCTTGAGTGGTTCTTGAATCCTTTCATATAATTTTGGCCAGACAGGAAAAGAGATGATGTTCATGTGACAGTGGTGTCTGGAAGCTTTCAAATGGTTAATTTTGCTCAAAATGCTAACATTTAAAATGTTTAACATATCTATCTACTACTTATCTGCTGTGTATGTGTGGGGTATGTCAATAACTAACTTTACATAGGGAAACCTTTCAATAGATATGTATGTTTCCAGCTCTGTGGATTTATAATATAAATATAATCAAGAGAACATACTTAAAACCAGGAGCACAACAAGATGTTCTAATTTAGTGCAGTACAGCTAATTGTTACAAACTTCCATTTACACCACATCAGATTAAATCTATCAGAGCATCTTATCCGTGCCACTGGACCTGTCATGATTATGTATACAATAAGCAACCTTTCTACCTATGAACCTTTACAATCAACCATTACTAATGCCTAAAGCTACTGTTTTGGGTGACAGATGAATTGTAGTGTTTGTTTATGATGATGCATCACAAAATTGTCTGTCCTGGGGACTATGCACAGGAAACCAACGTGCTGAACGCACGTAACACCCCAGCCTAATTGCTTACAGGTCTGCTTTCTCATTCTTTACGACTTCCATGGAGTTACACTGGAGAAGAATTTGGCCCCAAGATGGACTGTAAAGGCAGAATTTGGCCCACTGCACTTAATATGACCCCAGGAACACCCGTCCTGGAAGTTTTACCTGCTGGATGAGGCTTGGCAGCTAAAAAAATCTTTTTTTTTTTTAAACCTGATTCCATAAAAGCTACTTGAGTCAGGGTATATTCAGTGAGTTATTTAGCAATCGGAGAAAACCAATTGTAACTGCTGCACAATACTCATAACTGTAAAAGTACCTTGATGTATTTCAGCAGATTTGTACATATCATCATTTACTTTAGATATTTTTAGAAACGTGGCCTTTGGTTAAGGTCAAATGTAGTATCAGTTTAATACTGAACATATGTTCTGTCAGGGGTGCTAGATCACTCCCGGGGAGGAGGACGTACCTACCAATCATTTAACAGGTTTATTCTATCTCTAAGTACTCTACTCCTGTGATCCTAAATACTGAGCTAATACATGCTTTTCATCAGGGTTATTAATTACAGGTTATCATTATGGATTTATGTTATATGGATTTACGAGTCACAATCACTGTAGAACTTGGGCGCACTGCTTACATTGGGTTCATTAACATTTCCACTTCAGAGCAAAATGCCCCATTCTCCGGTAGCCCACAGCTTTAAAGACAGGGAAAAGAGAAAAGAAATGTGCCAATTGTCCGAGTGCCTATGATTTCAGAGCTCACCAATGAGTCTTTGTAGACATGAACTGTGTGCACGTGTGTCTACAATCACACTTCAATACATTTCTGGCAGGCGTGAATTTCTGAAACATGGACCCATCACTGACAATGCCCCGCCACCAGCTCCTGTGAGGTACACCTTTGGGACAAACTCTTTATTTAAAATAAGCAAAAGATCCGTCAGTCCATATTGGATATGGGCTGGAGTCAGTTTCAGAGAGGTGAAATTACTCCCATATAATTCACATCTAGTCTGAAACTGACATCAGTTCATACCCAATATGGACCGATGAGTGTTTTGCTTATTATTTTAAATAAAGGATTTGTTCCCCTCACCTACCACCACCCAGATGTGTGTCCTTTTTGGTTCCTGCTGCAGCCATTTGTCACTCTGCTGCCATAACATCTGAAAAGTTCCCATTTGCCCACCTGATAAAACCAGTGCACGCTTTGATACAATTAGCAGTGTTTGCAGAGGAGAGGTCCAGGACTGGAAAAGAAAGTATGCCTGCAGGCTAAGGCTGAAGTGCATTGACAGAGGTGTGCTTTGCGCCTACTTGCACTGTCCCCGGCTCATGTCAGCACCACGGCACTAAATTTGCCCACAAAAAATTTAAAAGAAATAAATCCTAGCCAATTATAGGGAAGATAAACAAGAAATCATTCCCCTCACCCCAAATGTAGAATACTGTAGCTCATTGAGTTTCAGTGCTTGAGGGACCACAGATGATTGAGGTGGACAGGGCTACAGATGATCTACAATTAGACTCACTGCTAATTTGTGAAGAAAATTACAATAAATATTTTCAATGTTCAAATTCTTTTTTTTTTTTTCCAGCATAATGATTATTTTTGTTGCGGAGGAAAAAAAAACGTACCCATGTCAGCTCATGAATTAATGAATGGTCCTGAAACAATTACAGCTTAAATACACAGAAGTCTCCCTAGTGTAAACACATTCTATTTTATACCATATCCTTTTGGTACAAGGCGTACATTTCAGCAGGACTTATTGCCTGCTTATGACAAAGCAGTATATGTTGCACATTTGATGGCCTCAACCTCTCACCTAGGATTTTACATTGGTTGACATTGATTCATGTACAAACAGCCAAATTTATAAAGAGGTTTGAAATACAAGGATATACTGTAAGCGTATGCTAAGAGAGCACAATTTATATAAAAATGGGGGAATGTAAATATTTAACTGATGCCAGAGGTGGGTGCTTTGGCCAAGTTGGAACTGAGCTACATTGATCATGCAAGAGGAACTAAAACTGCAGAATCACTAGTATTAGAAAAGACTCACACATTTTTAAGAGTGAATCTAAAAAATGTTCCGCTGCTCTCTTTGATGATATGTGTGAGTAAGGGTTCCAGATTTGGACCTTGATTTGGAGGCTCAGCTGGGCCTATAGGACACAGCTCTGAGTCGGGGATGCCAGGGGAAACACTGGAAGGCACTCTTCCCAGAATGCCTCCTATACTTCCTGATTAGGCAGATAGCATGCTCGCTACTACTCTCTGTGTAGCTACTTAGAAGGCTCCAGAACCACAGGATTTGGGCACCTTCACAGGATGTCGTTCACTTCTCTGCAAGTGGTCAGCCTACTCCACTGGCTAGTGTGTATGTGTGTGTGTGTGTGTAATTATGCAACCCCTTCCCTGGCCCTCTTCAGCATGCCAGGTGTTCCTAGTGGAATCGAGAGGGAATGGTCCTTCCACTCTCCTGAATGCAGGGGTTACATTTGTGTTTGGCCCTGTGTCTTCCCCTGTGCAGGGACCTGACGTAATTTAGCCCACAAGTACAAATGGAAACTGGAGGGATTGCCTGGCTCGGGCAATTAGTAACAGAAGAGCCTTTTCATCTCTAAACTGCCAGGTTCAATCTAGTCCAGACACACAGTGACTAAACGTTACCATCTGACGGCTGTTTGGTGGCCGCAGAGAGAACTTTAGTGATCTCAGTGCAGTGCCTATTATGTCCAAATTAAAAAACACACCAGAACAATCTGCACCTGTTGGCAGCCTCAGGAGAGGCCAAGGATGGAATAGGCCATGGAGACTGCATTCCCTTTCACTGCCAGAGGGATTGCCTTCAGGTCAGATTTGACACACATTGGTGGGGCAGCATAGAGACGACTGAATGACAGCTGTCCCTATCCTGAATCATAATCAATCCGCACAAAAGCTTTAAACTGTACAAACCCCAGAAACATTCACTTAAATGTCTCTTCAGGAACAGCAATGGAGAGAAACTGATTTAACCACAATGAAATCTTGTATGCTTCAGAGGTGGGCCCACATGGATTCAGAACACCTCCAAACTTTAGGAAAGATCAGATGCAAATGTTGTAGTCCGAGTCTAGCTGAAGTTTGTTTGCATATTTGCAAGCAACATTCTGGCATTTTCAAACATGCTCAGCATTGGCCTAACTCAGCTCCCATAGTAAATTTCCATTGATCTCAATAGGAAGAGTTAGGCCAACAATGAGTGATTTTAAAAATCTCACCCTTTGTCACGTAGTCAGGTACTGCAGGCCTTGTGCTGTGACTTTACTGATGGGAGTCAACCCCAGACCCATCAAGATTGCAGAGAATGAACAGATTAGAAACTGCTGATTCTTGAAACAGCTGCATTCCGTGCACATTTTACAGTGCACGGCAAAGGTCCAAAGGAAACAATCAACGTGAAAAAAAACTCATGTTATTTCTGAATTATAAACCTAATACTAATCAAGCCTCTCAATCAGACCCAGGGGTAAGCTTCTTTAGTTTGTATATGGCACTATAAAGTCCATGTCACACAAACAGACCTTAACGCTGATGGCTTATGCATGAGGAATCAACACGACCAGAGAAAAGCAGACAGTTGGCTTGTACAATCTTTATTGCTTTTGCAGCCACTGAAGTCTAATGGAAGGATAAACCACTGATGTTCTTTTATTATTTCAACAAAACAGCAGCTACATATTTGATTTAATGCTATTACAAATATACAGAGACTATATTTCAAGCTGTGGCAACTGCCACGCTTTAGAGAACTGGTTAGGCAAGAGGTGAATGTTGGCTTTATTGGGAAGGAAAGAATGATTCAAATGAAGCTGATCAAAGTGTATTTCCATTGGGCCAACTGGTTACCTAGAGGCAGCTCACTGCACTGCCTAACCAAAAAATAGGTTTTGATTACTGTTCCTAATTTATTGTTCCCTGGTCAAAACGTTGCATAGGTACCAGGCTTAGCAGCTGGTGGTGACGGTGGGGCAAATTTTGCCCAGGTATAAGCAAGTTCTACAGAGTATAAATGAATTGTGTTCACTTATTTTAGGGCTGAAATTGACCCACAGACTCACTTCACCATCAGTTAAGGAGCAACATGAATTGGCTCCAATTGGATTTCCTCTTTGACTGAAAAAGATTAAAACCAAAAAGTGAGATTCTGCAGATTTAAGTTACATCTACAGTACGGCACCACAGCAGTATAACTATGGTGCTGTAGCTCTGCTGCTGTAGACACTTCTTATTGTGACAAAAGAGGTGTTTCCACTGCTGGAGGAACTCCACCTCCCTGAGAAATGATAGGTAGGTCGACGGAAGCATTCTTCTGTCACCCTAGCTATGTCTATACCGGGGTTAGATCGGCAAAGCTACAGCACTGGGTGTATGTGAATTTCCTCCCCTCCCCGCTGAGAGCTGTAGCTATATTGAGCTAGCTTTTAAGTGTAGACCAAGTCTTATTAACTATCTGTTTTACAGGAGCAACCAGAAATGTGCTATGTACTGTACAGAAATATAGAAAGCCACGGGCTCTGCCCTGAAGAACTTACAGAAGGTTGGAGAGATGGCTACAACATGCACGTAAAATGACCATGGTGATGCATGGTAGGTGTCTTATTAGTTCCTTGTCTATATAAACTCTGCCTTGCATGCCTCTCCTCCTACCCATTACTAGCTATTGACCCATCCCTCTCTTTCAAACCCAAATTACTTTTACTGTTTCTTTTCTTAAACCCACAACAATTCTGGTTCAACTATAACACCTTCACCCATAAGCCCCATTCCTCTTTATGTCTTCCCCATACCTCCATGCTGAGCATCCTTCTGCACAAGTTTCCGTTCTGTCTAGAGAGGAGAATGTCAAGAGAATCACTGTGGATGCAACAGGGGTTTCTGGGACTGTGAGACAGACTAACTGTGCATATGTACAGTTTCTGGACACTTTAGGGGGCTGGCTGCACATCTGGGAGAGGGACTCTGGACTCATTTGATGTCTGAAGGATTCTGGGCATTGAGTGGGGGAGATCCAGATGATTCCATCAGAGATATGAAAAACCTATGAGAGGAAGCTGCACTATTCATTAGAACTTGAGAGATTCTCTTCTAATTTTTGGTGACCCTGATCAAATGTCCTAACAAGTTTGGTTTTATTTAAAGGTTCGGAAGTAATCAATCTGGCCTTTTATTTTACAAGACTAGAAACTTTACATTATTTAATTACGTGGCTGTTCTAGGACTACAGTAACTCCTCACTTAACGTTGTAGTTATGTTCCTGAAAAATGCAACTTTAAGTGAAACGATGTTAAGTGAAGCCAATTTCCCCATAAGAATTAATGTAAATGGGGGGGTTAGGTTCCAGGGAATATATAATGCCTTTTGTCTGGCAAAAAATTCATTTTAAACAAGCAATTTAATACAGGTATAAGTTTTAAACAATTTAATACTACAATTATTACTGCTGAGTATGAAGCTTGAGGCGGTGAGTCAGAGAGTGGAAGAGACTGGATTGTCCGGCTGCTCCTCTTGCTGTTCTTGCAGGCACAGGCACTGACTTTGCTGGGGGCAGGGGGCTCAACCCTTGGCCCATCCACCCTACCCCTTCCCCCAAGTCCTCACCCTTGACCCACCTCTTGTCCCCCCGCTTCCCCCTTTACTTCGCACGCTGCATCCTCGCTCCTCCCCCCTCCCTTCTGAACGCCGCAGGCCAGCTGATTGCTGCGGGCAGGAGGCAGGGGAGGGAGGGGCGAGGCACGCCGAGTCCTCGCTCCTCCCCCCTCCCTCCTGCCTGGAGCAATCAGCTGGCTTGCAGCGTTTAGGAGGCAGGAGGGAGGAGTGAGGACTTGGAGCGCATGCTCACCCCCCCCACCCGGGGCAATCAGCTGGTATGCAGTGTTCAGGAGGCAGGGAAGGGAGGGAGAGCCTGCACGCCATGTCCTCGCTCCTCCCCGTTCCCTCCTGAATGCCGCAAGCCAGCTGATTGCCGCGGGTAGGAGGCTGGAGGAAGAAGGGGAAGGCGCTGATCTGCGGGGTCTGCTGGTGGGCGGGAGGTGCTGTGGGGGAGGAGGGAGGGCAGAGAGGCTGCCAGCTGTGGAGAAAGCAGACAGCCAAACAACGTAATAGTGGAGCATTGCACAACTTTAAATGAGCATGTTCCCTAATCGATCAGCAACGTAACAACGAAACAACATTAACCGGGGTGACTAAGTGAGGAGTTACGGTATTTGAGCTTAGTCCAGGGTATTACCTGGAAAATCCAGCACAAGTTAATGTCTTTGGAACCATCTCAGTTTTGTAGCTTTCTTTAAATCCTTCTAAAAATATAAAATTGCCAAGTTGTGTATTTTATAAAATTGCCAAGTTGTGTATTTTCTTACTTAAAATAATGTCCCAAACATAACCATCTTTGGCTGAGGCTGCATGTACTGCTGTTGGTAATGGTGTTGTATACAGGGTTTCGGATAATAGACTGTGACATTATGTAAACAGCTTCTAAAATATATATATGTATAAGATACAGAAAGGGGGGTATAGAAGACAGAGAGGGGATTTCCTTGTGGGTTACCTGACTTGATAATGATGTTATGTTTGGTGGTCTCAGTCCGAATGGCTACATCACAGAAATCACAAGTAACAGACATTAGTAACTGTGTCAGCAACTGAACTATGGAGGTCACGGACTCAACAGAAGGGCTGGAATTCTCTCTCACGCTGTGAGCCACCCTTCCATGTCAGATTTGGCAGACTGGCAGGTCAGGGCAGAGATGCTTGTATTCCTGATGTCTGGGCTGTAAGTGTTCTGTGGATGGTGGATTTCAACTCCCAGGACCGTCAGTCCAGCTCTTCTCACCAATACTACATTCCCTCAGATATGCACAAGAAAAATTATCTGTATTTTATGCTCAAGCACGTTACAAAGGAAAAGCCAGATCCAGTAGGAACTCCACATGTGAAACCACCCCAAGTTTCAACAGGAGTTACGCATATACAAAGTTTGTAGGACCAGATCCCCCAAGCGCAGTGTATTGGCTTTTCTAGAGGAAAGCAATCAAATACTCCTACTAACCATGGGCAATGAAGTGAGTATGGAAACGAACTATTTTTCCTTAAAAAATGTATAAATTGTAAATATCAATCGTGTGGAAGTGTCTTTTTCACCACAGTTCTCAGTGAATTGGATCTTCTTTAAAATTTCTGGCTTGGGATGCTGAAGGCAGGAATTCTGGAGCGATGTGGTTCCCTCAAAACCACAAAGCAGAGTGTAGCCCATGATCTTGGTTTCCTTGCATTACTGGCTTTTAAACTTTGTAACCATAGGATTTTACATATATATATATATATATATATATATATTTTAACTGAGACTGATTTGGGGTAATGTAACCCCTTTGAGTTTTGCTGGGTGCATGCACATACAGCAATGTACCACAGATCGTGTATCACCTTATATATATATATCTCCATATCCCGTGCATCTCATCTCTGACCAAGGATTATTTCTGCTGCAGGTGGGCACATGAGAACATACTATTTTCCCATTTTTTAACTTCTTGGAGAAGCATTTCTCATGGAGACTGGAATTATTTCATTCTGTGTCTGGCCTTTTATTTTAACACATTGATACATCTATCTATTTAACTGCACGCAGCCTATTAGCAATCAGAACACATGTAATGACAAATCTACACGATGAGGTTATGAGTAAAACGTATATGGGTTGGGGGAGAATTTCAAAGGTATTAAGGGGAGCAGGATTCCCAAATCCCACTGACTTTCAGTGAGTTAGGTGTATAACTGCTCCCTAATTCCCTTACACCCTGATCAGCTCTGGACCTCCAGGAGTCTCAATGGACACAGATCTGGAGTAGTTAAAGGGCGTGGCCACTGTAGGTTAATAGGCACCAACATACCAAATTACTCAAACCATCCCTATTCAGCAAAGCACTTAAGATCCATTACATTTTGGGACTAGAACCCTGGAATCCTCACTCCCGGTCAGATGATCTAACTACCAGGGGTGGCCAAACTTACGGACTGTCCGAGCCACATACAATAATCTTCAGAAGTTTGAGAGCCGGGCATGCCTGCTGGGGCTCAGGGCTTCAGCCCTGTGGGAAGGGGGAACTCAAGGCTTCAGCCACACAGGAGGTGCCTGGCAGGGCTGAAGCCCCAAGCCCAGTCAGTCATGTCCCACGGGACTGAAGCCCCACAACAGGGCAGAAGCCCCAAGCTCCCACCCCTCCCCCAGGTCTGGTAGGCGGAGAATGGGGGGAGGGACGTGGGGGGCTCCATGAGCTGCACTTTAACTGTAAAAGAGCCACATGCGGCTCATGAACTGTGGTTTGGCCACTCCTGTACTACAGAAAGGCATTTTAATTATATAAGCTGATCACTTCTTTTACTAATAACCATTTTACTGCTGGTCCTTCCCCATCCAGCCCTTTTGTGCTGCTGTGGCCTAAAAGTCCATCGAAACCAATAAACTATTGAAACATACCTGCCAAATTCTGCTATGCATCAGGTAGTTCTGCCTAGATCGGTCAGCAGGAGGAAAAGATTTAAATGACATTCTTAACCTCACGTTTCACCAACCTGAAGTATCGAATGTCAAAGTAAGTGAATACAATTTTTTCTTCCTTTAATGAGAAGAACATTTATATAAACTCCCTTCAATATTTATGTAATGATTCAATAAATTTGTATCGCTGCGGTCTTCCATCTCCAGTCATACCATCCACCTGACTTACTTGACAGAATCAATCGGCAATAAATATACTTCCTCTCCTTGAAACTGGGCCCTCACTTGTTATTCTGAATCCTTACTCAGGGAAAGTTGTCACTCTGCTCAGTGGGAAATCTGCCTACGCAAGGATGAAGTAAAAGCTGCATAAGGCCTTCAGGATTGGTTTACTGAACACCATAGTAACTGGCACTGTGCAGAACAAACGAAGAAGACGTGGTTCCTGCCCCAAATAGACAAACATTATGTGGCAGACACAGGGCACTTGGTAGTGCAGATTGGCCTGTTTGTGTAAGTAAATAAATAAAACAAACTTCTATGCATGAGGAATTAGCAAGGAAAGATTTCATGGAATAAGCACCTGATGCATTGGACAGGGAAGAAGTTCCAAGCGGTAGGGGTGTAAGCGTGTAATTTACAAACCAGTGTTTAGATTGAAGGCAGTCACTGAGAGAAGCAGTAGATTCCCACACAGAGTAGTTAAACAGTCAAGATTGCTCTGTACGCTTAGGTAAGAGATTATGATGTGTATAAAAAGCCACTTTTGATTCCTGAGTGGGAGAGGAAGGTGCCTACAGTAACATAGTCTGTGTTTGTTTAAACCAAATCCCATCTTCTGATCTCAGCAAACAAGAGAAGAGCAAGCTTGTTGAAAGATTAAATAGCAGTAAATTGTCTATATGTTCCCCTGCCCATATCACTCCCCACCAATTATCTAAAGTTAATGAGATGACCTGCAAGGAAAACAAGAGCTGAAACTCTGCATAATTGTAAATGCTCAAAGACTTGGCTCCTGAGATTATCTTTTTAAAAAGTGTAAGAGGAAATTTATCTTTAAGAGGTGGGATTTTCATAACGCACTAACTGTTGTTTTAATTCTGCTCTCATTGAAGTCAATGGAAAACTCCAATTAAGAAGCAATACTGAGGACTTCTGAAAATCCCACTTTTATTCTCCCGATCAGCTAGTCAGAAGTCCCCTATAAACTGTTAGCAGCCAGTAAAAGGTGTCTTCGAATGAAGAAGCTGATGGAGACATTTGAAAGATCCCCCATTCCTAACCCACCACAAATACCAACTGGCTAATATTACAGTTGTCAGCTGAGATAACCTTGCTCTCTGTCCCATAGGTGAGCTTTTCATGAATAGGGGACAGGGGGGCCTGGATCCAGGCCATCTCTGGACCTCACAATCCATCAGAGTCCATTATGGCTTGCTACAAGATGCGTCCATTTAACCTCGGTTTTAATGAATAAGCATTGAGTGGCAGCAGTCTGGGGATATTGATTGCCCATCTGTAATGTTTATTTGAATGGTTTGTATTTGCGTGTGCTATACACATTATAACAGGGATCAGGAACCTTTGGCATGCGGCCCACCAGGGTAAGCCACCTAGCGGACCGGGGCGGTTTGTTTACCTGCCGCGTCCGCAGGTTTGGACAATCGCGTTTCCTACTGGCCGGGGTTTGCCGCTCCAGGCCAATGGGGGCCGCAGGAAGTGGCAGCCAGCACATCCCTCGGCCCGCACCGCTTCCCGCAGCCCCCATTGGCCTGAAGCGGTAAACCGCGGCCAGTGGGAGCCGTGATCGGCCGAACTTGTGGATGCAGCAGGTAAACAAACCTCCCTGGCCCGCTAGGGGAATTACCCTGGCAGGCCGCGTGCCAAAGGTTGCCTATCCCTGCATTATAACAATCTATGAATAAGAAAAAAAAAATCTGCCTTTTTAGACATTAGGGATCCATTGCTGGAGTTTGTAGGTCTTAAATGAACAGTATATGCTCAGACTCCTGAAGTAAAATACTCTGAATATTGTAACATGGGGATCTATGGAGTTCAAGGAGTTATTTGGTCCTCTGAAGAGGGCACTGCAGACTTTTTTAAAATCACCGTTGGTGAAATTCAATTGTTATTCTTTGGTCCTCACCTTCTGTAAGCTTTGCTGACCCCACTGAAAGAAGCATCTTGTGTTTCATTTGAGGCTGAACTATATTTTTAGAAATCAAAAGTAGAAGCTAATGCAGTGACGATAAGTGAGGGAATTAACATTACAAGCCAACCTGGCTAATGCTCTGGGAGGAAGGCTTTGTGAAATCCGATGCCATGATGTCTGCCTTGGAATTCTGATAAACTCCAGGACCCTGCAGATTACATGCTCTTACAGCAACTCAAATGTGCGGAACATTTTTACCTAACTCAGATGCTGGGGAGGAGAATTACGTAACTCTCAGAAATTTGCTTTGGCACAGAGCGAGGACACTGTGGCACCATTAGTGTGTACTCAGCAATTTCAGTATCCAAGGATCTTTCAGTGTTGCATAGTTGGAGATTTAACAAGAGAACTCTGCATAATTTCTGGACTGGTAGAAAGCAGACAAAAAAACCAAGACTGTTGTTTTAACTAGACTGTTGTTAGTTACAATTTCCGGTACCATTCACGCTCCTTTGCCCCCATACTGGCCACTGCACTGTAAATTACACAATGTGTTGCTATTAAAACACTAAGTCAGTGCCATCAATTAACATGTATATACACCAACATATTCAAGTGTGGCTGCCTAAAAGTGGGAATCAATATCTATGAAATATGTCTGTCCAGAGTAGCGATACAAGCTGGAAAGAGGAGTGAAATGTGAGGTCCATCGTTGTTTGGCAAAGTGATAGGAAGAGTGGGATTAAGGTGCTATCTTCAAAAGTTAGGAATAGTCATAACTCATAAAGCAAGCAATAAAGACTCATGCGCACCCCCACTTTAAATAACAAGCCATTCTAAGTAAAAACCAAACCCAGGGCTGAAGTGTATTAGCCTTCGCTATGTGGCATGGTGGTGGGAGCAGACATTTGGTGAGACAAGAAGGAAAGATGTCAGAAGTCCCCAATGAAGCATCAAGGCTTTGTAAAGTAGCGCGGTTTAGTTCTGAAGGCCTGACTATAGCATGAAGGTCTTTGGTAGCGGGTAAGAGGAAAACAGATTGAGAGGCTGACCAAAGGGTAATCTAGTTATAAATAGTTCTGGATGATGCACTGACCCTATGGGAAAGGTGCAGGATATTGTGACTGGAAGGACGCCATCACAGGCACAATGTGGAGATTTTGAAAGGCACAAAGGGCAGTTAGGCACTTAACTCACATTGACATTCAATGGTAAAGGACTAGGAAATAGTGAAAAAAATTAAGGGAATATAGTCACCCGCACAGGACAGATAGAACTCTAGGGACTAGAGGAGAGGAAGCAGTTGGAGCTGGGGCACAAATAGCCTTTCCTTGATCCCTGGAACAAAAAGACAGATGTAGCTTTGGGAACAAAACCAAGGTGCATTAGAGAGAAATGCAAAGCCAAGAGGCATTCTAAGGGATCCAGCACTAAGACTCGCCCTCGTCCCCTTCCCCCCCCCCACCGCCCATGACCCATAACATTCGCTCATTTAGTTTGTTATAAAAATATTATTTTCATTTCTTCAAAACTAATTCTAAATGTTCTGAGAAACCCCACAATGTTGGCAGTCTTCTGCAACACTAAACGTGTTTCCTTGCACCTTTCTAATCTTAATATATTTGATTATCGTTTTGAATTTCACAAGCAAATGTTATAAAATGTGAACACTACAAAAAAAAATATTAAATAGCTCATTACCAGTGAGATGAAAGGAACAGCCAGTTGACAGTGTGGTGATGATATTTACATGTAATAGGCCAAATTCTGTTCTTTTTAAGGGGATTTAATCTTGTCTCTAAAACTGGGCAAGTGATTTTTCACAAGTAAAACATTGGTTTTTGGGGTACTGCATTTGTACATACAAATCAGGTAGTTGGACATCTAATACTAAATACCAAAGTGGCACGTATGAAGGCATCTTGTTTGTACAAACTTTTGATGGATGGAAAATTGGACATACATAAAATAGAGCCTGCATTTTAGAAGCCATTTTTGAAAAAGTGACCGCATAATTACACTGTTTTGCTTGTGACTTCCATTCAAAAATGTTCCTCTCCATTTATATTATGGTAACTATGCACACCAACAGAACTATGTAGGTAATAACTCATACTTTTGCTAACCTACGGTTAGTAGGCAACACATCTGAAATACAGATAAGTTGTCTGATATTGTCATGTGAGTTGATTGGCCATTTGCTATATTTCTATATATCAATAAATTAAATTTGCTGCAGTGAGGAGGAAGAGTAAGTGTCAAAGTGATAATTGAACATAAGGTTATCAGTCACCCTAACTAAAGAAAAACTAAGTAGCAAAAGAAAAAAAGAGAGAAACAGTTTCAGGGTCAAGGAGATTAGGTGTTTCTCATGAAGTCAAAGCAGAGAAAAACCCATTTAGCTTGGGGGGGAATGGAAAGGTAGAGAGAAGAAAGCCTTGCAAGCCAGATCATGCATTTCTTTATTGCTGACTGTCTAATGTTTTGGCTTAATAACTGTTGCTGAAAATCCTGTATAGATTTATCAGGCAACAAATCCCCGTGCTACCCATACTGAGACCTATTGCTTACTTTCTTCTGGGCCTTGTTTTTCCCAGTAAGGCTGATTTACAACTTTGCTTTGTAACACTGCTCTTTTGAGCAGTCAGCATTTTGACAACATTCATTTTCAAGCTTATTTGGGGGTAAAATTTTTGCAAGGCTGGGTTGGCAAAAGTTTAAACTACAAATCTTTAAACTGACTTCAACATTCAAAAGATTTACTGTGAATGTAATGATCGGGGGGAGGAGGTTACTGGGAGCTGACGCCTTCTCTTTTTTTGGTCTAGAATCATTGGTCTGTTGTTTCTCACATCTGGATACAGTAGTAATCTATTCCTTAAACCTGAGCAATCAAATTACCTTACTTTTCAGTTGTCTAGGCTTGAATAAATATTATCCAGACAAGTTAAATGAAAATTATGCACACTGTTGTACAGTTAAATGTGCAGCCTGCCCTCCTCCCCAAGTTCCATATCCTCCTCACCCAGACACCCAAGAACGCAGGAGGGAGGGGAGAAAGGCTCCGGGCACCCAGCCACTCCACTCCAGAAGATGGCCCAAGCAAAAGAAGGCTGTCATTCAAACAGTTTTGATTTGTAGTGTGGCTACAATAAGCAATGTGGCCTTGTCCTTCTCTCCTCCCCCACCCCACCTGGGCTACTTTGTCAGTTATTTCACTTTTTTTAATTAATAAAGAAAGAATGCCTGGCTTCAAAACAATAGTGACTTTATTTCCTTTGCCAGCTGTGATCCAAGTGGGGAGGGTGGTTGGCTTATAGGAAATTAAAATCAACAAAGGGGGCGGGTTTGCATCAAGGAGAAACACACACAACTGTCACACCGTAGCCTGACCAGTCATGAAACTGGTTTTCAAAGCCTCTCTGATGCGCAGTGCACCTAGCTGTGCTCTTCTAATCACCGTGGTGTCTGGCTGCTCAAAATCGGCCACCAGGCGATTTGCCTCAACTTCCCACCCCACCATAAATGTCTCCCCCTTACTCTCACAGATATTATGGAGCACACAGCAAGCAGCAATAACAATGGGAATATTGGTTGCTCTTAGGTCTAACCTAGTCAGCAAACAGCGCCAGCGAGCTTTTAAACATCCAAAGACACATTCTACTACCATTCTGCACTTGCTCAGTCTATAGTTGAACTGCTCCTTACTACTGTCCAGCCTGCCTGTGTATGGCTTCATAAGCCAGGGGAGCAATAGGTAGGCTGGGTCTCCAAGGATAATTATTGGCATTTCAACATCCCCAACAGTAATTTTCTGGTCTGGGAAGTAAGTTCCTTCTTGCAGCTGTTCAAACAGCCCGGAGCTCCTAAAGATGTGAGCGCCATGCACCTTTCCCAGCCATCCCATGCTGATGTCAGTGAAACATCCCTTGTGATCCACCAGTGCTTGCAGCACCATTGAGAAGTACCCCTTGCGGTTTACGTACTGGTTGGCAAGCTGGCCGGTGCCAAGATAGGGATATGTGTTCCGTCTGTCGCCCCATCACAGTTAGGGAACCCCATTGCAGCAATGCCATCCACTATGACCTGCACATTTCCCAGAGTCACTACCGTTGCTAGCAGAAGGTTAGTGATTGCCTTGGCTACTTGGATCACAGTCGATTTGCCCACTCCAAATTGATTCTCAACTGATAGTCAGGCATTGCAAGCTTCCACAGGGCTATCGCCACTCGCTTCTCAACTGTCAGGGCAGCTCTCATCTTGGTATTCCTGCGCTTCAGGGCGGTGGAAAGCAACTCACAAAGTTCCAGGAAAGTGGCCTTACACATGTGAAAGTTTTGCAGCCACTGGGAATCATCCCATATCTGCAACACTATGCGGTCCCATCAGTCTGTGTTTGTTTGCCAGGACCAGAATAGGCGTTCCACTGTATCAACCTGCCCCACTACCGCCATGATGTCCCAATTGCCACAGCCCGTGCTTTCAGGAACATCTGTGTCCATGTCCTCCTCACAATCGTCCTTGTGCTGGCGGCTCCTGGCCAGGTTCTGCACATACTGCAGGATAATGCGCGAGGTGTTTACTATGCTCACAACAGCAGTGGTGAGCTGAGCGGGCTCCATGCTTGTCGTGCTATGGCGTCTGCACAGGTAATCCAGGAAAAAAGGCGCGAAATGATTGTCTGCCATTTTCACGGAGGAAGGGAGGGGAGACAAGTACCCAAAACCATCCATGACAATGTTTTTGACCCATCAGGCATTGGGAGCTTAACCCAGAATTCCAATGGACAGCGGAGACTGCGGGGACTGTGGGATAACCCACAGTGTACCGCTCCGTGAGTTGATGCTAGCCATGGTATTGAGGATGCACTCCAACCGACTAATTTCGTAGTATAGACATACCCATAATGAGCTTACATTGCAATAAGGAAGATGTAGGTTAGACACTAGATATAGGTTAGACACTAGAAAAAACTTCCTAACTATTAGAATAGTTAAGCACTGGACCAAATTACCTCGGGAGGTTGTGGAGTCTCTGTCATTGGAGGCTTTTAAGAACAGGTTAGACAAACACTTGTCTGGGATGGTCTAGATAATATTTAGTCCTGCCTAAGTGCAGGGGACTGGACTAGATGACCTATCAAGATCCCTTCCAGTTCTACATTTCTATGATTCTATAACATGTGTACTCCACTATGACATAATGAGTGAGAAAGATATTCCAGCACCAAGCAGTTTGGGAAGTCTCACACCCTACATTTGGGCTTAATTTAATAACCTATTGTCCTTCTCAGCCATCACTGGAGCTGCATGGCCAGGAAACCAAAAGGAAGATGACACGGGGATTCCATAGTTGATGCAGAGGATAAACCTGGGGGGATCCCAGGTGTGACAAACTGAACCCTTGTTCATTCTGAGGGTTTCAGAACCCATCCAACACCTGGCCGAGCAATTGAAGAAAAACAGCAAGGAAATCCTAAGAGTCCCTTCCCCCTCTTAGTTCCCTAACCACTCTTGCTAGTTTCATCATTTGGGAGCTAATGCTGCTCTCCCAAAGTTTTGTATGAACACCAGTGGAAGAGGATCAGGCCATTAACGTAACTGTTAGACCTGGCTGACATTTGCTTAATTTCACACGTTATCAATGAAAAAGAGGGGCATTTTTTGGCAAAAATGTACATGAAATATATTCCCATTTTTAGGCCAACTCCAGTAACTGTAAGTTGGTGGGGAGGTCGGGTGTGGAACAAAAGCAGATGTTTTATTTCCAATGAAACTCCTCAATAAAAACAAATAATAGAAGTCCAGCTACCAGAGGAAAGAGCTTGACTAGGTATGCCTATGACTGTAATTTTTGTAGGTAACTACCCTGTTTCCCCGAAAATAAGACATCCTCCGAAAATAAGGCCTACTTACAGTTTTGCCTCTCGTTGTAATATAAGGCATCCCCCCGATAATAAGACCTCCCCGATAATAAGGCATCCACCGATAATAAGGCATTTTTCATTTCTGAAAAATAAGACATCCCCTGAAAATAAGACCTAGCGCATCTTTGGGAGCAAAAATTAATATAAGACACTGTCTTATTTTCGGGGAAACAGGGTAGTGTGTAGAATTCCCTGAGCAAAATCCCGCTTGGCCAACAGAGGCAGCTGGGTGCAGAGAAGAGTGGACACTGGCACCCTGCTCTAGACTTGGGCAGCTACCACAGTCCCCTTGTGCTGCGAAGAAAAGTGTCCTGCAGCAGGCCCAATGCCTCCTAGAGCTCCTGGTGGTGCAGTGCAGATCCACCACAGTACTCAGCATTGAAAGGCACAGCAGAGACTTAAAATGAGCACATCAAACCCAATATAAAGTGTTCAATGGGGGAAGGGGTTAAAATGCCTACACGACCCATTTTTATACATAGAAACTTTATACTGCAGCAGTTTGGGCCATACACTGCTGTTAGTCCATAAGTAGTAATGGGAAACCAATAACAGGATAGGGCCCCAAAATTCCCTAAATATTTCATATTTGAGAAAAGTTTTGCAGAATACTCGATATAGAGGCTCTCAAGATTTTTTTTTTTTTTTTTTTTTTTTTTTTACAAAGAACTCAATCTCCTTTGAAAAAGAAAAATCTGTCTGCTGAGACGTGACATAATTGATGTAGAAAATGGCTGCATCCTAATAAATAAATATCATGGCAAATATGACAAAGCATTTATGGGAAGGTGATATAGTCTGGTCTGGTAAACTGATCTGAAGTATAGACTATTTGAGAGGATTAGAAATACAGGAGCTTGGTTTGCTTCCAACTAGGGAGATTAACGTCAATATTTAAGAGAATGACAATCCACTCACTCAGAAAAGGAAACAAAAATTTCAGTCATCTGAAACAAAATACTAAATTACCTCAACTATTAGAGGATTAGCCAAATAGAGTAAAATATCTCTCTGTTGTTCTTTCTGTGTTTGCATCGGTCAGATGTCATGAAATTGTGGCCCCTCCAGCACTTTTCGGAGCAAAAAAATGTATGCAATTTGAAGCAATAAAGAAGCTGTCTGTTCTTCTGTGGGCAAAGCTAAGTTTTTCTCTCATGGTGGTTTGGCTATTTTATAGTACATTTCTATCCATCTGAGCCTTACCACTAAAAGCTCATACATGCACTGTTATTGTGCAGATACTTACAGTTAATTTCAGGTGCACCTATTAGGTCATGAACATAATTTGATAACTCTTTGAAATGCGTCATGCTGTCGTTAATATTCAATAAAATGACATTTTTTTCTCTAGCTCCATTGAGGATAAATACATTCTATGGTATGAGGTTTCCACATGAGGGACTTCATCCAATCTCATTTATTGGTTGGAATATATAATTTATCAGGTTTGGGTGGGGAGCGGGGAGACTTTTCCACACAGTGGATGGGTAGAAAACCTTGCAAATGTTGCCCCTAGCAAGGGACTGCTTTGGCTCTCCTTGAAGAGGGGAAATTACTGCCCCACACAGATCTGTACAAGTGGGAGTGGGAGGGGAAGGAGCAATTTAGAAGAATTAAATTTATACATATCTAACCTTGTAATTAATTGGAAATATTCTGACAAGTCAAAGGTTTAAACAGGTTTTTTTGAACTCTTAAAAGGACGCTTAGCAGGAATTTTAATTACTCAGCCAAAGTCATGCATGACGCACAAATAACACCAAGCATCTGGTAAACTTTAGCAACAAAACGAAGCTACTCTCTAAGACTCAACTTTCCGCTGAACAGAATTCAAGACCTGATGAAGCAAACTTAACCTCAACACGACTTAAGCATGTGCCGAAGTAGTCTGCTGAATCAGGACTTTAGTGATTAAAACATTAGAAGAAATAAATCGAAAGGAATACACTTTCCGAAGTAAAAAGTATTCAGTGTGGCACTTTGTCCATGCCATGGGTACTGTAGGGATAGTTATCCATAGTTATAGTTATCAGTCTCAGCACTCATTTTAATCAGCATCTAACAAAAACCTTGCCAAACAGTTTAAAAATTTAGCAGCCCATGCACAAAGTTTACTTGCCCATGCCTAGCACAATAGGGATGATAATGAAAAAGTGAATATAAAGGTTTTTTATTCATCTACTAAAAATAAATCACTCAGCCATCAAAAATATTACCAGTGAGAAAGAATAGAATTTTGCAAGGCTGTTCTAAAACACATCGCACACTGCTCTCATCAAGATTGCTAACTGGTGACAGCTCTGTGGAGTGAAAGACATGCTTTAATTTCAAACCTCACTGAGCTCTGATATTTAGAGACACTCCTGCTGATACATTTTCAGTATTTCTTTGCACCTTTTTTCGTTTCTTTCCTAGAGACATTCCTAAACACATGAGCTTTGTTTCTGAGAGTTTGCTGGCCATTGCTGCAAACTCCTTACCTGAAAGCCTCTGTACGTGGCATTTGTAATGTCACAAATAGAGAATGTATTGATTTAAATATTTTCATATTTATATAATGGGATGTAGCTATTCCCAGACCAATGCATATAACTTATAAAAGCAACATTTATCGCAGAACTAATAGGAGTTGATCAAAAATTCAGGTTTCTTTGAATTGTTTCAACTTTTCACAAAAAAATAAACAATTTTTGCAAAGTTTTCAGTTTGTTTTTGAATGAATGCTAATTGACACAGTGTCACCTCAAAAGGGCTCAAAAACAACTTCCTCAGATCATAGCAGTAACAGTACATATACACTTCTCCCGTCACCTTCTCAGGCAACGACCTGAGCTATGCCCTGAATGCCAATCAACTCCTGCTTTTTCCACCCAAGAGAAGCAAATTCTAAAATCAAAGACTTCCCCCTTTCTCCCCACCTATGCACACCCTGCTCTTCCCACCCAATTCAAATCTAGAGGCTATCTCCAAGTATCTGTCAGCTATTTGACTGGTTAGGATGGACAACAGGGAGAGAGGTGATCTCTAGAACAAGCTCAAGAGACAGATGAATTATTAATTATTAATATCTTGGGTTTTCAATGAACTATACATCGGTTGTAAAAAATTAGAAAATAAAAATCCTGATAATTCTGGTCTAAATGCTATAAGGAGAATGGTTTCTAAAAGGAATGCTATTGTGCATTTTGCATGAGGAAAACAGATCACAATTAATGCTCCATATGGTTATCTAATCAGATAAGGTTTGTACATCTATACTGATTAAGAAACACCACTGTGGGCTGGTAAGATGATGGATCATAAAAGTTAGACATGAAAATATCCTATTGGTTATTGAGTCCATCTGCTTAAAAGTATAGCTTATAGATTCTCAACAGAAAGTGTATCAGAAAGCATATCAGATCTTGAACTGATTCCATACTTGGTCTTAGCTGACCTTCTACATATTAGTTATAAAAGTATCATGTACTGCTTTCCACTGACATGAATAGGAGTTACAGGCATGAAATTAGTACAGAAAGGGGCCCAACTCTATCAATATCTATATGACCTTAAGTTAAAGACAGCATTTATGTACTTAAAATGGCTGTAAATGCAAAGAAACTTATTGAAATGGCCACACAAGCTAAAAATCATCCATCTTTAACTGAAAAAATCACTTGTAAAAATTAAAGGGGAATAATCACATATGGTGAAATGCATTATTAGAGGGTAAAGTGTTTTCAGTAAGCGTTGCAGACATTCGTTCAAGAACAAAGTATTATGAAAAGCTTTAGTGTTGAATAGGATGGAACTCTGAGAATATTTAATTTTCAGTGTGAGCTTAGGAACCAAATTAACCATTTGTTTTTCAGACCCCTCAGATTTAATCAGGATTAACAATGACCAGACCACTCCTGCTTGTGACTGTTGTCATTGACTACTGGGTTTTCAAGTTAAAGATGGGATTGCTTGGCTTGTACAACAGAACAGAGTAGAGCAGCCCTAATCCAGGGACAATGCTTTCCACCTACAGAAGGGCCTCAAACAAAACCACAGCTTTCAACACTTCAAACTACAGGAAGTTCGGATCTGAATTTTATCGATGTTCCTTCAGCTGACATGGCTAGCCACAGATGACAGTTACCTTTCCCCCTCAGTTGCTGTGGAGGCACACATGTATTAACCCACGATTCTTCCAAACATTGAGAGACTGACTCAAGCCTGGCTTGCCAAACAGCCCCAACTTCTTCTCACTTCCAGCGTTCTCACCCCAGCAGTCAACTCCTCTACTCTGGGCTTTCACACTACCAGCCCCAAGAGCCTTGGGCTTCCCGTGATGGCTTTCCCCGGGGCCAACTCTATGTTCCCACCTTCTGAAAGAGAAACTACCCCTTCCCCACATTCAACTGCAGGCTTCGCTGAGACTTTTCTCCAGTGAGCCCAGTATCCTCCCCATGCCCAAACGTGGGCTTCCAGGGAATCAGCTCCTGCTAGTCACCCACTCTTGGCTTTTTACTTGGCCCCTCCCCCCACTTGGACACATATGTTCTACTAGGACTTCTGTTCAAAGCCATGAGACAGTGAAAGCCAGTTGCTAAGGAATACATCTCTTACAACCTCACTCTGGAAAGATCAACAGGAAGTACGCACATATTAGTTCTTCAATCATGTTGTAATTTTCTAACACACTAGTTGCTCTAAACAAAACCTAATTACTCCAGTGAAATATCAAGTTGGTAACTCGAGAGAGGCAAAGTTATTAATTACATATTTCATTTTTCTTACAATGCAATTTTCTCCTTCTTTCCTCTTTCATGTCCCTTTATTGCTATTGCTAATATTTCACATGTTCAAGAGTTTTCTCATATATTTAATCTTTACATTCCTACTACACCCAGCAAACAGAAAATGCATCGGACCTATTATTTTAACCACTTTGAATTACCCCACTTTCCATCTAATAATTGCAGATATTTTTAAGCTGTCTCGCCAGTGAAAAGAAAGATGACTTCTGTTCTTAAAAATAAACAAATCCAATGGAAAAGATCCATCCATTATGAAATCATTCTCTCCAGAAAATATACAACTAGGGTCTTTGGATCCACAGAGGAGATAAGAGGAATATAAATTTTTTTGATTGCTCAAGAGTAAAAGTTTACACCCACATCAGCTACACTGAAATAAATAGCTCAGTTCCAATTTTCAGATTTTTTTTAAGCAAAGAAAACAAATGTAAATGGTTAAGTATCAGATCTAAAATTTGTGGCAGATATTAATGAGCAGCAGGTATTTAAAAGGAGAAAATAAAAACTCACAAAATCAATTATTTAAAATAGCCCAAAATTTTAAAATATTACACAAGAGTGATCACATGTTGATTTTTTTTTTAAGCTTTCGAGATTCTGTTTGGTACAATAGAGTATTTTAGATAATTAAAAAACAAACAAACAAACAAAAAAAACGAACAAGGGGGCAGCCTAAAGACCATTGCAAGATAAAGCAAAAAAAAAGTGTAAAAGCCAAGAGTCCACAAGATATTCACAGCACCTGACACTGGGGAGCCAGCTTTGAAAAGCCTACTCTTTTCACCTAAAACTTGAAACACACCTGAGTCATGGCTGACATGTGAAGAAGTTTGGTGAAATATTTTTTTCTTTTAATTCTCACATCCATCAATGCTATTTGATTTCAATCAAGGACCCTCTAATGTAAAGTCAACTTCCAAAACACTGCAAGGAAGTCTGTTCTCAAGGTATTCCTCCAGCCTGTCTGAAAACAGCAATTATGGTTCTTCTCACCTGAGACCTTTGTGTACTTGTATGAACCTTTTAAAGTTTGTCCCATCACGGCTTCATCTGCATTATCATTCATTACAGCAGGAGGCTTGCCAGTTGCTCAGAATACAGTAGATGTCGCTTTCTCCAAAATAGTTGACATATTGTCCTGGAATTGTATAAACATACATCTGCAGAAATGAAATTGTACCAATAGCCCTATCTTCAACTTCAATGGAAGCTGATGAAGAACAGCATCTCTTGGTATATTGCAATATCTGACCTATTATGGGTATAAATGAGTCTCCTAGAAGCAAGCTCAGGTTTGAATCCCCATTCCTGCAAAACTGTACTCGGTGTCCTGCATGGCTGCACAACTGACTGATCAAGGTTCCTTCTTCCTTCCTGTTTTGCACTATATACTGACCAGAAGAGGTCAGTGTGCCTTATGGGCCAGAGGACTCGCATACTTCTTCCTCAGCATTCTTGGAGAACTGTAGGGTTCAGAGTATTAGCAAGGGGATACGAGTTGCTGGTTCAAATCTGATATTGATCAGTAATGATGCAACATTATCATCCAATGACGGTTCAGGAAAACAAAATTTAAATTAGATGCAAAATGAGCTGCAATTACTTATCTGGCATGTTTCACCATGATTACAGAAAGGACTTGCAAGGTGAAAATTTGCAATACATGTGAGAAACTATTTCCTTTCTCCCCGAATTGTTCTAAAATGTGGTGATACAGCTGATCAGCAAGACTAAGAATAATTGTCCTTATTTTTTTCAAAAAGCAGTTGGAAAAACAATACATAGCACATCATGTATATTAGTTCAATCCACCTATTTGAGGGTTATAACAGTGAAACATAGGTACCATGTCTTCTCTTCATGACCTCTATAGTTACAATAAATTGGATTTGTTGATAGTACACATCTCTCTATCATTAAGGCACGCATTCCAGTTGGCCCTGCTCTAACACGGGTTTATCTCTTTTCTGATCTCTTCTGAAAAAGCCTTTAGTATGGCTTGGTGAATATTATGATTTCAGTAAACCTGGTATATGAATTATACTTTATTAAATGTCACGGTAAAGTGCTCAAGCACTGATGCATGGCCTATTAGTAGCTTTAAGATTTCAACGTTTTGGTGGGACTGCTTCAAAACTAAAGTATGTTTTCTTTGGCTACACTACCACCGTTAGAGGCAATTTTTCTTGACGTTTTAAGAATTGTTTTATGACTGTTTTCTATAAGTAATGTCCATGGAGGTCAAAAAGGAAATTACTGTTCCAGGAACGCTCAGACAGCATCCACCGCAGCACAAAAGACTAAGTTAAATAGCTGCATTCTGGCTAGTCCAATGGTGTGATGATTAACAGGTTATACTGTCACATAGGGGCCTCTGGTTGGGAATAGTCTCAGGAATATGGGTTCCCAAGCCTTGGGATTTGGGAATATTTCAATGACTGATACACTCAGCATCCTGGAGGATATACTTTTCCCAGCTTTCAATTTTTCTCCTTTTGCATTTCAGCAGCTACAATTAAAAAAAATTACCAATACCCGTGTGAATGCCTATCCCTGGCTGGGGCCACGGGTCAGATGGCAGAACGACTAGCCCATTAAGTTAAGAGATTATTTTAGAAAGTGATTAATCCATGTTGACTTGGGGCTTCCACAAGAACAGCGATTGTAAATTTACTAACTTCACTCGCAATCAGGAAGCTGTTAAAGGCATCAGGAAGCAGCCAGATAACCAAGGCCATAAAATACTTTAGAAATGAGTGCGAGCCAGACCTGAGTCACAAAGTGCATATCTGGTTTTGAACTTTTTCCACAGTTCCCAGATGCAGGGCTTTTGTTCAGCCCAGAGAGAGGCTCCAGCTGCGAAGTTCAGAGTGGGATCAAAACTTTTTCAAGGCTCAGGGCTGGCCCTATCCTTGGTTTTGGGTCTGGCCCATCTCTAGAATGAATCAGAAATACTGTCAGGTCTATGCAGTTATTTCGGCACGCTCATATTACAGCAGGAACCTGGGCTTTCGTTATGCATTCATTGCAGACACTGTGTGAGAAAACATTAGAGCTAGTATTATTTACTGAGTGCCCAGAAGACAGCCAGATGCTTCACTAATAAAAAGAATACATATCCCTACCTGAAAGAGTTCACGCAGTGGTGGGCAACCTGCGGCCTATCAGGATAATCTGATTGCGGGCCGCAAGACGTTTTGCTGTCGTTGACCATCCACAGGCATGGCCCCCCTATAGCTCCCATTGGCCAGGAGCTGCATGGGGCCGTGCCTATGGACGGTCAACATCAGCAAAATGTCTCGCAGCCTGCAATCAGATTACCCTAATGGACTGCATGCAGCCCACAGGTTCTGCACCACTGGTTCACAGTCTAAATAGATAAAACAGACAAAGGAGAAGGGAAAGGGAAAGAGCACAGAAGCAAAATGATTGAAGTGAAGTTTGGCTCATGTCTTATTCAATTCTCCTTCCACCACCTTTACCTCGTGATCTGCCATCTCTTGCAATGACAGCTGATCAGAAAAAGGGGAAAGGCGGGTAGGGCGGAGACAAAAATGTTTCTGAAATTTAGTCTCTCAACAATTCTTCCTGTCATGTGTTTTTAAGCCAGCCAGCCCTCCCATCCCCAACAGTGCCCTTTATCTCCAATATCTCAGTCTCCCTGTACTCCAGGGGTAGGCAACCTATGGCACGGGTGCCGAAGGCGGCACACGAGCTGATTTTCAGTGGCACTCACACTGCCCGGATCCTGGCCACCGGTCCGGGGGGGCTCTGCATTTTAATTTAATTTTAAATGAAGCTTCTTAAACATTTTTAAAACCTTATTTACTTTACATACAACAATAGTTTAGTTATATATTACAGACTTATAGAAAGAGACCTTTTAAAAACCTTAAAATGTATTACTGGCATGCGAAACCTTAAATTAGAGTGAATAAATGAAGACTTGGCACACCACTTCTGAAAGGTTGCCGACCCCTGCTGTACTCCTTCCCCATCATAGACTTTGAACTGAGTGTAAAAGGAATACAATTTTAGAGGCCAAGCCAAAAAAGTGACTATCCAATACCTTCGTTGGTAACAAGGCATCTAAAAATGGGTAAACATTCTAGCTGGAGTTGGAGGGAAAGGTGGGCAATGGGATTTAGGCTTCTAAGTGCCTAAAACCCTTTTGAAAATGAAATGTAAGCATTGCACCACTGAGTGCCACAACATTTAAATACCTTTAGAAATCTGAGCCTTAGTTCTTACAATGGGACTATACACTTGATTAAGCCAAGCAGGATTTAGCCCATTTAACTGTAGACATTTATGAAGGTGACAATGATGAAAACACTGGAGTTGAATATTTGCTGGCTTAAATCAGAATGACATTAAAAGCATTAATGTTTTAATGGCTCCGCATTTGATTGTAAGTCAGTGGAGTGGACCAGTAAAGCTCATTCAATTATTGAATGAATTCCAGCGCCTCTCACAATCCTGTGACTAACCTTGAGAAAGTGTTTCAGGATTCACGAGTGAATAAGGTGGGGGGGGGGAGGGGAGAATGTGTATGTTACATCTCTCCTTGGACTTCGGAAAAGATTCTGAATGAGTATAGCTAGGGAAAAAGCCAGAATCCCCATGTGACAGGTTCGGTCACAGATCACCTTGGGACTGTCACCTGATGTGCTGAAATTACCTCTGAGCCCATTTTCCCTGCCAGCATGGGACTCCAGAACCCTGCCTTGTTGAGCCAGACATGCTAGCCTGCTGCAACACAGCACACGCCAAAGCTGCAGGCTTTAATTGAAAATAGCTCAGCAGGTTACCTGTCTCCAGCACCCAGACACCCAGTTCCCAATGGGATCCAAACCCCAAATAAATCCGTTTTACTCTGTATAAAGCTTGTATAGGGTAAATTCGTAAATTGTTCACCCTCTATATCACTGATAGAGAGATATGCATAGCTGTTTGCTCCCCCAGGTATTAATCACTTACTCTGGGTTTATTAATAAACAAAAGTGATTTTATTGAGTATAAAAAGTAGGATTTAAATGATTTCAAGTAATAACAGACAGAACAAAGTAAGTCACCAAGCAAAATAAAGCAAAAATATGCAAGTCTATACCTAATACATTAAGAAACTGATTACACGTAATATCTCACCATCAGAGATGTTCCAATAAGCTTCTTTCACAGACTAGACTCCTTCCTAGTCTGGGCCCAATCCTTTCCCCGGTACAGTCTTTGTTAGATCCAGCAGACATCTCAGGTGGTAAGCAGGGGTTTTCACATGTCTGGCCATCCCTTTTGTCCTGCTCCTCCCCCTATTATAGCTTTAGCACAAGGCAGGAATCTTGTCTGTTCTTGTCCCAACCTCCGCCTCATCAATGGAAAAGTACAAGGATTAAGATGGATTCCAGTATCATGTGACATGGTCACATATCACTGTAAGACCCCTAGTCTCCATTCTTCCTGGGTTGGCCCACACATACACAGGAAGGCATGCAGGTAAATAAACCATTTACAACCAATGGTCCTAGTCAATGGGAGCCATCAAGATTCTAAACCACCATTAATGGCCCACACTTTGCATAATTACAATAGGACCTCAGAGTTATACTTCATATTTCTAGCTTCACATACAAGAATGATACATGCATACAAATAGGAGGAATATATTCAGTAGGTTATAACCTTTGTTAGGATACCTTACAAGAGACCGTTTGCATACAGTATATTCCAGTTACATAAAAGTCACACTCATAAGCATATTTCCATAAAACATATGGAGTGCAACGTCACACCCCACACAGTGATAAAGGGGAAAATATACCCTTAAAATGTGAACCTCAAAATTGTGACATTCTGTCAAAGCCAGGAGACAGTGAGGAATAAATATGTCCTTATATGGAATGCACTGTGACATACTATCTCAAAGGTGGATTTAATATTACCTATTGTTGATCGAGTCCCACACAGAGGTCAGATGTCTATACTGGTATGCTCAGAAAAGCTGTATTTGGTGACAGGCTTACTCAGTCATAGGCTGTTATGTTAACTTGGATCAAATAATTCAAGCAAAGTGTCAATACATTCATTTGCAGAATAAAAACGCTGTTCAAAGGGACTTTCAGGATATCGGACTTCATTTCTATACAGTTAGAAGTCTGAGCTACTATTGGATTAGAAATGTCACTCACAAGAAATCAGATTGAAAATGCAATAAACACAGTCAAAGAAAGAAGAAAAAGGAAAGCTTCTGAATATAATGCTATTCCTGCTGAATTCATAGTAAGTGCTGGTGAGAAAGGCACTAACATCTTATATTAGGTTTGTGGGACAAGTCAGAAGATCAGGAAATGGCTTGAATGACTGATTGCTCTGTCGAGAAAAGGGGATCAGCATGAGACCTAGAATGACGTTGTTGATAATGTGAGAAATGGATCATCGTATAAGAAACTGTCACAACACACACACACGCACGCAGAGACTGATTTGTGGAAAACACATGATCAGGTGATCTTGAAAGCCAGATTTCAAGAGGGAGCTGCAAATACACTGCACATTACCATTTCACAAGAGCTACAATTTTACTTCTGTGAGGGGGCAATATTAGAACATGACTCAAAGGATGAATCACCGACATAAGAAATCGTGGATGTGTTTTGTCATATACATAAAATCTTTTCATTCAGTGGGTCAGGTTAAGCCCTGCACCATTTTATTGGAATGGGATTTACTCCTCCTGGTGTACAGGTTTAATCACAACTGAAAAGAAGTTAGAAAAAACAGGAGACCAATGTTAAATGGGGAGAATGAGTTCAGAAGTCTAGAGTTCGCTACAGCAGTTCTTAACCTTTACGTTTTACTCCTGATGGAAACGATGACGGCATTAGCACTGGTGGAAGCAAGTGCTGCAATCTACTGTATCTTGCTTGATGTCCTTAGCAGCAGATCTGAGATATGACTTCAGAAACTCTTACAACAAGTAGCCAAAGCAGCTATAAGTTTTGGACAACATCTGAAGATACAAAGAAACCTACTTGGTGCATAAGAAGTTGCATATCCCAAACAGCATAAAAGTTGGTAACTATTAGGTTAAAAAAGTAAGGGGAGCTGCTACGTGGACTCCATAGTTTGTGTGTGCCATGGAACTTTCTGACACTATATAGAACAACAATAATGGGGAAGTTAATCACTATCATGCATATCAACCATTAGAACAATGCATTTTCCAAACTGCCAAATACTTGCTTTGAAAAATGTATCCATGTGTCTGCGGTATCCAAAGGGTAAGGAGGTTTACTATGGAGTGTGTACCACTCTCGAAATTAAAGGTCATTTGGGGCCTAATCCAAAGTCCACAGAGAAACTCTATTGACTTCAGTGGATTTTGATGGGGGGAGAAAACAGCACTGGTTGCTTCTGCCAACACCATTTTGGCCTACTGCTATGTATTGCCATGACAGCTGGATCATTATGAACAAGTACTGAGAGGGAATATCATGGACAAAGGGATGTTGTGCATTGCTGTAGATAATGAAGTTAACGTGGTTGGAATATTTTGGGTAGATATCATTTAGTAATGGAAACCACTTGGAGGAGGGGATGCTGGACAAAATGAGAGTGGATTGGTGATAGCGTAGCATTCAACATGTGCAACAGCGAGGGTTCCGACAGCAGTCTGTGCCCTCAGAAATTAAGATGGCATTTGATAAGTATAATGCTAATTGTTGTTTTTTTGCAATATACAGAATGTGCCAACCACAGCACCTGCTTACATGGAAAAGTAATGTTAAGAAAGTATTTAATATATTTTTAGCAGCTTTAAATGAAATTTATCAGCTGGAAACAAGGTTGAGAGCCAGCACTACGGCTCCCATCCAAAACGCATTGAGATCAATGGGAATCTTTCCAATGACTTTGATTGGCTTTGGATTAGGCCAGCTCTCCACCGGCCACACCATCACAGGCCACAGCTTGGAACCACTAGTTTAACTATTTTCTGGAGTCACATTAAGGGGTTGCCTCATTTTTCTTCAGTAAACTCTCAATTACTACAATGACAAAATCAATCTGGGGAATTAGAAGTTTGCAGGAAAAAAGATCATGCCTATGAAACAAGTTTCAGAATTTCTATGCAGCAGAGGAGAGAGATAATGGGAAAGGATTTCCATGCTTTTTCAATACAGCTATGACATTACATGTATAACCTCTATTTTAAGTCACATTTTAATAGAGATGGAAAAGGGACTGCTGGAGGGAAATTTAAGTAAGAGTTTGATACGGAGGGCCAAATTTAGACCTGACATTAGTGACTACAACTCCAGTGAAGTCAGTGTTTATGCCAGAGCTAAATTTGACCTCTATTTATACTTTCTAGCATAATAAGGGATATACAAAAGATTCATCATCATAAGTACACTCAGTGATGGGGGGAAAGATCTGAGAAAGAATTCTAAGGAGAAAAACAAATTTGGAACTACGGTTCAATCAAGAGTATGAAACCCATTTTGTAGACAGGGCTTTATTACATTTTTAATTACAGTCTGTGTACAAAGTTATGGTTATATTCTAACCTAAATCCACACTCATCACCCCCTTGTGACAATTAAAGGAACAAACACCTGTCAGGGATGGTCTAGATAATCCTTAGTCATGCCTCAGTGCAGGAGACAGGACTAGATGACGTTGAGGTCCCTTCCAGTCCTACATTTGTATGATTCTATGAAATATCACGGGCAGAACACGGTGTCTTTCTGTAGTGACTAAATTTTTAGATTATTATAAGAATATTATATTTTAGCTTGGTTACGAAAAGTACTGTTCTGTTCATAGAATCGTAGAATTGTAGGTCTGGAAGGGACCTCAAGAGGTCATCTAGCCCAATATTTAGCATTTGCATTCAGCATTATTTAAAGGGAAAAGTGATTCAAGGCCTTTTTAGGAATGCCACTATTTCTGTATTTGTTTGTGTGTCCATTGGTTTGTGGAATTACTACATTTGTGGTACATGCATGGACAAAATAGATGCTCTCTTGTTTGCCTTAGTGATGTGATAACCTGAACTGGAGAGTGGCATCATCAGGTTTCAGAGCTTAGAATGATTGAGATATATGAGACCAGGTCACAACTATTTTAGGAGGTGCTGTTTCAGGCTGCCTAAAATGGTGTTACATTATTTCATATCGGGAAGATTACCTCTGTAGCCCAGCGGTTCTCAAACTGTGGATCAGGACCCCAAAGTGGGTCATGACTCCATTTTAATGGGGTCGCCGGGGCTGTCTTTAAACTTGCTGAAGCCAAAGTCCAAGCCCCACCGCCCAGAGCTAAAGCCCTCAAGCTTAAGCAACCCACAGGGCGGGGGTCTCAGGCTTCAGTCCCCCTTCCTGGGATCTTGTAGTAATTTTCGTTGTCAGAAGGGGGTCTTGGTGCAATGAAGTTTGAGAAACCCTGATGTAGCCTCTAGGTATAGGTACTTGCTGGGTAAGGCATGGGTATAAGTTAAGGCAGTAATGTAATGAGCCTCCAAGGCCTGTAAGACAATAGCTTAACTAAACAAGGCATACGGCCCAAAAGCCTTATCACAAGCTGCTAACCAGGAGGAACCCTAGATCATAAGATATCACAAGATAAAATGCTGTAATGACTAAACTGCTGAGAGGTAACCACAAGATGCTATTTTATACCAGCTTGGGATATTTTAAGTTAGGAACATCAGCAGATGTCTGACCACAAGAGTGCCATGCTAAGTAATTGACATATAATCTAATAAGCTTGATGTAAATGGGATAGTAACTTATGGGAAAAAGGCATCCCAACAACATTAGCAGGGTGAGGAAATACAAACAAGGAAAAGGGGATGAAACCCCTGATGAATATGCATTAGGCATACTGGCATTAGCCAAACACATTATAGAAGTTGTATCCTGGCCTTTGTGCCAGGAGAGTTGTAGCTCTTGGGAGATGCCAGGGTGATGGTGACAAGGAAAACGATGAGGAGGAGGAAGATAATGACTAACACTTCAGGTTGCTCTGTAAGGGATGGCATGAGTGTATGAATGCTCAGACGCTCAATCTGTATCATCTCTATCTAACTTGCTGGGCTGGAGAGTTTCTGACTTTACTAATTGTGTTAATAAAACTAATGCAAATTAGGAAGGTTTTTTCTCAGTATGAGTGTTGCAACCATGGCACATCAGGGCTCCCAGAAGGGCCTGACCTTGAGACAAGAACCTACCAAGCCTGAGATTGTTAACTGAGAATTCTGAAGTGATCAATATAATTAATACTCCATCAATATAACAGACAACATCTCCATGACATAAAGGCTAGACTTCTTTTCATTCTGAAAAATCTCAGTCTCTGACAGGGCTTAATCAATTCACTGGGAGCTTGACCCAGCACTCATGTAAACATGGTTGAAGATGTTCTAGTAAAGTATTTTATAAGGATGCTCCTTACTTCCGAATTAATTCACTACCTTGTTCAAACTAATTCATCCCTGTGCAGCAATAGTTGTGGAGATGCTAAAACTATTGATTGTTTGGCTATTAATCCAATATATACTTTGGAAACAACTGCATTACACATTAGACTTGTGGCAGAGATCTTTCTTCCTGTACTTCTTCCTTAAATCTCATGAATGAATGAAAGAATGACTCAGAAATTTTATGGCTATTTAATACTTTCAGGAAAGAATGAGAAGCAGCCCAATACAGAAAAGGCAACAGGAACAGAGTGGATCTATCATATCTTGATCGTTGCTAATGGTAGTTGCCCAAATAGATTAAATCATGGCATTTTTAAAAAAATGTCACAATAAAAATATGGTGTCTTGGTCCAGGACTAGGTGCTACCATAACACAAATAATAATGGATACCAAAAACAACATGGCTGCCTTCCTCTCCAGCCAGCCCAGCCTGATGTTATAACATCCTCCTAGTACAACCATATTCTTGAAGTTGCCTACCACCCAGACTTCTCTTAATTTGGAATAGCCTTGTTCATGGATGGATAATTTATTTTTTAAATATGTATAAAAAAACAAATTAGTCATGGAGAGTGAGGCAACCAAAACTTGGGCCAAGTCCATAGGTCCTTATTCAGTTTTCGTTCAACCCACAGTGAGGCTGTAAGAACAATATTTAGTCTAAGTTCAACATTAAGGGTGAAATTCACTTCCACTGCAGAGACATAGCACAAGACCTATGCACTGCTTAAACCCCACTTACACCCCCTGGGCCTTGTGCTGGCTATCTGCAGGGGTTGTATATTACCCTAAATGAATATGGACCAAAGAACTTTATTTCTAGCCATATTGCCTCTCAGCCAGACACCAATTACTTGAGAAGTTTAAATTAGAGAAAAGGCAGGAAATAAATATGTAAAATGTTTTGTCTACCGTGAATCCAATTACACCCCCCAAACTTGAAATTTTGTACAAATACCAGGGGTGTTTTCCATGGCAATGAAATAAAGTGCAATCCATCAGAAAGCACTTTACTGATACTCTTTGCAGGATGGTTTGTAATATCTCTTTTTGACCATCATTTTCTATTAGTAAGTACTACAATGGGATTTCTAGTAATATGTCTAATTAAGTTTCCTATTTATTCTTTGTTAATCTTCTTTTATCCCTCTCAGAAAAGTGAACAATATACACAGTGGTCATATTACCAAAACTTGCTCCAATGTACATGGCTTCATTTTAATCCCTACATATAGGGAATTACTTCTATGTTCCAATTACCCACTGCATCCTAAGAACTCATTTGGTCAGAAATACATGACCAGGCTAGGGTTACCATACGTCCGTTTTTTCCCGGACATGTCCGGCTTTTCGCCAATCAAACCCCCGTCCGGGGGCGGAATTGCCAAAAAGCCGAACATGTCTGGGAAAAATACCGGCCGGGCACTTCCTCTCCCGCGGCTGCTCTGCTCCTCCCCGGACTCAGACTTCGGCTCTGTTTAAGAGCCAAGCTGCCCGAGCCAGCACTACTGGCTTCGGGCAGCCCCCATGCCTCCGGACCCGAGCCGCTGGAGCAGAGCAGCTGGAGCTGGGGAGGAGAAGTGCCCAGCCGGGGGCGCAGGGTCCGGAGGCATAGGGGCTGCCCGATGCCCGAGTGCTACCAACTTCATGGTTTGCCGGGCAGCCTCCAGACCCTGAGCCCCCGGCTGGGCGCTTCCCCTCAAGGACTCCAGCTGCGCTGGGGAAGCGCCGGCCGGGAGCGCAGGGTCTGGAGGCTGCCCGGCAAACCGTAAAGCCAGTAGCGCTTGGGCAGCCCTTTTCGCGTGGCTGGGAGGGAGGAGGGGGAGTTAGGGCAGGGACTTTGGGGAAGGGGTGGGGAAAGGGCGGAGTTGGGGCGGCGCCGGGGGTGGGAAAGGAGCAGGGCCGGGGGTGGGAAAGGGGTGGGGCTAGGGCTATTTTTTAAATATGGTAACCCTAGACCAGGCTATGTTTTCAAACATTACTTGCGGTATGTCAGACTTTCCAAGAACACATAGCTAGCTTATTTTCAGCTGTATTTGTTTGGGTTTTTTAAAACAGACACACAGGCCAGACCATGGCTCTTTTTAAGGTTGCTTGGCGCTGCTCCAGTTGCATAAAACACACTTAGAATTGCTCAGCTGGCTACCCAGTGTAGGGGGCATTTCAGAGTTATGGCCAGGGAAGCGTGGCTGGAGCACAGCAGAATGGCTCCTGGCGGGCAGTTGCAGCTTGGGACAATTTTGAGCTAACTCGAGGCTGTTCTCAGTCATTCTGGGGCCAAAGAAGCTTCCAGCTAGCCCTGGGATTTGGGAGTGGAAGAGAAGAGATGTAGTTCTGATGCAGCTCAGGTGCTAGCCTAGAGACCTTAACATATTTGTTTTTTCCTACCTTCTGCCTGTTTGCATTTTACATCTAGTAAACTGTTGTACACTTGCCCTTCCCGATAGTCGAAACATTAGTTAAAGAATGTGTGCCCTAAGCTTCATATTTGGACTGAAATGATAAATATGTATATAACATTGCTTCAGTATTATTTCACCGGGCTGATGGAAGAGCAGTTGAGCTGTTTTAGTAAACGCTGTTTATTTTATTTTTCTACAATGGAAACACTGTTCTCCAGGTAAAAAGGTATCATCCTATATTTTTCCTACTACTGTCTTTTGCTTTTGCAGCCACAGCATAGGTGCTGACTTTTAATTTCTCAGCACGGCATGGGAAAGGGTTTTCAATTAGCCTTTGATCTGGGGGTCAGGAGGTCCCTGCAGCCTCCAGCAGCTACAGGGGGTTAGATGCTCTGTAGTCCAATTTGGAGCTCCTTTGATGATTGTTTTTTCATGCCTAAAGAACTCTTCTGCTTTTGAATGGTGCTTTTTGACTGTTGCAACCTTATTACTATGATTCTTTTTGGTTAAGAATACCAATCATTTTTACCACCTTTCTCTAACAGTTAACCATTTTGAGTAAATTGTGCCCATTTCAACGTGGGAAAGTAACAGGTTACCTCTGTCTCCACTTTAATAAAAATCATTGTGAGTTAACCCAGCATGCTGGGGGGGGGGGGTTACTTTAAAAAAGGGGGGCACTTTGTGCTCTAATAAATTATCCCTTGGCGCTCTCTCTTCCCTTTGAATTTTTTAAAAAAAGTAAAATTAACTATGTGGGCTGTTCTAACTGCCCTTTAAATTGTCAAAATGCCTAAAAGATATATGACCACACAGCCTATGCTGATAGTGCCAATAAGGCAGAACAGAGCCTCAAGGCCTCCAGTCCTTTCAGATCAGTATATCTCTGTCCAAGACACTAGACACAGGATGTAAGTCGGTGTCTTGTTTAATTTTTTTTTTTTAAAGACAAAAATTGCAACCCTGGTAGGCCAGGCCAGGCCAGGCCAGGCCAAAAACTGCTTTTTATTTGGTTAAACAGTCATAACATTAAATAATATTTGTGGCACCTTAGAGACTAACAAATTTATTAGAGCATAAGCTTTCGTGGACTACAGCCCACTTCTTCGGATGCCACGAAAGCTTATGCTCTAATAAATTTGTTAGTCTCTAAGGTGCCACAAGTACTCCTGTTCTTCTTTTTGCGGATACAGACTAACACGGCTGCTACTCTGAAACCTGTCATTAAATAATATTGAGACTTACGTAGACCAGTGAGCATCAAACTTGGGACACTTTATGCTGGGAAATCAAGGAGTTAGAAATGGAAAAACATGGGAGGTCATCTACTCCATTCCCTTACCCTATGCAGGACTGTTTCCTACTGAAATTTCTCAAGAGCCTAGCTTCTTGGGGTTTGTCTTTTATATCCAATACTGCCCACTTCAGAAGTTATGATTTCCCAAATAGTTCTTTCCTGTTCTAAACATAGGGGAAATATGTGGTGTTGAGACAATGCTGCACGGTAACTATTAGCAAATGCTGAACTTTTAATGGGGACAACTGAACTTTTAGGTAACACATTCCTTTTGTCTCACTTTGTCATTGCTGCTTAAGCAAGATGTACGTAATTAGATTTTTCCACCTAAATCAATTCCCTCCTGCCCTTCAGTCATGTTTCATACTGCTCTAAGAATTCCCTTAGCAATCATGGTGCCTTCAAGGGAGAGGAGAAGGACTCAAAGTCCATGCTATTCTTTGCCACCAACATCACACATGGCCTGCCTTTATCTAAAGAATCTATACACTTATCTTCAACATTTCTAAGGTGCCTTAACTGTGTATGAATTAGGGCATGATTTCCTTTTCATTCTCCTTTCCTCCTGATTGAGTTCAGAAGAGTCTCCAGGCATCTTCTGAGACAAAACTCACCATTCAGAATCTCACAGGAGGATAGGGTGACCAGACAGCAAGTGTGAAAAATCGAGACTGGGGTGGTGGGTAATAGGAGAATATATAAGAAAAAGACCCAAAAATCGGGACTGTCCCTATAAAATCAGGACATCTGGTCACCCTACAGGAGGAGAGAAACTATGCAAAATATCAGTGGCTTTGAAGCCACATATACTCCTAGGTATCTTCCCATCATGGGGGGCTGAGAGCACAGCCCACGGCCAATGATCCTGGAAGAAATTCATCACAATCCATACATATCGTGAAGCAAGGACACAAACAGTCACTCTCTCAATGGTCCATTGTACTCCATTCCTCAGCTGGTAGTACAGCCCCTGACTAGACAGACATAGGCTCCCCAAACTATGGTCGCCTTCCCTTGTGGGGAGCTGAAGTTGTGGGTCCCAAACTACAGTTATTTTTAGCACCTTTAATCCTCTGAGAGTAATTCAAACACTCCAGGAAAGCGTTCCATGTAAATGGCCTGCTCTCTCACAACCAAGCATGCTCCCACCAGTCTCTGCTGCATAGTAGTTATGCAGAAGAATTTCTAAGAGATACTGAAAGGTAGGATGACCAGATAGCAAGTATGAAAAATCAAGATGCTGTTTTTTCGGGAGGGGAGGGGTATAGTTCCATATACAAGACAAAGCCTTTAATATCATGGTTTAACTGTATATTTAGGGAAAAGAAATAAATTCTTAAAGAGCCAGGAATCGAAAGCTAGATTAATTCCTGGCCAAATAGCTATCCTCTCATCCTGATATATCAGAGAGTCCATCACAACACAAAAGAAAATGATTAGTGTAATCTAAGGAGTCACAGAACTAACAATAACCTGCTGAGGCAAAAATGATCCCTCATTCCTACCTCCCCACGTGCTGTATTACAGTAAAATAGAATACAAAAACAGCATTCATCCACACATATCTCAACAGAGTCCAATAAAGTCAGACTATAGAGCGGCACATGCTAGTTCAGAGAATTTGAAAGGGAGGCAATCTGACAAATGTTTAATACACTGAAACATGATAGCTACCTATATAATACTGTCATGGCTGGAAACCATGGCATCTCAGAAGTTGCTGATGGGAATGAACGAATTCATTGTTCAAAATAAATATATTTGTCGTTAAACATTCTCATAGTGTTTCTCTGTAGTACAGGTTTTCCAGTTTAGAGATTAAATTAATTTTTGCACTACAGGCCAGGATGGTGGATAAGTATCATAAAACATTTTTGATATGTCCTGACTTGGGGATAGACCTTAAATGCTGATTGTGGTGAATTAGTCCTTTATGGAGTTCCATGGACATACATTCACTTTTGAAAAGATATATGAATAGTGGACTGTTAATAAGTTCTTTGACACCTTGGAGATGTTTTTCTTCAGATGGTTTAAACAAAATGGGATTTTAAATACCAAGTTAACTGTGCCTCATCTTCATTCTGAACACAGATAAAGCAATTCTATAGCTTCACTGTTTTCAGAAACTACTATCCTAAGGGAACAGACCAAAAACACTTCTTGGGTTTTGCTCATTTTCATAGAGTTTAAAATAATAGCTATCCGCTGGTTATTTGTGAGCTTTGGTTATGAATAACCACCAGCTGCTTTTGCAAGTTCTATCTGTATGCTGGAAAAGTCAGATAATTATGTGTTATGTCTGCCCATACACAAAGATTATGATCCTGTCTCATACTTTCAAGTCCAGCAGACCTTTATTTTTTAACAAAACAAGGAAGAACAAAGGTAAAGTCTCCACAAGAGTGCATAGCATCGCTTCTCTATAAATAGCTGCATCTGAACACAAAATGGCAGCTGCCTCTTTTCATTTATTCACCTCAGTCAGCCAGAATTCAAGTCCACATTCAAGTGAAGTCTTGGGTTAAAATCAGAAGAAATCCAGAATTTGGCCTTGAGATCTCTTGCCCACAATGAGATTTAAAAATATGTTTAAAAATCTGAGCTCGTAAATGAGATTTGAGGTTTACAGGATAAGCACAATAATCTTGTGTGCTCATTTCAGAGCTTTCTTTATGACTTGAACTTTCATAGCCAGCTGGAGTTCACCCTTTTCAAAGTCTGTTAAGGATTTATGAAAAACATGAAATATGAAAAACAGCTCTGACTCACTTTGGAGTTCATAGTTACCTCCAACATTCTGCCTGTATCAAGGCAATGCCTTTTTTTTGCTGCTGCGACCCCAGGAAAAAACATATCCCATCCTCAAAATATCCTTTAAAATCCAGAGCATAGCAACAAGAGTAAACTGTAGTCACTTAGCTTTATCTAGATTGTGTGACAAGGGACATTTTAAGTAATTCGAGCAATAGCTTCAAAAGATCTTGGAAGTAAAATGGTATAAATCTAGCTCAGCGAAATTGGTTTACTTTCCTAAAATTCAGTTTTAGAAGTCCTTATATCATTGCTAATTCCAGACTTATGCATTTCAGCATCTTTACACTGAGACTTCCAGCACTGTAATCATTTTACTAAAAGAACTGACGCCCTTCCAATACATGGCTGTATTATGCATTGTACTACATAGACTGCAACACGCCAAGAAAATGCTTTCAACAGTATTTATACCACAACTTTTACAAATATGGCAATGATCAACTCAAAGCATGATGTGGAGGATGATTACATTTAAAGCAATTTAACATGTTGTAACAAAGCTACATTTAATGGAGTGGCATTAAATGAAACTTTTATCTAACAGCAGTATAGAAGTGAAGACTTAGGACCCGATCCTTTAAGCTTTAAGTAGATAAGTAACACTTATTTGTGTGAGTAGTCTCACTGAAATAAGACAATATAATTTGGTGAGTAAGGGTCGCAAGATTGGGCCCTAGAATTCACTTTGCTTTAAAACAGGTCAACAGGAATGTCTATGTATTAGGATTTTTATTTCCTTTTTTTGTCTGAATGTGGCCATAGATTGTTGTAAGATATCTAATAGGAATCCCACTGGCAGAGACTGCCTAAAGGTATATTTCCGTTCAGCATCTCTCTAAGGCATCCTGGCCACGCCTTCTCACGGGTTACAACCACCACTTTGGGGAATGTGCTGATTGGCTCTTGGGTCCCCAACAGTGCAGGAGTTGAAAGCACCTAATCAAGAGACTTAAACTCTTCCAAAGCCTGCTACATACCTTGAGGAGCGCATTCATGGCCATATCCTGACCTCTCATCTATGAGTACGAATCCACAGACCTCTAATCACTGGAGAAATTTTACTTTTTATAAAAGTCACTTTAGATTTACATGAGCATAAAAAAGGCCCCAAATGATAAATGTCTCAATTTTACTTGCATAATCTAATTTTTTTATAATTTTTTTTTTATTTTAAAGGCACAATTACACAAATCGCATATATCAAGTTTATAAAGAGAGGGACATGCAATTTTGCTCCATAATAGGAATGATACTAGCACCTCCATACCACATAGAACACAGACCACAAAGGTTCTACAAATAATAGCTGCCTGTATTTATGCATTAACAAATTTGAACAGAAAGATCCCTTGATTGATATTATCAGACAATCAAGACAAATAACCACATATCTTACAAAAGCAGCTAGGCAGACAAGGCAGAACAAACCACAGACAAAACAAACGCTCAATAATAAAATGTAATGGAAAATTATGAAGGCATTGCTAGAATTCCTGAGACAGGTAATGTGAAAGGAACTCCATCCCTACCCCAGTAGGAATTTAAGTCAACAAAAATGTAACAACTTCAGAGTTCCGTATTATTACTATCTATGTCACATAAGTGCAGCTAAAGTTAGACAAATCTGTCCTACTTTTGTTGTCTAGAAAAAATTACCACTATGTGCATCCCTTCAAATTCAGCAATATCCAAATCCGTATTGCAGCAGAAAGTTATAGTCAGGATAATACGTTACTTTTGCCATTCAGGTAGAATAAGGATCTTTACAGCCAAGTTAGTTCAAAAAACCATCATTTGCCATGACTGGACATGTTCTAGAATTGCCTAGCATCTCCAAGAATCAGTGACATGAAATCAAAATGAAGATTCTCTTGTGAGACTTGATTAATTCTGGCTGTACTTGTAATCTTTTTCAGATGAGCTGTACCCTGAGATATCCCTAAAGCAAACGCATCAGGGAACTACTACTGCTGCAAATTATGCCTACACCAATGTCATACATTGTATGTAGGTGGTGGAGCCATACAGCAGTTCAATAAGATTTATGTTTGATTCTGTATTGGGAAGCCTATGGCCTCAACCCAAGAGAGTGTATTTCCTGTATGACTCAGAAGAATACAGTCTGTCCTATAAAGTATACTACATTCCTCAAATCTATAATTGGAGTGTTATCTTCCTTTGGGGCATAACCCAAAGCTCACTGAAGTCAATGGAAAGACTTCTCAATTAGTTTGGGATCTCAGGCCTGAAGCAACTTGGAGAGGATGGGGAAAAAAAATAATACTTCAATTTGGCAATAGCAATAGAGTATCCCCAGTATGGATGCACTGGAAGTCAGCTCCCCCAAACTCAATTCCTTGATGTAACTTATTAATTGCCTGTCTCACCTTATTTGGTCGGGCTACCCCCCAAACTCTTCCAGGACATTTTTGACACCACTTTATCTGCTTGAAGCAGGTCTTCAGTCTATCAATTTAAGAGTCACCATGGGAGTTTTTTTAATGGGCAATAGTAATTTGCTCCTGGATTCCCTGCATGTTGCAAGACAAGTTTGAGAGTGTTTTCAAGCCTGAGTGTTGGGTTATATCTTCCTGATGATAGGACATGCTGACAAAAGCTTACTTGCAACTGGACACAAGAAACATCAGAACAATTAGACCAATGTAATAAAGCCACCACCTGGTGCTGGCGATAGGTTGCAGAGATGCACCATCCCTAGCAGGAGCTTCCAGTCATTGTACCTCAGGCAATCACAGGACATCTGAGTGTGTCTGGAAAATACAGATATGAGCGACTTTTGTGAAAGGCTCCGAAAGGCTACAGTGTTTGCTCTTTCTGAGCTGCCTTGCCCAACCACAATGACAAGTGTGGGGATGATAGCCACTGCTGGTGCTAGACTTAGAACAGTCCTTCTCAGAAATGCAAAGACTGAGGGCTTGATCCATTACATGTGCAAGTATCCCTTTAATCACACTGGGTCTAATCATGGGAGTAGGACTTACCGGCACGAGTAGGTGTTGCAGGATCTGGTCCTTTGGGTAGGACAGAATCACCAGTAAGGCAAGGGAAGGCATCTCATTTGCTCTTGCCCATTCCCTGTACACA
The DNA here is from genome assembly GCF_027887155.1 of Malaclemys terrapin pileata. Classification (NCBI taxonomy): domain Eukaryota; kingdom Metazoa; phylum Chordata; order Testudines; family Emydidae; genus Malaclemys; species Malaclemys terrapin. The sequence goes on from NC_071512.1 coordinate 92,807,272, forward strand.
CTTTCATATGGGCTAATCCCTGATGTTTTGAAAGGTGAGCAGAGCAGAAATATCTACCTAATCTGATCACCTCCTTCAGGGAATTACACCTTTAAAATATAGCTTATATATCTGCATACAGTTTAATATCATGTAAACATTTAAGCTTCACCACATTCTGAATGAAATGGAAATGGAGAGGAAAGAATGTCACTTAACAATGGAATCTATTTGAGATATTTACCTGGCCTCTGTCACCTGGCGATATGTTTATACAGCATTTTTGGACCGGGTGGGACCAAGCCTCCCAAACTCAGACTAGTGGGGTTCATGCTAGTGCTCTAAAAACAGCTGCACAGACATCTCTTTGAAGTTGCGGCTTGGTCTGGAGCTCAGGCTTTAAAGCCTGGCAACAAGGATGGGTTTCAGAGCCTGAGCTCCAACACAAGCTACAACTTCAAAGTGCTACCTATACAGCTATTCTAAGGGTGCTAGCATGAGACCCACTAGCCCGAGTCTGTCAACCCAAGCTCAGAGGCTCTATCCAGCTTGGTCTCAAATTCTGTGTAGACATATTCTTGGTGTCAAATATCCACAGAATATATAACTAAGGTTAACACAAAAAGTCTAAAACCAGCAGAACATTTAGTGTATTTGGTTATATTATCCTTCTTTACTCTGCAGACAACCAGACAGGTTTAAGGAGTTAAAAATCCCACTTTATAGATGGAAAAGCTAACTTTACAAGAAACCACAGCCCTAGAGTTATCAAAGTTTAAGTCCACCTTTGTGCAGCAAGTATCTTGCCTACTTGTTCAGTAATAGGCCTAATCAATCATATTATCTCGGTAATAGTGATTCATTACAGTCCAAGTCTTATCTTCAAATCAAAGCCAAGAAGAAAGACAGACACAGATATAAGGAAATGCTTTACTTCTCTCTGATATGCCGTACATAGTTTAAATACCAGCACTGATAACATGTTAGCCACTCATGAATCCCATGTACACTTAATCATTCATTTCCTTCATTGACTAAGAATAATTTTTGGCATGATTTACTATGGCTTAGACCTTTCCGTCCTCCAAGACATCTGGCTTACATCCAAAAAAATGGCACTCTTATGAAGCAGCCTGGACCAGCCTTCTGTGCTGGGCTGTGGGGAGGATGGGGCAGGGAAGGGGCTGAGAGCTCTTCTTGAATTCTTCCCATCAATTATTTAGAGGAGCTCTAAGGTATCTATTTTCTTTAAAACCCTGGGTATTTTAGGAGCTATGCATGCAGACAGTTTGAATATGCTTCTAGTGAGCTGCCAACATGTTGTCTCCACCTTCCACTGAAGGCAGACAGACCCCATTTGTCAAAGTGGCACAAAACCTTTGGATCCTGTTTGACTCTTCACTAAGCCTGGATGACTAGGCAGGCTCAATGTCCAAAACCCCTTCTTTTACCTCTGGCTTTCTAGGAAACTTTGTCCCTTCCTTCCAGATGAGGACCTAGTCACAGTAATCCATGCATTAGTCACCTCCAGGGTGGATTACTGTAACTCACTGAAGTGCCAGTCAAGGATTCCATGCAGTCCACTAGGGACTTTGCCATTCCTATTGATTTACATGGAAGGCACTCAGATACTGTAGTGATGAGCAGCAATATAAAAGCCTTTAGACAGAGACAGACAGTCTTGTGACTTTGTGCACTGCACAGACACATTTTTAGTATGGGTGTTTCTATGATACTCGTCACCGGGGTATCTAACCATCTATAATACATTAATGTATTTAACCCCCAACATGCCTGTGAGGTAGCTGGGACCCAAGATGCTAACTGGGGAGAGGATTACAGGAATATTTTGATTCTGGTATGTACATTCTGGTTTACCAAAAAATATCAAGAGGTCTTATATGAAAGCTGGGGTCACACTGCGGTCCTTAATATCATTATAAATAAAATAAATAAATAAATGGAGATATCCCATCTCCTAGAACTGGAAGGGACCTTGAAAGGTCATCGAGTCCAAGCCCCCTGCCTTCACTAGCAGGACCAAGTACTGATTTTGCCCCAGATTCCCAAGTGGCCCCCTCAAGGATTGAACTCACAACCATGGGTTTAGCAGGCCAATGCACAAACCACTGAGCTATCCTTCCCCCTGAGGGATTGTGAAATGTATGTACAGATACTGTGTAAGGAGTTTTATACACACACACAAAATACGTTTTTGAAGTCTGTGTCAAGGTACTAGTAAACAGCAGAGATGAAAAAACAGGTTTTCCTCCAGACAGGAGGTAAGGAATGCATCTCTCTCTGCTGTGATGTAAATTAAGCATTGTACACTAACACAATGAATGCCAATTGACATACAAAATCAAATGTTAATGAAGGGCTCTGCAGTCAACAGGGAAGCAGCACACAAGAAAATCAAGCCACAGTTGGTTATCCTGTCTCAGCTTTGGGGGTATATGTAGGAGATGAAGATTCCAAGTCTGTGGCCTAAAGCACCCTATACTCATACCCTACACACTATTGTAATAATCTTCATACAAAATCTGCCATGTGAGATATCATTTGAAAACTAATAACTCGCTGGTCAATACTATCATGGTGAAATGTATATAGCAATATAATATGTAAAGTTATGAATTCCCCCTGTATGAAATTATTAGCACATGTTAAAAATCACATAGTCCTGGCTAGGTAAAAGTTGTTAAATAGGTCTATCCTAAATAAATAAATGTTTATTTACCTCAGTTTACATATAAGTAGCAAACAGGATCATCAAGACAGCAGGGGGAGGAGATGGTAGGAATAGAACAATTTGCAATTCAGCAAACACAAGTTTCGGGGGTGGGGCAGCAAAAGAGCATGGAGCCTCCTTCACCACCAGACTCCATTTCGCCTTCCTTACTGCTTGAAATAACTTTGCTTTGAGGGATAACCTTCAGAAGAATCCACTTCACAGGTTCACTGGACCATAAAAGAAAGGGCAGAAAACATAAGTTACCTCTTTCGCCTAAGAAGACAAATGCATCAGCACCGCTGGGCCTCTGAAAGAGAGCCTGACCGGAGGTGAGGGGGAGCGCAGTCTATCACCATCTTTGTAGAAGACGGTGGGTGAGAGACCATCATGAACAAAGCCTTGAAACAAAACTTGCTTGATTAAGTTTTAGATTTTTAGATGTATGTTTTCACTTTTATTTGCTTGCAACCATTTTTAACTTTATTTCTTGATATTGGAACTCACCTAAAAGCCTATCTTCGTTTATTAATAAGCTTGTTTTATTAAAGAAGCAAGTAGCAACCAAGGCTGCTGGATGCCAGTGTGAGTAGGGTTACCATACGTCTGGATTTTCCCGGACATGTCCGGCTTTTTGGTCCTCAAATCCCTGTCCGGGAGGAATTTCCAAAAAGCCAGACATGTCCAGGAAAATAGGGAAGGGTCGTGGGGCTTGGATCCGGGCTGGAGCCGCTGGGGCCGGAGCCGGAGCCGCTGGGGCTGGCAGTGTTCGGCCGCCGGCCAGCGCCGCTCGGCTGGAACCGAGAATTGAGGGAAGGAATATAAGATACGTAACCAAGGCTGTACATTTAGAGTGTCACATCAAAGCAGTTATACTATCTATAGAAAACTAAAAGTTGATATTTATTAAGCCTTAACTACTTTTTTATATGTACATATAAGTGCATAGGCAGAGGTGCTGGAACAATTTGCACAGTGGGGGTGCTGAGAGCCATTGAACCAAACTGTAAACCCTGTATATGATGGAAATCACTTCAAGCCAGGGGGTACGGTAGCACCCACAGCACCCCTAGTTCCAGCACCTATGTGAATGGGTATGAAGTGACCACACACTGCTGAATTTAAGACCGCTTTGCACATCTGGACTGCAATCTAGCAGCATATGCCCAGCAGAAAGTTCCCCTTGTGTAGAGGAACTCTGCTGGGAGCAAGTTTGTCAGCACCAGACCTGCAATTCAGGTGTGTGCTCTGTTGTGCCTATCCTCCACTGTCTGGGGTCTTTAAGGGACACTGTGTACTAGGCATAATTTAGAGCTGCCTGTCTAAATTGCATCATGCCTGAGGTGCAGGAAAGAATCCTGCCCACAGTTTTGATAACATGAAGAATTTTTAAATTAATATGTCTTTCCCTGATGCCACCTTTTTCCATTTAACATGTGTTGGATTTTTTTTTCTGAAGCTTTCTAATAAAAAGGAAGCCAACATGGCTTTCCTTGCTTTACTTCTTTATTTATCTACCAGAATCAATAATATCAGCAAGCACATGTGCGGCTCTGGAGACGTGTGCTTGTTAAACAATCAGCAGAGAACAAGAAAAGTCAAACCAACAAAAACAGCATTTATTTGTTTTTATTTCCTTATTACTAATTTAAAGGAACACACATATTTGTAATCTGGAGAATGTTCTTCATCATATTACACCCCTTTTCTTGTGGTGCATCCTATTTTGGCTTCAAGATACTTGACCATGTTACTTTGAATAAATAAACTCCCTATGCTGCTCCAAAGTATTAGCCATTCTGTTTAAAACCACAACTGACTGCAGCCATTAGAGTGGCCCAATAAACAGGATGGGCATGGAAGCAATGTACTCCAAACTAAAAACAGTCACGTTACTTTATTTATAAAAGTTACACATGCCTTTTACCTGAGAAGAATCTGAAGGACAAATCAGACAGCTAGAAATGACAACTTTCTAACCCTCCTACACTCTTCAGACACACAGGGTTTTATTTTTTATAAGGAACTAGGTCATCTTTAGCATGGGGGTTTCTACACATAAAGACAAGCTAATTGATTTGAATGAAACAAAACTACACCAACCACTCAATGTGTTTTATTGCTTTTACTACTGTGTGCACCTGTATGAGTCCAGGAGAGCAGTCCCTCAAGGCCCAATATACAGATTTATATATGCTTAACACATCTTAAAAGTTAAGGAAATGATATATTTGCTCTCCAAGGGATTTGATTTATAAAAATCATAAGGGCTGTTTCACTGTCACTTTGGTTATTTATGCAGGTAAAGGAAGGTTGCCAACCCTCCCAGATTGGCCGGGAGTCTCCTGGAATCAGCCTCGATCTCCTGGTGGCTATTGAAAGCAACCCGGGAGATTTTAATAGGTGCTAAAAGTCTGGTCGGCGGTGCAGTGGGGCTATGGCAGGCTGCCTACCTGCCCTGGCTCCTGGAAGCACCAGCACGTCCTTCTGGCTCCTAAGCACAGGAGTTGCCAGGGGGTCTCTGCGCGCTGCCCCTGCCCCGAGCACCAACTCCGCAGCTCCCATTGGCCAGGAACCACGGTCAATAGAAGCTGTGAGGATTGTGCCTGCAGGCAGGGACAGTGCGCAGAGCCCCCTGACCGCCCCTGAGCCTAGGAGCCAGACATGCCAGTCGCTTCCGGGAGCCGCCTGAGGTAAACGCCACCCGGCTGGAGCTTGCACCCGACCCCCCCTTCCTGCACACCACCCGCCTTCCCCAGCCTCAGCCCAGAGCCCCCTCCCACATTCTGAACCCCTCGGCCACACACCCCAGTCCAGAGCCCACAGCCCAACCTCCTGCCCCAGCCCAGTGACTAGGGTTACCATACGTCCGGATTTTCCCGGACATGTCCAGCTTTTTGGGCTCCAAATCCCCGTCCGGGGGGAAAGCCCAAAAAGCCGGACATGTCTGGGAAAATCGGGGGGGGGGGGCCGGGCCGGGGGAAGGGGGCTTGGGGGCCGGGCCGGGGGCTCCGGGGCCAGGCCGGTGGTGCGGTGCCTGGCCGGGGGCTCCAGGGCCGGGCCGGCGGGGCCAGGCCAGGGGCTCGGGGGCTCTGGCGGGGCCGGGCCGGGGGCTCGGGCGGGGGCTCGGGGGCTCCGGCGGGGCTGGGCCGGGAGCTCGGGGGCGCCGGCGAGGCCGGGCCGGCACTGGCGGCTCGGGGGCCGGGCCGGCAGTGCCGGGGGCCGGGCTGGAGACCGGCGGTGCGGTGCCGGGGGCCTGGGGGCCGGGCCGGGGACCGCAGTGCTGGGCGGGCCGGGGGTGGTCGGCCGGGGGCCGGGCCCGGGGCTGGCACCCCAGGGCCAGGGCCAGCCTGGGCCGCGCCTCCTCCCCCCACACTCCCCCTTACCTGCTTCAGGCTTCCCGCGACTCAAATGTTCACGGGAAGCAGGGGAGGGGGCGGAGACTTTGGGGAGGGGGCGGAGTTGGGGCGGGGGGCGGGGCCAGGGGCCCGTGGAGTGTCCTCCTTTGGGAGGCACAAAATATGGTAACCCTACCAGTGACAGTGAGTGAGGGTGGGGGAGAGCAAGCGATGGAAGAATGGGGCTGGAGTGAGTGGGGGCGTGGCCTCAGAGAAAGGACAGGCAGGGGCATGGCCTAGGGGAAGGAATGGAGCAGGGAGCGAGGCAAAGGTGTTTGGGTTTGTGCGATTAGACAGTTGGCAACCCTAAGGTAAAGTGCAGCATGTGAATACTTGCACTTTTCTAAAAACAATGGACTCTTTTCACCCATGATGGCACACATCAGTAACACTGCACCTCTTTGTGTCAGTGTGGTTAGCTGTGCTCTGGGGTGAGGTGGAACGGGGCTTACAAGCAGTATTTGCACTGATCCCTTCCCCAGGGTAGTAAGGCTCAGCAGAATGAATTGAAGGAGCAGTAGCATGGGTACTGGAAGTGGACACAAATAGAGCTGTTCTCTTTCTTGATAATGTCCAGGGAGAACTTTTGTGGTTTTCCCTTGTGATCCAGCACATACCAGATTTAGTACAGAAATAGGATAAACTAATTTTATGAACAGGAAGCTCCATAAGTTCCTTAAATGGGAAAATTAGGTTTTGATCATCTTTACCAGGCCAGGGACAATATCCACAGGGCTGGCTTTAGGACCTGCGGGGCCTGATTCAAATACCCGGTGGCGATCCGGGTCTTTGGCGGCACTTCAGCAGTGGGGGGTTCACTCCGCATCTTCCGCTACACTAAAGGACCCCCCACCGCCGAAATGCTGCCAAAGACCCCGGAGCAGACCCTTCCCTCCCTCCCCGCCGCCGAAATGCCGCCAGAGCGGACTGCCGCCGGGTGAATTAACAGTTCACCATAAAAAGTTACATCAGAGTTACATACTATTGTATTAGCATGAAATGGAGGTTAAATGTATTCCTCCCTTTCTTGCCCCTATGATATATTATATGATATGATATGTAAACCCACCTATGATATGTTATGCTTGGAGGGCTAGCAAAGGACCAAGAAGGCTTTACATTAGTGAACAGTTACTAAAGATATAGCTTCTCATCAGGACCAGTGCTACCATTAAGGCAAACTAGGCGGTTGCCTAAGGCGCCAAGATTTGGGGACACCAAAAAGCGGTGCCTCCAATTTTTTTTTATAGCGTTCCTGGGCTGGGCTGCCAGTGGCGCACTGACATGTGCGGCTTAGACTCCCTCTCCCAGCGCAGCAGCCGCTCCACTTCTCCTGCCTCCCAGGCTTGCGGCGCCAATCAGCTGTTTGGCGCCACAAGCCTGGGAGGGGAGGAGAATTAGAGCAGGGGCGGCATGCTCGGGGAGGAGGCGGAGCAGAGGTGAGCTGGGGTGGGGAGCTGCCGCACGGCTCCCTGGGCCGGGGGGTGGGGAGCTGCCGCGGGGGGAGGGTGAGCTGCCATGGGGAGAGGGGAACGCCTCAGGGCGGGGAGCTGCCACGGGGCTGGGGGGGACGCGCAAGGTGGAAGTTTCGCCTAGGGTGCGAAACTTCCTTGCACCAGCCCTGCTTCTCATACCTGCCACATAACAAGATTAAGATTTCCTTACCTACAGTACAGATAAATAGGAAATAATTATGCCAACTCAGGTACAATAAAAAAGTCATGCTACTATGGTTCTTGCCTATGTCATTGTTAAATGAATCAGGACAATAATGGATAATATCAGAAATCTTTCTATAGCTCTTTGCCTTGGTCTCTGCTTCTTGCTGCTAGCTCTTTAATTATTACTATTATGGCAATACCTGAAAGCCCAGGTGTGAGGACTTCATTGTGCAGGGCACAGTACAGAAGCATAGTCAGTGAGAGTCCCTGCCTTGAAGAGTTTATGGCCTAATGAGCAAGACACACAAAGGGTGGGGAAATGAAGGATTATTATTGCAATTTTACAGATGGGAAAAGGAGCACAAGGAGATTAAGTCATCTGCCCAAGGTCACTCAGTCTACAGCTTCACCTGGAATTGAACACAGGTCATCGCAGTCCTAGGCTAATTCATTAGCCACAAGGCCATCCTTCTGTTTCCTTTCAAGCTTCATCTCACCATGTTTCCATCCAAGACAGAAATAAAAGCTTATATAAAATGATGGTCAATAAACAATGAGACATTTGTGCTGTCACTGTCTCTCAAATTTTCTTTAAACATGCGGACAGGAAAGTGCCAAGAATTTAGCATTGCTGATCGCTCAGTTAGCAGTTAATATAGGTAAACCAACCAGCCATGTGAGAGACACTACATAAAATGGTGTATTCTGAACAAAGGGGTAGCTGTGACTGGCTGGAAGTTTGGGTGTTTTGCTAAATACTCATGAGTCAATGACTTTACCACAAACCCCACTAATCATAATTTCCAGAAGTGCATTGTCCTTAGATATAGCATTTCCAGAAAAATATATTTCCGTGTCAGAAATGCTGCTTTGCTGGTATCATAACATCAGTTTAAATGGAACCTCTGGGGCTAAAATCCCACAAAGTTTTCAACAGCGAATATATTGCCAAACTTTTTTTGTGCACAGCTCACACTTTCCTTTAAAAAACAAAGAATCCACCGTAAAAAGTTGTCATGTCCTTCTATAACATGCAACATGATCGGGTTGGCTGTCAAAACACATCATGTCACTGTGGGCGTGACACCACATGACCAAAATAACCCAGAGTTATTGATGTAAAACAGATTTTATTTGACATTCAGAGAAGGTTCGGTCTATGTGTTCGCTATCCAAAACCCTTTGTGTTTAATTACTGTAGTGTTGGGTTCAGCAAAATGCTACAAGCAGGTTAGCAAGCCACTACTCTCTGAATCAGCAGCACAAACTGGTGTGTGTGTTCTCATGGTCAGCCTGTAGCAACTTGGTATTTTATATTTACATTTGGTCAGTGAGACATACAGGGCCTAATCTTGCACCAAAAGAAGTCAAGGAAAATTAACTTCAATGGGAGCAAGATTGGGCCCTTTATATTACACCTCCCAATACACTTTAAAACAGATTCAGAGAGCTGTCGGAGAGATACATGCTCTTTATACTAAAAACTACCTTTATGGATTTTAAAAGAAGACATCAAAATAAGTACATGTATCATTTCTATTTGTAGTCACTGAAGCCGTCTTCTCTTTACAGAAATAAGGTCTTTATTACATCCAAAAAAGCAAGACAAAAGTCAATTGTCCTAATTAAAAACATGTCCTATCCCTGTATTTATTTGTATAGAAGATAGAGCTCTCATTTGCAATCTGGCTACAGACCCTATCTGCAAAGATAATCAAGAGGAAGATACAGCTCGCCAGAAGCAACCTTTGGGAAAGTTTGAAAACATTCTCAGTTAACTGCAATATTGTTCCAAAGAGTTTTATAATTTATTATGAAGTATGAACATTTGTTCTACACCTACTACCGCCTTACTTCATTCTTTTTCTCCTTGTTATGGTTTCCTTTCCAATTCTCTTCTTAAAGTTTCTGAAAGAGGTACAACCCACAGCACAGCTTGCCCATTTCCTGAAAGACCACATGGACTAGTCTTCCAGTCCATGCTTAGCCCATATTAATAGGACAAACTCTCAGCAACATGAAATAATGCAGAAGGTAACAAAGGGAAATGAACTGCAGTGTGGAAAGGAAAGTGGACTGGGACTCACAACATATGCATTCATTTCCCAGCTCTGCCACAGACTTCTTGTGTGGCCAAGTTCTATGGATATGTCTGCACTCCATATTAACCTGGGCTCTGACTCATGTTTAAGCCTCAACCCCCTACTGTCCATACACAAAGCCATCTGACACGCGCCAGAACCTCTCAGAACGTGGGCCTGCTGACTCCTCCAGGGATATGGGTCTGAGCTCACATCCCACTGTAGCACAGCTCCAAGTCTGCTCATTTTGCTGTGAGGACATAGCAGAAGTCCATGTATGGAGCTTATCCCACAATTGTGCTGTCCTACAGTCCCCTGGGCCTGTGCATCCCAACCCTTTTCTTTCCAAAATTCACCCTCTACTTCCAGCAACAGGAAGCACTGGGAGCTGCACTGCAGTGTGGACGCTAAAAGGAAAACTTGGAAACAATGGATTTACATGTGCAGGTCACACAGACCCAGGTTTAAGGGTATGTCTACACTGGGTATTAGTCTCTCTGTGTTGGCTCCCCCATCTGTGAAACTGGGGCATTATACTTTGTTTCTCCCACTCCTCACCCGTTTAGACTGTAAGTTCTGACAGGCAGGAACTATGGTTTTATACAGTGCCTACCTCAATCAGGCCCTCATCTTGGTTGGGGCCTTCAGGCACCACCACAATACAAATAATTATAATAAATAAGTGGAAAAGGAGCACCTCTGTAGAACTGCGATCCTTCGGAGAGGGATTCAGATTCACAGCAGTGGAAGAGAACAGCATGTATTCAGATCCTCTGGTTGCCTGGTTCCTATTTTTATTCTCCCTTCATATATTCAACAGAGTCCTCTTTGACCACCCACTAAAACTGGGTGAGTGATGAGCTAGAGGACAAGAAACAGGCTAGAGGTGAAGATTATTCTAATTTAACAGAACTTTGCATGTTACATTCCAAACAATAGCATTATATTACCAGGACTGTGCTTTCTACTATGCAGTGAAATTGCACCGGTACAAACCATTCTTTTACGTGTTTCCTGCTTAAATCCGAAGGGAACTCTTTTCTCATGAGTCTTTTGGGTCAGGATGACCATATCCATTATAATCCTGGGAGCTCTACTGATTTTCCTCTACTCCTTCCCCTGCTCCCAAAATAAATTAAGGCTAGAGATGGTCACAGTTATTCAAAATCCTTCTAAGTTAATAGAAACGTCAACAAATTCGTCATTGCCTTTTGGAGTTTTGCACATGAAATAGAAATCAGTGCTAATCTATTATTAATCCTAAATGTGCTTTTGGCATCCAATTCCTATTATCCTCTAACCTGGTGCACATGTTTGACTCAAGTCACATTGTACCTGGAACTGTGCCAAGTTTCAGGTTGGGGGGAAAAGAAAAAGGAAAGACGTTTTACTCTCTAGTGAGAGATGAAATTTGTGCAAGTTTCAAGTATCACTTTGAAGGGTCAGAAAGAGTTTGTGACTCCTTTCAAGCATTAACATCAGAAACTGACCGAAGAACTCCGGTCACAATGAAGATCCGAGTCTCCCAGAAGTAATCGAGAGCCCCAGGAAATGTGCATATTAGTCTGCCAAAAGCTATAACACAATTTCCTATTGCTTCTGCTTTGTTCTGGCGTGCTAAACTTGTACAAGCTTGCTAACAAGCACTCTTAAAATAAGATACTCACCATAAGACACTGCATAGATCAACTTCAGTAAACCACAGTGTTTCCTAAAAAAACCTACCAGTACTTCATGGATGAAAAACTTAGTTGAAAAAATGTATTAATAATATAGACATGGATTCTTTGAAACCAACAACAAATAGCTAACTTAAATCTAGAACAAACACAAGCAATTGTAACCACCAGGAAATAATGGCTGCACATACATGCTAAAAATATTCAAAGGGACACGAACAAGATGAAATCTAACCAATTAAAAAACAAAAAAAATTTTAAGGTACTACACCTGCCTCTGAATCCTGCTGCCCGTTTTTGTTTTTTTTAAATGTCTCTATCACTTTTCCCACCCCCCAATTTCCTTATGTCACAGGAACAAACCTGCCAAGAAAAAGGGGGAAATAGAGAAAACAATGAAATTGATTTTACAGAGTGTGCTGCTAAGTGCATGAGCACATTTTTTTAATTGAGAAATATGTTCCCGCTAATCTCTTTCGGTTATGGCAATCATAAGCGTGATCTGTAACAACAGTATGCAAAAACTGTTTAGACAGAATTGAGATGATGTCCCTTTAAAATGCCACTGTGCAGGATGACTAGCTTGACTAGAACAGAATATCTAAACACAATTACTTCTGCTTGACCAAGCAAGCCATGCAAGAGGAATCCAGGACTCTAGTACAAGCATAACTGAAAGCCACTGCATGGATTTCAACAAGAAATGTTTTGCACCAAGAGTCACTATTACACCTTTCTTTTATGTGATAAAGCGGCCTTAAGACAAATTTTGTCCAGGGCTGGTTATGGGAAGCGAGTTCTCAGTGGACAAAAGTATGAAAAATTTACGAAAATCAAAATGTTAGTCAAAAGAAAAAAGAGTGTTTTGAAAGAAAGGGGTCTAGACAGGACTCTGAGCAAACTTCAAAGCCACTAACACAACTGCCAGTAAAGCTCATCAAGGGGCCATATGGTACTGCAGGAAAAATGTCTCCCTCAGACAATCCTGACTACTATGCAAATAGTAGGAAAATGTGGGGTGATGAGATGGGATATACAATATCCTGCTACCCGGGTCTACGAAAAATAACCTACAATTCACAACATAAGGGCATGGAGAATCAATAGTCATTTCTGTCTGCACTACTCCCCAATGAATAAGGTGACACAGAAGAGCACTCACTTCTGGGCTACGCCATGCCTCCTATCACCTCCAAAGGGACGTTACCTATTATTTGTATTAGAGTATTGCCTACAGGGCCCAACAGAGATCAGGGTCACACCGTGCAAGGCTCAGTATAAACAGGTAGTAAGAGACTGCCCCTGCCCCCAAAGAGTTCACTATCTAAACAGATAAGGCGGACAAAGAAAGTATTATTATCCCCATTTTACAGATGGAGAACTGAGGCAGAGAGAGATTAGGAGACTTGCCCAATATCACACAGGAAGTAGGTGTTAGAGCTGAAAACTGAACCCAAATCACTAGAGTCAAAGTCCAGTGCTTTATCCACAAGCTTATCTTTACTCACTTAACAAAAGAATTTGTTCAGTCCAAGTCCAATCCAGGCTTAGACATCAGCAGTGACTGATTCATCATCCTAGTTAAGTCACCCTACTGCATCCTTCTTGCCAGAGGCCACCTGGGGATTTCTGTAGATAGCACTGTGAAGAATTAGTGTGAATGGAGAGAATCAGCACTGTCTGACAAAGAGGAAAACTGTTTATCAGTTATCCTCTCTGCTGAGTAGAGCCACTCTGCTCCATTTACAGTCTGTGGTGCAATGTTCAAAAAAGAACTAGATAAGCTCATTGAGGATAGGTCCATCAATAGCTATTAGCCAGAATGGGCAGGGATGGTGTCCCTAACCTCTGTTTGCCAGAAGCTGGGAATGGGCGACAGGGGATAATTACCTGTTCTGTTCATTCCATCTGGGGCACCTGGAATTGGCCTCTGTCGGAAGACAGGATACTGGACTAGATGGACCTGTGGTCCGACCCAGTATGGCCTTTCTTATGTTCTAATGTCAACAAACCTACTGATAGCAAAAACAAACATGGGGAAATGCTCTTTAAAAGCCAGATGATGTTTGACAGAATATATAAATCTTTAGTTCCAAGAGACCTGTCAGGAGTCTGGCTTCTCATGTGAGTCATGCCTGTGGAGCATATCTGCAACACCTGGGAGGGTTTCCCAGCAGTTCCTCCTCCTGGCCACCGGGACAGCAGGCTCCTACTTTCTTAGAGGATCCCAATAGGGGAAATCAGTGACTTGTTTCAAAGAAAGAGAAATGTCACACAGGTAACTGCTTAAAACATGGCAATGATTAATTGTGTTTGGCAGCTCAGGATAAGAATAACAAAACCAGTCTTTTATATGTGGTATGTTGGATGTGTGTATATTACTTACACACACACACACACGAGAGAGAGAGAGAAAACAAACACACAGAAAAACACCACATTCAAATACACTGCTATTGTAGCAGTGTTCTGTGACTTCTGTTTTGTGTGTTACATTTGATTCAGAAAAGTACATTTATAATTCAGTCATTCAAATCCACCTTTGGCAACATCCATTAAATGTTATGGTAAAAACAGGAATAAGTCAAAGACATACTGTATGTGGAGAGTAATTGACCAGTACAAAATTAGTTCTAAACATCTACAGAAGAAACGTTTTCAAGGATAGAGACCAGAGGTGGCAGAAAGTCACTCTGAATGGGAGGGCGGAGGAATGGGATGGGTGCTGTATATGTAGAATGAGGAATGCTATTGACACTATGGTGCGGGGTCTCAGCTATTCGCATCTCTCTCTGTGGGTCTTGGCCTGATTACCCTGGTTCCTCCCTGCGCCAATCCCAGCTACCGTGTTGGCCACTCCAAGCTCTTTGGGTCCAACTTTTGCTATCACCACCCCCACTTACATGCAGTTTACTGGGAACTTTGGTTCCCAGAATGTGCAGTGGACCGACACATGGGGGTGGAAACATAGATCAGCCCCACAATATTTCCATTAACCTCCAGTTCTGCCACCTCTGATAGGGACTGAGGTGGCTGGACACAGCTCCTTAAAATGCTCTTTAAAGATCCTCTGTTCAAAGCAGTCATGAAAAATACATTGTTCCGGAGCCTTCCCCCTCACCATCTGCAGTCCAAAGTTCTTGAAAGCATCAGAGTTTCATATGGGCCTTTAAACAGAGTTTGCAGGTGATTTGTCACAACAGGAAGGTCTGTTTCTAATAAAACTGCAAACTTGTCACTGACCCTGTTGAATAATACAGCGTTCATTTTGGGTTTCTTTCTATTTAGTCTATGTAGGAAAATGATAAAAAACAGACCTGACAAAGTGCTTTAAAAAAAAAAAAAAAAACGAACTGACTTTACTCAGTTTCAAATGCAGCAGCTGCATACTTTACAAATAACCCCTGTCCCATACGTATGTGACATCAAAATCCCTTCTCCTCTGTACAATGCAATATTTTACCTGCCCCTTCTAAGACAACCAGGATCTACAACTTTTATTTACATTTTAAATGGACAAGTGCAGAAGTCATTTTCTTCTACACCATGCTGCACCCTTCGTAGGAACTTAAGGAGCTGTCATAAATGGCTGAACTTCTAAGGATCAGCAATTGTCACAGACCTGCACACTTCTGGATACTTATTTGAAACACACAAAATAAAGTACCTTGTGTTTGTGAAAGTCCATTAAAAATAAATGGTCTTCACCACCTCAGCATTTCCAATCTTCTTGTACATTTTTTTTTTTTTTTTTTTTTTTTACACAATTGTCCCTTTCCCAGCTCTTATCCAAACAGCCCTGACAGCTTGTTTACTGAGAGCTCTGCAGAGGTCTACCTACACAAAGTGTGGTGATGACTGAATCACAAGGTATTAGTAGCTACAGTTAGCACTTAAAAAAAATCACAGAAGGAGATAGCTCGGTTGACAGGTAGTGGAATTAAACTACATTTTCTTTAGAGATTCAGCTCCCTTTTTTTCTTTTTCTTAGAATTATTTTACTGGAAACGTAAAGACATGCAACACCCTGGCAGTTTGATGACTGTGCTACATCAGAAAACGTATCAACTAATCAATACAAAAATTCATCCAAGTGTCCCAGGTGGCTCTCATAACTTCATTCTAATGCTCTGTTAAAGCAAAAATATAGTTTTGTGTCAGAGTCACAGAGTTTAAGGCTAGAAGGGACACATCAAATCATCTACTCTGACCTCCTGTGTATCATGGGCCACCCACACACTACACCTAATGATTTGGATGCTGGTAGAAGGTGTCAGGTTCACAGTCTTGGAAAATGAAATTCTTTATCAACAGAACAACAACAGGACGAGCAGTAAAGGTGCAGTGTCTCACACACTACTCCATTAATGTCCTCATTCTTAACTCAGAGGAAGCACCCAGTAGAATGCAAGGTGGTTTAATTTCTATACCTACTCAACAAGGTGGACTGTTAAACGACAATTGTGGTGACTGAGTTTTTTGTTGTTGTTTTTTTAAATGGAGATACCTGTCAATTAGAAACTGGACTGAGACCAAACTCATTTCAGATATACCACCCAATAGCCACCTGAAGGAATTCTGAGTCACAACCAGCCTAGGCTAGATTCAGACAGTTACTTGCACACACCCTGAGGCATCCAGTCCCCACAACAGTTATTACCTGGGGCTGGTTCAGGGTAGAATTACAGCTCTCAGTGTAGGTGCATTTCACAGGAATGTACTATAGCTAATGCTTATGGTATGGGTGTTCAATATGTCTGATATCTTAGTCATTCCGTGGAGAGCAAGAGACGATACACAAACCCAGGAGAGAGATGACTGAAAAAGAGGTTCATTAAAGGCATTCCTTCTTTTTTAACATTTATTTTCACTCAAGACTGGGTCTCTTCTTCTTTGTATCTGTACATCTCTCTTTTAGGCCAAAGAACGTGACAACCAAAACTTGCATTCATTCTCTAATGAACATAATTGGCTCAATTTGCACACATGGCTGCTTAAATTTGGGCTGTGTCAACATTAGAGAATTTTAAACTGGTGCAAGCTCTACTTTACATTAATGCAACACATCTAGATGGGGGGGGAGGCGGGGGTTCCATCAGCAGGGCCGGCTCCAGGGTTTTGGCCGCCCCAAGCAGCCAAAACAAACAAACAAACAAAAAAAATGCCGCGGCCGCGATCGCAATCGCGATCTGCGGCAGCAATTCGGCAGGAGGTCCTTCACTCCAAGCCAGAGTGAGGGACCGTCCGCCGAATTGCCGCTGAATACCTGGACCTGCCGCCCCTCTCCTGAGCGGCCGCCCCAAGCACCTGCTTGAGAAGCTGGTGCCTGGAGCTGGCCCTTTCCATCAGTGTAGTTCTACTAGGGTGACCAGACAGCAAATGTGAAAAATCAGGACAGGGGTGGGGGGTAATAGGAGCCTATATAAGAAAAAGACCCAAAAATCGGGATATCTGGTCACCCTAAGTTCTACAGGTGCAAAAGTCCCTGAAATAGGCAAGATACGCAAATCCCAGTTTAGAATGCCCAAACTGGCATTTCAATGTCCAAATACCCACTGGTACTTAGAACAGGTGCAGGTCTTAACAATACTATTGACAAAGACTCTGTTTCCCCAGTGTAGAGTTGAAAAATTAAGAAAGCAGGTTTTAAAATTGGGATCCCCATGTCTACAGAAAAACATAAAAACAAACACTAAACCCCTACACGAAAAGCCCCTTATACTTCTTCCTAATGGGCTTATTCATTAATACTATTTATCCAAACCACCTGCTGGGCAACAGTAAAGCGACTTGGCCCTTTCCTTTTTTTTTTTTTAAATCCATTGTTGAAATGCACAAGTAAATAGAGGTGAAATCCTGGCCCCATTGAAGTCTTAGGAGTTTTGTCACTGACTTCAATGGGGCCAGAATTTCACCCACACTGTTTAGCATGGGATTGTGTAGTTGGAAAGAAAAAAGTTGCTATAAAACAATTTTAAAAATCAGTTTAGAAAGAACTACAAGTAAAATCATGCCTTTTTAATATCATAAAAGTTTTTATATCCAACTCTGAGCACAAAAATGCCAAGTGTCCTCTGAGATCCTAGTATTATGCAGTAAATTGACACAGAACGCAGGGTTACAATAACATTGCAGGACCCAATGAAACCCCAAGAAGCCAGAGAATTTGCAGTCAAGGCTGAAATTCTATCCTTTCATTTCCCAGCAGAGTGCCTTGTCTTTTGCAACTCACACTGTTCGTATGATCACCCCCTGATCTGAGATGGCTGGTATGGAGATCATATCTTCAGCAAGGCAGGGATGCCATTTCAGCAACGCCATGTTAGCCAAAATCTCAATTCTGAGAGAGAGAAAGAGAGCATACAAGCATGCACGTGTGTATGCGCATGCATTAACTCACTTTGCTGTTTACTCTTTATTTCTCTTTCTTTTCAAAATGACCCTCAACAGGACTTGAACCATCCCTACACTTAAAAAAAAAAAAATTGGCAGTCCAGCAAATTCAACCTGGGATTTGAAAGGCAACCTGCATTGTTCCTGGCTCATGTATCATAAACCAAAGAGAGACCTACCCATTTGCTTAGTTCACCCAGATCTCAGGTTTCATAAGGATGGCCAGATACTCTGTGGACAGGTGGACAGGGGTGGAAGTAGCTGGCTAGGTGCAAAGCGGAAAGTAAGAAGGATCCATTGTTGGCTGCTCCCCTTGCTGCCCAGGCAAGATGAGAACAAGGGAGGAATTGTGACTCTCCAAGTCAGTTGCTTCCCAGAACTGATCTTTGGGCAGAGCCGTTGCACATAGGGTGACCAGAGAGCAAGTGTGAAAAACTGGGACAAGGAATAGGGAGCAATAGGTGCCTATATAAGACAAAGCCTCATCTGGTCACCCTAGTTCAACACAGCTCCTCACTCAGCACTGAGCTGAAAGATTCAGTCAAGTCCATGCTGCATTAAGAGAGCTTTCCTAACACGTATTATGTACCCAACAGTCTTTAAAAACTCTGAAGTGTAAAACTGTATTCAAGGACTTATTTAAAAGGCAATTTGTGACCTTTAGGTTTCACAGAGTTGAAGCAGTTACAGTGTATTGTGCCAATGATTATTTACGGAGTCTTAAATCCATGATTTATTTGGCTGTCATGCATGCGTCCGATTCCCAAGTGCCATGAATCCTTATTAAACGTTGGTTGAAAAGCAGGCATGTAAGAGAATAACTTAGTCTCATGTTGTTTTCCTCCTCAAAATTATCCAAAGACTGTAGTCTACATAGTGAGTTAATTGCCCGAATAATTCCAGTATTAAAAACAAAACCAGTATTATAGGAGTTAGAGAAGGGGGGAGGGAGGAAGCATGCGAAACAATTTCTGCTTTTTCCTCACACTAAACATTTTTTGTAGCCAAAATACAAAGCCCTGAAAATAGGAATTTATAATGGAAAAAGCTGACAGATCCTTAACCACAGTAGCACTAGTGAGAGAAAAATCTTGTCTTAGAAAAAGAAAAGCCATTTTAAGTTATGCACATGTTAATATAGAGGCACCATCCTACTCCTTAGTCAGACTTCAACGGGGAAAAATGCACGTGAGTGGTTTTCTTTTAAGTGTGAAGTCCAGCAGCAGGTTAACCAAATATCACTAAGGCTATGGCTACACTACAGAGCTTACAGCTGCGCTGCTGTAGCGCTGCTTGTGCAGATGTTCTAAGAGAGAAAGCTCTCCCATCAACTTAATTACTCCAGCCCCTGCGAGCAGTGGTAGCTATATTGGCAGGAGAAGCTCTCCTGCCAACATAGCACTATTCACACTGGCGCTTGGGTCAGTGTAACTTATGTCACTCAGGGGGGTGGCTTATTCACAGCCCTGAGTGATATAACTTATACCAACGTAAGCTGTAGCGCATACATAGTATTAATTATGTTTTGAGCATGGGGAAACTAAGGCGCTCTCACTCTAGGTCCTTATACTGTTCCCAATACTTGAGAACGCCACATGAATTTATTAGCATGAATACAAAAGCAAGCATCAGTTATGCAGCTTGCTGATGCTCCTTTCAAAACACAGCCCAACTCAAACTGAACAGGTCAGTGTCTTGGTATTTTAAAATGCCTGAAACCTTCTTCCATTTGAGGTTTCTTATCTCAGAGACTGCTGGGAATGTCAGAAAAGTTAATATAGTAAGTGAGGAAGTGAGGAAATAGCTTAACGACATTCAACATCCAAGTCTCACACACTGTAGCATGATTCCTGCTGATTTAGTAAATGAAATGGGAATAAAACAGATCCATATGTGCCTCTGGCCTAGTATTGAAAAATGGTCTTGGCATTTTTTTTTCCAAGTCTACCCAAAAATTTTCTCCAGCACCAAAACTCATTTGCTTTCTCAGGTACAACAGAGCTAGACAGGGCTACTAATGTTCAAGGTGTGTTGCATTTGCTCTGTCCAGTCAAAGGTAAACATTTCCAGTTTATATATATCCTCACTCCAGCTCTGTCACGGAACTGTTATGGGACAACTGTTCCCAGTATTTTCCGTCCCCCACTTCTCCCCTCCCCTGTTTTTTTATTATAGACAATAAGTATTTGTGTCACACTTCTTGGTGACATGTGAAAGTTTGTGATTAGCAGCTCCTATGAAATGGAAAGCAAGCTTGGTGGGGAGTATTTTCAGGGATGTAATTAGAAGTTCATGGACAGATCCTCAGCTGGTGTACATTAGCATAGCCCCATTCAATTCAATGGAGTGATGACAATTTCCATCCATCAGCTGAGGATCAGGCCTTGGCTGACAACTGCCTCCTGCAGTTTTGCCCTCTTCCCTCCCCACATCCAGTTACACAAGAGGCCAAATGAGGTTCTGAACTATTCTGTTACTACTACTAAGAGCTGTTATTTAAAAGGACAAGGAAGCTATTTACAGTTTTGTTCTTTGCCTGATGTATGATGGTTACATTTAATTGTTCAACCACCTTAAACTTTGAGAGAAAGAAAAAGAAAGTTCTGCATTCTTAACCATGAGAAAGTTTGTAAAGCAAGGCTCAACTGCAGAGGCCTTTTAAAAAAATGTGTCCCTCATGGTCAGCAGTGAACCCATATTAGGCTCTGCAGTTCAGCTGCGTATGCCTCTGCTTTGCAGACACATGATATATAATCATAATACTATTACTCTGCACAGATATAGAACTTTTCATCCATAGACATGAGGAACAAGGACCAATTTTACAGTCCCAACAAATTATCACATTTTGAGAATTCCAAATTTTCTTCACACAAATAACTCTCTACTCAACCTCTCTCTCTAGAAAACAATGTTTATTACTACCAGGTGATGATCTTATATCTGCTATATTTAGAAGGCTATCCCACATGCTGCCTATGAGCTAGATTGCCTAGTGCTTTCCAGTCCCTTTTTGATGTTCAAGTGATACAATGAAGCAGCTGGATCTGAGCACCTGAGAATTCTGCTGGCCTGGGGAGCTCTGAGCCAGCACCAGGCTCCTGCCCCTCCCATCATAGGAGGTGGGAGTGGATGTGCCAAGCCAATTTTCAGCTGGTGCATAGTTCCTAGAAGAATGTTGGCAGCTGGCATAATTTAGAGCAGCCTCTAGACTACTCTAACAAATAAAACAAAGCTAAACAACAACGGTTCTATAAAACAGGGCCTTATCCTGTAATGTTAATCCATTTAGTCTTCCATTTACTTTAATAGGTGTGAAGCATTCTTAGAACTTGGCCGGAGGCATAACACACCTGGCAGGATAGGGTCATCAATTCTGAATTAGCAGATTTCATGATGGAAACATAAAAAAACATATTTAGACTCAACATTCATGGACAGAGTTAGCACAATTTTATTCAAGGAGCACTTATATCCATCTTTTTAATGTTCACTGTACAGCATGGCAATACACTGACTGTCAGAAGTGTAACTAAAGATATCTAGTCACAGGTACGGCACTCAAGGGTTATGCATACAGCTTGTTGATTGCTTACGTAACACATATGGCTTTGCACTTAAGCCCATGGAAAGTGACTGAGTATCCAGAATGTGTATGAAATTCTTTGAAAGGTTACTCTGTAAGGCAAAATGCATCTAAGCACTTTGCCTCACACATTTGGTCAGGAGAATTACAGATCGAGCATGAAAAGGCTTCCTCCCATTCCAATTTGAAAATAAAAACAACACGTAAGAGAGATTGAGGAATTAATAAGGAGATTGGTCTTTGAGTGAAAGAATGTCTGGTAGCCAGGTCACGAGTAAAATTTAAAGGTCAATTATCCTATTCTATATAGTCTCAAACACTGGAAAGATACTTGTGGTTTTCAGAGTTCTATCAGTTCTTTATTAACATAAAAACAGAGCCAATACTTTCAAAGTACTCTTGACGTATTCTGTTTGAGGACAAACTTAAAAAAAGAGATTGGAATAGTCCCCTGTATCTTCCCTAGGAAACAAGGTGGGAAGGCTTAGATCCAGGAGATGGAAGATAAGGTAGAAGAATTAGATTACAGGAGCAATTATATTAATCTAGTCAGATTAAGGAGCAATGTTGTAGGACAGGAGTAGGCAACGTATGGCACATGTGCCAAAGGCGGCACGCAAGCTGATTTTCAGTGGCACTCAGACTGCCCGGGTCCTGGCCACCCGTCTGGGGGGCTCTGCATTTTAATTTAAATGAAGCTTCTTAAACATTTTAAAAACCTTATTTACTTTACATACAACAATAGTTTATTTATATATTATAGACTTATAGAAAGAGACCTTCTAAAAACGTTAAAATGTATTACTGGCATGTGAAACCTTAAATTAGAGTGAATAAATGAAAACTTGGCACACCACTTCTGAAAGGTTGCCGACCCCTGTTGTAGGAAATGGGAATGTCTTTTGGGCCTGTTCCTATTAAAACTGGAGTCAATGGAACTTCAACTGAAATGGGATTAGGTCCTTTTATTTATTTTCCCTTCTTTCTTGGGCACATTTATGTTCGATCATACTGTGTCCTTAGATCACATATAGGAATTAAGAATCTGAAGAAGTGAGGTTCTTACCCACAAAAGCTTATGCTCCCAATACTTCTGTTAGTCTTAAAGGTGCTACAGGACCCTCTGTTGCTTTTTATATAGGAATTATGTTAATGATTAGCCCCTGCATTACATACTATGCCTCCCTCTAATAGGCTTAGCCTTTTTGTGACTTTTATTCAGTTAAGGAAAATCACAATAGAAAAGACAGACCTGACTGAGGCCCACTTCTTTGCAGTATATTTATATTACTGGCTTTTAATTTAATTTAAGTTTTTTTTGAATATGCATAATTCATTGCAATCTGTAACATCTGCACATGCACCTTTAGGGGCACTGTAAATAGCAATTTCCAGTCATATATAGTGTAAGAGGTACCAATTCAATAAACCACTTATCTACATGCTTAACTTTAAGCATGTGTGTAAATCCACCCCAGAAAAATCACTGTAACTTTAAACAGGTCTCTCAATTGCTTTGCTGTACAGGACTATGAGAAGTATTATATAAGAAGATTCCATACAAAAAGAGTCTGTTAAAATTAACTAATGCTAAGATAATAATAAACAAACATGAAAAAGACAAACAATGAAACTGTTCAACATGTTATGGTACATATTCCTTCTGTAAATAAGGAAGTAAGCTTCATTATACTGGAAACATTATGATTAATTCTCCTCTCTCAAAAGTTAACTACTGTGGATCACCATAAACCATCAACAATTCCTATATTTAGATTTAGAAAGAAAGGTACAAAACTGGGGCTAAAACCTTTTAAGAAAGAGTGCTGAATAAACAAATAGGGAGAAAATACAAAATTAGCGCTGTGGCCTATATAAGTATTAACAGAGTACTTTATACACTAATAATGCTATCATTCTTGTATAAACTTTGGAGAAATCAATTTGCTGACTTAGAGAATAATTAGTAAGTGCTAGGATACCAGCTCAACTCACTTCTGAGCCGTTAGACTTATGCTCAAGAAACTCCATTTGTTTTTCTGAATATTCTAATTGTCCCTCCACAGCAAGTAGTACAGCTGCAGTGGATCAAATTTACTGAAAGTCTTCTAAAAACGGATCTTGTGATAACTATGAATCATAAAGAGTAGAGCGGAAACGGATGCAAAGGTTATTATTCACAGTATAAAATATATATATTCTACATTTGTCCTATTAATATTCTCAGTCATCTTGACTCATGTATCTGTTTGTTTGGGACTTGATCTTACACTCATTGACTTAAATGGTGCAGGATCAGGGCCTCACAGTTTAAGTCAAATGATGCACGTGTGTAAGTTAAATCAAAGAATTACAAGTCCACTGTGCAGCATTTATATTTTAGGATATAACTCTCCTGTATACAGTAGGAATCATTATAGCATATAAAACCTTGTTTTTTATACATATGCAGTAAAGTCCACAGTGCTGACTTAACAGTAATTTTCCCTTACACAGCAATATTATGTTACTACAATATTAAAGGCCAAGTTATCATACAGAGTCTGCAAAATTGTGTGCGCACATATCTTATGCACAACGGACATTTGGGGCACATAAACCTGTAACTGTGCACACAAGCTTACTCTTACTGCGTGTGTGTATAAACACCTGTCTATGCAAGCGAAGGTGGGATTTGCGGGCACAATGGGTCTGAGCTGGGAAACCTTAACTGAAAATGTTACCTTAAAAATATCAGACAGACCTGCACAGCCAAGAAATCAAGAGTTAGAAGTCTATAACCTATCTGCAAAGGCACACAAAATGCTGATGATTACAGATGCTTTATTAACTGCGATCTTTTGCAGATATGTCTCAGGCACTGAAGGATACGTTCTTGATGCAGTGCACAAGGAGTCAGATATGTAGCTCCAGTTAATGGAAACGGAGCATCTGATTCCTAGGACACTATGCCCAAAATAAACCTCAGAATATGATCATCATTTCCATGGAATTTTTCCCTCCCCCGACAATGATGGTTTGACATCATGGAAATACATCCAATTTCTAACATATGCAAATAAACCACTTCTATTTCACTGTGAAAATTCTGTATTCATCTTTAAAGTTTCATAGAGTGAAGGATCTTAGATACTTATTGCCAATTAATCAAAATGACAGTTGTGAGCATAAAAGCCAGCACAATCCAGAAAAGCATGCCCCTTAGAGAGTGTCAAATGATATATACACAAGTATAAAACAGCCAACTTATTTTACCCTCATACATTAAGAAATAGACAGTGCCATTTTTATTATTTCTAATTGGTGTAGCGCAAAAATGCACATTCCATGACTGATACCTCTTATACCATACTGCACTCTAATGTGAAAGCTTAAAGCAGATCCTGGATAATAGGGATAATGGAAATCAGGACAGACACAGTAACTATAGAATTGAGATTGAATATAGCTATGATATGAAGTATTATTAGTTAACTGGAAATATCATCCTTAATACAGACTGCCAGTTACTGACATATGGGATGGAATTTGTCCCATCCAGATGGCCAGCACTAGTGTCATGCATCACTTGTATCCTACCTAAGCATCAAAGTAGGGTTTGTGCGTCACAAGTATGAATTTCATACTTGATCATTAATCATTTTCTGCAAATCCCAAGCCATAGCTTATTTTGGAACATAACAACAGTGCTCTACCAGTTAAGAGCACACATGGTTAAATGGTAACATTGGTGTCACAAAGTAATCGATTTAGGGGTTCCAGAGGACTTCCAATTATCCATATTTTTTGATAACTAGATTTTGCAGAGATTTGAACAATTTACAAAAATCATTATGACTTTATATCTAGTCTAATTAAAGAAAACTCATCCCCATTTTTATTTTTCCTTTCAGTCAACAGCACTAACAGACGCTAGGGTGAATGTTTTGATGAATAAGAGTTTTAGAGATTTGTGGATCTTACCAAATTACTATATTGTAATACAAACGTAAAAGGGAAAAAGTAACCACGTATATCTGAAAAGAAATGACAGCATCATTCCTTTATTTTAAAAAATTCTAACAATAATAAATATCAGTAACACCGCTACCCTGTATTGAAAGAAAACCTTACAAAACACAGGCAAAGAAAAACATGATTTTTTCCTTTGAATATTTCTTCAAACCCAACTGAACCTAATGGCAATATAAAAAAGTGTAAGATTAAGAAAATGTATTGTGGTGCTGAATTCAGCAGACAGGCACTTGCAGTAACCAAGGCTTGGTCTACGCTTAAAGTTATGTCATCATAGCTACATCGGTAAGGGGTATGAAAAAAACCAGACCTCTGGCCAATATACATATGCTGACCTAACCTCAATTGTAAATGCAGCTACGTTAATGGAAGAATGCTTCCGTCAATGAAGATAACTTCATTCGGGGAGGTGATGTTTGTACAGGTGATGGAAAATCTCCTTCCGCTACAAGGTTATAATGGCATAGTGACGCCAACATATCTAGTCTCCATAGCGTAGATACAGCCTGAATCTCAAATCTCCCAATACTTTTCTCAACTCCATAGGATGTGGTGATAGATGTTTACTGCTATTTAGAAGGGGCAAAATCAGATCAGTCTATCTTTTTAAACTTGTCAAAAAGGGAATTTTCCCATATGGTATCTATAATGGCCCTTAAGTGTTTTCCCGTCCCTGGCATTTGGTTGCTTTTCCCTTTCTTGGTTTGACATGTAAAACTGCCCATCTAAAAGTTCACAATCTCAGCAAGTTCACAGCAGTATTAGACCAAATGTGTCTTAATCACTCTGACATGCAAAATTAAAAAGTACATTTATAACACCACTTATCTAGATAATATAAGGTACATTTATAATACCACTTATCTAGATAATATAAAAATAAATGTATGCATATATGATTGTTTGTACTAGGGAAACCTGACATGGAACTTATGTCTGGAAACCTTATCTGAAAACCACTAATGTAACAGCACAAGTATAGTGCTCCATGAATAAAAGGTAATTCTTAATGCTGGAAGTAATACACATGCTGAATGCAGTTTCCTAATGAAGCACACCTCTCATTTTCCCACCATGCACCAAATCCTGATATCTTTGTACAAAAATCCCAGTGAAAATCAATAGGAGCGTAGGTCTTACCTGGTTAAAAAAATATAATTGAAGTTCTGGCCTCACTGAAGTCAAAGGGAGGTTTGCCATTGACTTCAGTGGGTCCAAGATTTCACGTATGGGGAGGTAATGCTTTATCAATGACTAAATTATTTTATTTGATTATCTGTATTGTGGTAGCACCTACCAGCCTTCATTTTGCTAGGCATTGTGCA
This sequence comes from Malaclemys terrapin pileata, assembly GCF_027887155.1. Classification (NCBI taxonomy): domain Eukaryota; kingdom Metazoa; phylum Chordata; order Testudines; family Emydidae; genus Malaclemys; species Malaclemys terrapin. The sequence goes on from NC_071512.1 coordinate 92,834,119, forward strand.
AACAGTTTATAATCTAGAGACAAGATACACAACAGGAGAAAGAAAGAAGGTATTTTCACCCGTTTTACATGTATTATTGGGGCATTGAGAAATGAAGAGATTTTTTCCCCCCAAGGTCACACGTGAATCCTGTAGCAAAATCAGGAACTGAACGTAGATCTTCGAGTATCAGGCTAGCATCTTACCAAAAGACCATCCTCCGTTGGTTACTCATGAGTTCATGTATTAATAGACATGTTCCCTCAGCTGTCAAGAGCTTAGTCATGCTTCCTCCCTCCCCCCCCCAGTGTGTTCTATATAATCTTGATTATCCTATCATCCCCAGAATAGTGTCCTATATGGATCTTATGGGCTTCAAGACATTTGCTTCATCACTTTCTTTCATGCTGGAAGGCAGGTGACGATGTTTCGACAGCTTCTAAGGCTTACACCTAAATGAGTTCTGCAGAAAGATGAGTGATATACTATAATACAGTGCCATTGTGCTAGGTACTGTACAAACAAATAAGAGACAGTCCCTGCCCCCAAACAATTCCAGGTGAAACAGATAAAAGAAAGATTGTTTTAAAAATAACTCCCGTTTTACAGAAGGGGAACAGAGGCACGGGAAAATTAAGTGACTTACCCTAGGTCACTTAATTAGGAAGTTAGTGGGACAGCTCAAATTAAATGCAGATTTCCTGTGTTCCTGTCCAGTGCCTTAACAAGAACATATTTCTCTCTCTTTAGTGCGAACTATATTATTTGTCCTACAGAAGCAAGTAATTATGTTATTTTACAATGCTACCTTGTGCTGTGAGATTCTTTCCCTTTGCATTGGGTCTTTTGGGCAAAGATGCTATGATTCTTTTGATGACAGCACTTCTACTGTTGCTATCACCAATGGAGTTGTACTGGTTGTAGTGCAACAATGGGAGATTTCTCCAAAAAGTCTAGCATAGTCACTGCCTAAAGTTAGTGTCGGAACAAATGATCACCCTTAATTCTGGCTCCAAGACAACATTCACTGAAGTCAGAAAGATTTGTCTCCATGGTTAAATCTTCTCTTTACTTGAGTGTAGTAAACTAAGCTTCTTTGAGAACTGTCTGGGCAAACACTGAACAGGAAGTCTATAGGTTGGGGAACACAGCTTCCAAAATTTGGACTGTCTTCTCTGTTTGCAATTTCTCTACTAGTAGTGCAAAAAGCACCTAGTGAATGGAAATTTTAATTGTAATCCCACTAAATGAATAATTCCTATCAGAGAAAGAAAATTCCTCTAAACATATAAGTCTATTCAATACAAAAAAAAATCTATAGATTAAAGGTCAGATTTAGATCTCATTTTTACCAGTGTAAGTCAGAAGTCAATGGGAATTTTGTTGTTGGAAAATTAATACCATAGATCAGAATCAGGCCTGTAGAGGTGTATTGTAATGAAACCATTCCTCAAGACATTTTTTAAAAAAGAAAAAACCTAAATATATGTAGTAAATTGTTTTTAACTCTATAGACGCTACAAAGTTAAGTAGACCACTTTGAGAAGAACTCCTTATTTTAAATGAACTTAGTGTGTTACCATATTAAGAATCCACGCCATTACTTCAGCAAGTTCTTAAGCTCGTGAAATCAACAGCAGTTCTACCATACTTAAAGTTAGCCTTAAGTAATTAACTTGCTTAAGTAAGTTGCTGAATCAGGACCTTTGAGCAGTACTCTGCTTGAGAAATAACCAGGATTATAAAACCACTGATAGAGAAGACCTATTAAATTACACATCAGATCCTTTTCCAAAGCAGGATTATCTGAGCACCTCTAACCAAATATTACATGAAAGTGAAACAAGGGATTGCAATGACTCATTTGTATACATCTCAGTTTCTTAATTTTGTCCTGGGGTGTGTTTTTCTTTTCCTTCATTTTCTTTTGAAAAGTTGTACTTTGTGGCATTAGGCCATTTCTCTCGTCCCACGATGACGTTATTTGTTGTTACTCAGACTGCATACGTGGGCCCCTCAGTAGTTTGTAACTATGAAGGAATTGATACAGTAATGATTAATACCAGAGATGAAAAACAAGGGAAAGTGCTCTTGGATTTCCTCACTAGTGTTGTGTTCAGTTCTTCAGCTTCTCCTGGCACTTGTCTTTTGTTTCAGTGTGTGAAGTTTAGCCTGTCATGTTTAAAAGGTTTAGTGTTGGTTTTGAAGTACAAAGTGAAAAGGAAGAGTACAATGATATTCTGCTTATTGATAATGTTTGTGAGATAGCATGTCACATGGTCTGCTTTAGTTATAATGAAGTTCTGTAAGAAACAACGACAGAACTGGAACTGATTGACTCCGTTGTTCCCTGACCATGGAAGCTAAGTATTTAACAAGCATAGAGAATGCAGGACTCTCACAGGCTGTCAGAGAGTTCCTCCAGGTCAGGACTGAGGCAAATTTGGCTGGCACTGCTGCTTCCCATGCTGTGCTCATTCTATGGGTAAACAGAAGACTTTAGTCTCCAGGATTGTCAATCTAGCACCTTTAATGAGCAAGAAATTCATTTTATTCAAGGAGGAAAAACGTAGCCTACCATCACTCCTTATAAAAGTGCCAGAAAACATCAAACATGTAGGTAAATATAATATTTCAAGACTGCTCCAGCCTAAACTCCCTTTCCCCTCACACCTGCATGGGGATGAACATGTGCTATATGTCTCTGTGCTGGCTCACTCTTCAACATTTCAGCTGGACCTGCTCCAACTTTTGAATAAATGTCTCTTTTGGGGGAGAGGGAATTGCATTCCTTAGTCAAAACACAGTTTTTCTTCTCTAAAATTCTGAAAGAAAAATGTGTACGTGTGAAACATTAGGAACCAGTCATGAGAGGAATTGAAATTCGCTCTTTATCCCCAGCCTAGGCGAAGAGCTAAGCCTGCTCAGCTCCATCCGTGACCGCCAGCCTGACCACATTTATAACCTGGAGAGGAGCGGGACTGCAGTCTCCACATTATTTGTGGGCTTTTCTTCCTAAAGAAAGACGATTTCCGGAGCAGGGGAGTGTAGGTGTGGGTGGGGAATTAAGTCAGGCATTATTGAAGGGGAAATTATAGCCCATTTGGGAACAGGATGGCAACACTCAATTTGTTTCAACTGGGACACTAAATTAGGAACAGAATTTGCATCCTCAGAGAACCTTATTGCTTAAACCATTAAGCAGAGAGACTGGCCCACAATTAAAAGAAAGAAATGAAATCTCTCCTCCTATTCAAACACACGGTTCAACCAACACCACATCCCTGCAGTAAGTACCCAAGATTCATTAAGCAAGATTACAAAGGGTCTTTATTTATTATGGAGCTTTGCAGAGCCTGGTCACTTGTGCTGTGTGCAAGGAGGTCTACACGTGTCTTTGGAAGATGAAATCCTGCCACCTCTACATAAGGTGTTCAGGAAGACAGTTTCAGTGGGTCCGTATGCTCATGGATCTACCAGCCCTGTCCCCACTATTTTCCGAGCCTGTCCCTGCAAGCCCCAGACTAATTTCTGCCCCACAGAGCTATGCTCTACTATGCACAGGAAGGGAGGTAGAACCCCTTCACAGAGTCCTGTCATCTTCTCTCACTTCCTTAGCATAGAGGAAACACATTGGTTCCAGTATGGTCAGGACCCTGTATAGCTGCAGAGCAAAGAGGATCAGTTAGCAGGCTGTGGCTCAGTCCACCTTTGAAACAGTAGATTACAGTTGAATGTTCTCAGGTGAAAGACTGTAAAGTTTGCTGAAATGACTAGGTATATAAAACCTCACATCAAGAACCTGTCACATGTCACTCAAAAATATAGAGAGATTTCTTGGGGAAGAAGAGTTGAGATTGAAAACAATAGCTACTTCCTTCCGTTGCACTGCTGTCTCCTGATGGGCCATCCAAGTTTCCATGCCAGGAACCTTCTCTGGCCAAGAACTTAGTAGGGGGATGAAGTCTCCCCCATAGCCCATCTGTGCTCTGAGTGAGCAGGAAGGGATTATATCTGCATCTAAGACAAACTGGATCAATTATGATTGGCACTTAATTTGTGACTGTCTTTTTGTTTGTTTAATCTGGTGCATGCCATAATGATGAAATAAAGTGGGTAAAAAGATGCCTACGGATGCTGGTTAAACCTAATTTATATTTATACACAATATATCCAGCAAGCTGGGAAAATAAGTCCCTGCAATACAACAAACAGCTCTTTTTTCCAGTGAAGAAACCCTGAAAACCAAAGGGAAAATGATTGGAAGAAATTCTGTCACTGTCAGGACATGATACAGAGACCACACTTGGGAGAGAGGGGAAAAGCTGGTCTACACTGGGGGGGGGGGGGGGGAGGGTTGACGCGAAGGGATCGATCCAAGATACGCAACTTCAGCTACGCGAATAGCATAACTGAAGTCGAAGTATCTTGGATCGAATTACCTGGGGTCCACACGGTGCGGGATCGACAGCCGCAGCTCCCTCGTCGACTGCACTACCACCGCTCGCTCTGGTGGAGTTCCAGAGTCGACGGTGAGCGCGTTCGGGGATCGATAGATCATGTCTTAACGAGACGCGATATATCGATCCCAGATAAATCGATTGCTACCCGCCGATATGGTGGGTAGTGAAGACATACCCGAAGATATAGCTCATAATGGAGTGACAAATTTAGCTGCTATTTCATTGATGGAGTCAAACAGAATGAAAAAAAGGCTAGTAGATTTGAGGGTACCAAAATGGCTTTACATGATTACGGGTATGTCTACACTACCTGCCGTATCGGCGGGTAGCAATCGATCTATCAGGGATCGACTTATCGTGTGTAGTGTAGACGCGATAAATCGATCCCCGATCACTCTCCCATTGACTGCTGAACTCCAGCAGTGCGAGAGGCGGAAGCAAAGTCGATGGGGGAGCTGCGGCCGTCGATCCAGCACCGCGAGGATGCGACATAAGTAATTTTAATTCGATCTAAGATATGTCGACTTCAGATACGCTATTCTTGTAGCTGAAGTTGCATATCTTAGATCGATTCTATGAATATTGCAGCTTTATGATTCTATGATTCTCCCTCTTCCCCCCGGTGTAGACCAGGCCTAAGTTATTACACTTCACGGCTGAGATGTGAAAATCTGACTTAGTGATTTGGATGTCCGAGTCCCATTAATTAATTAATTAATATAAGCTGGATATCCAAATTCCCTAGGTAGCTTTGAAAATCTCCACCAAGATGCATTACACACTGTGTCAGAACATGTGTATGTTTACAGAGAGAGAGAGAGAGAGAGAGAGAGAAAGAATAGAATATGATATAAAAGATTGCATTGGCATAAGACTCGCATGGCCACATCACCCCATGAATGCTGAGATTCAATATCCTGATTCTCAGAAAAGTTATTTCACATAATTGTTTAAAGGGCTTCTTTTGTTACAATTTTGTATTTCTTCCTCTCACGGCAAGGCCGGTACCTGGAAACTAAGGGCTGGTCCACACTAACCCCCCAGTTCGAACAAGATACGCAACTTCAGCTACGTGAATAACGTAGCTGAAGTCGAAGTATCTTAGTTCGAACTACAAGGAACTTACCGCGGGTCCACACGCGGCAGGCAGGCTCCCCCGTCGACTCCGCGTACTCCTCTCGCAGAGCAGGAGTACTGGTGTCGACGGTGAGCACTTCCGGGATCGATTTATCACATCTACACAAGACGCGATAAATCGATCCCAAAAGTTCGATGGCTTACCGCCGAACCCGGAAGTAAGTATAGACGTACCCTAAGAGAACTTAGCTTTACTAGAGAGAGACATGAAAAATACCAGTACAAAACTTTACATTCAAAACAATTTATTTAAAATATGGCAGGAAATGTGTGCACATTGACTAAAACACATGCATACATGATGTTATACACTGTCCACACCCACACAGAGCCAGATTCTGGGAACATGCTTATGGGTAACTCAGCAGAGTGGAGTTACTCATACAAGCAAAGTTATTCACATGTGTAAGTCGTTGTAGGATTGGACCCCAAGACAATAAGAACAAAAGCACAACAGAAAAATTACATAAAAAAGCTAAAATCTTCTTGAAATCCATATTTTTCAAATTATAATTTCACATATAGGGTACAATGTAACATATCTGAGAAAAAGGGAGGACTGAAAGAGAGAAGAAGAATGGAATAGATGGCTGATTACATTTTAGGCAAACCTATTGGTATACTTTCCACTGATTTCATTATCTAAAACAAACATTTTTTCCAAGGCAAACAGGTGATAAAAATAGATTATTTTTAAAGATACTAAGCAAAAAGCTGCATTTTGGATTTGCTCTTCCCTCATTACTCAGGTGTTCTAAAAGCAGTCACATTTGTATATTGTAGCAGTAATAATGATATTATTAATCATCACCCACACGCTGCCAATTTAATTGCAGTAAACTGCAGCCTTTTAAGAGGTAAGAAGCACTCTCTGGAGGGGACATAAGCCTCATTTGTTCAGCAAGGACAACAAGATGAGCCTGGCGTAAGATATTAGGCTCAGAACTGTTGCTGGCAAACCATCTGACGGGAAGCTGTCAGCTTGAAAGAGCAAGGATTATAAAAAGGAGCAAAGAATAAAAACACAGTGATGGATCAACTCCATGAAGGGGCCTTTATTTGAGGGGCACTCCAACTTGGGGAACGTTGACAGGGAAAGGAAAGGAGGAAGTTGAGAAGGGAGCAGGAAAGAAGAACACAAGACAATCTAAAATGGTTCAGAAAGGCTATTGTTGGCTATGTTGAAAGCTTTTAGCAAGTTAAGTTTTCAGGCTAATTGCCTACCTGGTATGATGCTTTTCTGCTTAGAATGTACAATAGGCAGTAAATTCTCCAACACAGAAAACACAGGGGAAAATCTTGACCACATTGACGTCAATGGGAAAATTCCCATTGACTTCAATGGAGCCAGGATTTCACCCACGGAACTTGCCCTTTTGAAAAAAAAAAAAAAAACAGGTCAGATAGCTGACTAAGTCCCTGTGGGGAGAGTCAGTGTTCTGGTCGCATGAACTCCAACTCAGGAATGTAGCAAGCTAAGTAGCCCTTAGAAAACAAGAGGTGGGGGAAGAACCAGGGAAACCCTCTCATGTTTGTAGGTACAATAATCATGTACCTTTTGTTAGTTCCTTTAAAAAAAAAAAAAAATCAAGACAAATCCCAGGAAGGGAAATGGGGAGGGATGGGGAAATGTTTCACCCATATAATTTTGTGTGGGTGTGAGTGAGTGAGTGAGTCTCCACCCATTCACAGGCCAGATCCTGGCCCAAATGGAAAATTCCATAGTGAAAAGATTATAGAATGCTGAGGATCTGCATATAAAAATGGGGCAACATCTCTTTAAGGGGCTTGATTTTTCAGGCAAGTAAGTGAAAAAACTGAAGGCAGAAACAATAAATGCTAAAGGCATCAGTAACGAGAGCCATAATTTTGAATCTGGAAAAGGAAACCAACCACCCTAGAGAGATTTACTATCCAATAAAATTCTCAACACTTCTATATGAAAGCATGTTAATGCAATACTGGATACCTTTCTACCCATCCCTGCCCTACGTGTGAGCACAACAGGCATGATGAATATGGCACCCAGCAAAACCTAGGAGAATGTGTTTGAACTGAACAGCCCTTCTGGTCAGATCTTCACTGGGAAATATTATTACGTATCAGGGGGTAGCCATGTTAGTCTGTATCCACAAAAACAACAAGGAGTCCGTTGGCACCTTAAAGACTAACAGATTTATTTGGGCATAAGCTTTCATGGGTAAAAAGGTTTGTTACCCACGAAAGCTTATGCCCAAATAAATCTGTCATTATTAAAATAATGGAGATATCCCATCTCCTAGAACTGGAAGGGACCTTGAAAGGTCATCAAGTCCAGCCCCCTGCCTTCACTAGCAGGACCAAGTACTGATTTTGCCCCACATCCCCAAGTGGCCCCCTCAAGGATTGAACTCACAACCCTGGGTTTAGCAGGCCAATGCTCAAACCACTGAGCATTCAGTTAGCAGTATAGCTGTTGTGCACCCTGTTTATGCAAAGGCTGTAACTAACATACGGAGTTCTCAGCTAAAAGTTTGCTGTGGGCTTAGAAGACATACTGTGGCCCTGCCTTTCTGCATTCTCCACTGAAAGGTCTGCAGGTACATTATATATTTAATACTATAATCATGAATAATAATATTCACTATGCTTCCCAACTGAGGAGCTCAGAAAAGCTATGATTTCTGTAAGATTAGATCAAAATATTTTTAAAGGACTGAATCTGAAGTTCTGGGTGGATCCAAGGCCCATGCTAGAAGATCCAATGAGAGGATCAGGGACTGAATCACCAGTTATGGCAAATTGAGATGAAATCCTGGCCCCAGTGACAAAACTCCCATTGACTTCAAGGGGGCCAGGATTCCACCCATGGTCTCCAGACAGTCCTACTCACTGTTGTTTTAGTTGGTGTCATAGAAACAGAGAGACTGGAATTAACCTATCTGTCAGCATGGCTCAGTTATTCAGACTAATGGAAGAACACAATCAATTCCTCTGGCAGACTGAAAAATATTTATCTGCCACTTGGATATTTGACAAGGAAGAACTAAAAACAGATCTACAAACAATCAACGGAGATAAAGTAATGAAACAAAACTCTGGGGTTTCCATTTCTTCTCCATGTTTTTTGTTTGTTTTTTTACTTAAAGATGATTCTAAAATGCAAAGTTCTGATTCAGGCATGTTTCTAAAAGAAAAGGTCGAGACTCAGGGTCTGGGCCTCAAACCCAGTCTACCTTCAAGTTGTTAGACATTAGGGAAAAGCTTTGATTTGTAAATGGAGCTGGCTGGAAATTCTCCACTGGAATGTTTTTGCGTTGGAGAATGCCAGTCCACCAGAATCAAAACATTTTGCGAAGATTGTTCATTTCAGTAGAGTTGCCCAGTTTCCTGCCAGCTCTCCCAGCATCCCAGGCTTCCTTACTCTTCAGCAGCCTGCCTGGCAAGGATTCAAGAGCCTGAAAGTTCCTGCTCTGAAGTTCTGAGGCTCTCAGGTCTTTCTGCAGCTTGTCTAGCAGGCCACTGTGAAGCAGGGCTTGCAGACCTCATCTCCCCGTAAGCCTGCCATGTTGGCTGACAGGGAACCAAGAGTCTGGAAACACTAGGAGCTCCAGCTCGCAAGGCTCTGGGCCCTTTCAGTTCACTGCAAGTGATGTGAGAGCTGGGAAGCTCCGGCAACTATGGCTCCCACATTCCACTCTTTGGCAAACTGGGCTACCAGGTATTCCTTCCAGGGTTCACATCTCCAGAACGGCATACCTGGTGGACTGCCCCAGAAGGCGGGCTCTATTCCCTTTTGCAGAGAATTTCAAAATCCTCCACAAAACGGAATTAACCTGTCTCTCCACAGCTCTTGTTTTAAATTTAAAAAAAAAAATCTACTAAATCATGGGCAAGAAACTAAAACAGTCACCAGTTTTGTAGCTGGTGAACACATGGTACCAAATTTTCCTCTCTGTTACACCCGTCCAATTCCAATGGCTCTCATGGACATGTTTTTCCCCCCGAGTACTGTTTTTCCAAGAGTACTTGGCCCACAGTGTGTGTGTTCTTCCTGCACTAACACTGATCAAACCAGAGATGTGCTGACATCAAAGATGCTGAAGAGATTTTGGCAAGACCCGTTGCTACACTTAACTGTGAAGCTACAAAACAGCCATGTTAATTACAGCTTTGTTCAAATTTCTGGGGTGGTGTTGCAACGAAGAGAACATTTGCCAAGTGTAAAAAGTGTGTGTGTGTGGGAGTGGAATCAAAGGGGAAAAAATACATTTTTCTAGGGTTCTCAGGTGGATTTACACAAAAAACAGAACGAATTTAAGAATGAACATGTCCTTTGAAGTAAAGAGCATATCCCTGACACAAGAAATCTGCCTTGATGGTTCAGACATGCTTTAAAATTGTGTCACACAAAACCTCTCTGACCTTTAATAGAAACCCTCAGGCTTCCTGTACAGGCTGGATGCTTCATAAAAGCCGTTTACCAGACATCTTATTAGCTCTGTCAGAGGGTTTCACTCTCACTCTCTAATTTTTGTAAATTGTTAGTCGAAGTGTTGTGTGTGCTCTTTGAAGACAATGTATGCAGATGGGCTCTAATTCATTTCCCCTCTGAACTGGGGAACCATCCGTTTCTCAAAACGATAGATTCCGTCAACTGTCTCTTGTGATACTTAAAGAAAAACACAGGTGTTCCCTCTGGCCTTCAGGAAGAGGAAATACCATACTGATTAAAACTTGAACCATACTATCCAAGACAGACCTGGACTCCTCCTCCCCCTCCCTTCTTTCTTCTAACCAACTGAACAGATTGATATAATATGTAACTAGGTTCGCACATGTAATTGGATAACCTCTAACGAAAGGCGGCAAGGGCACAGGCTGTAAAGGAAGCAGTCTGGTCCATAGGGATGGCACGTGAGCAAACCCACAAAAATCAGCACCAGAACTCTTCATTTACATAGTCTCATATTTTATACAGAAAGCCTTCCACCCCCCACAAAAACAAACGTGAGAAATGTGTCTCAGGTTTCCAAGCCAAGACGTATAGTTTCTTCTTGCTGGCAACCATTCCAACAAGCACATTTTGTGAGCCACAAAGTGAGCAAAGCTTTTTCTCTCTCTCTCTCTCTCCTTCCCTTAGCATTGCTTAATTTCTTTGCCTCCAGGCTGATACACACCCTTGAGCACGCAAGAGCGAACACATCCTATTTTATAAAAAACATTTCCAATTTTTTTCTCCCATAACTGTGAATCATCTGTGTCAAACCACAGATCGTTACTGTTATCATTATTAGTGTTCGAGTAGCAGCAAGCAGCTCCAATCGCAACGTAGGCCTCATCGTACTGGGCGCCTTACAAACAAAGGACAGAGACAGATCCTGCCCCAGATCTTACAATCCAAGGCAACTTATCCTGCAAAAAAGCGAACCCCGGTGTTAATACAAACGACTACTGAAGTCAACAGTGGGGACACAAGCTTAGGAGTCCACAAACAACAAGCCCATTGCAGGAACAGGGCCTAATTTTCTCTCTGATGCAGTGTTCCCTGTTGGGACCAGTGTAAATGAGGTAATTTGGAGCTTTTTCCTCCCGTCTCCTCCCCTCTTGCTCCCTCTGGAAAAATTAACATCCAACGAATTGCAAATACATGTACAGTGTGTAGAGAAAGTGTTAAATACCAAATGCTTTTGCATAATGCCTGTGTCACAAGGAAATCAGAGATAGGCTTTTTTTGAATCAGGCCCATCAGTGCTTTCTTTATATAAGAGCCAAGCAGCATTCTTGGATCAGAGTTCAATATCTCAAGAGGTGTAAATCACCACACTATCTTATTAGAAACATTTGAAAGTAGGCAAGTGCTTTGAAAGCCATAAACTTAGGATTCTGAAGTGTTCCAAAGCTATACTGGATACAAATTCCTCACTTAACTGGTTTTAATTTGCAACCCCTTTAAAGAGCTGATCCTACCTTTAAATCAATGCAATATTTAAATAAACATATATAATTTACATATAAAAGTAATAACTATTTTTATAAATGACCTGTAGTTGTGTTATAGATAACAAATATAAAAAATAGTCCATCAAAACTATTTAAATAACCTGAAAATTAGAATCACTTGAATTCCCCAGGACATGCAATAAATATATGTCCAGTAAGAGGTAGGCTGCAGCTCCCAGAAAAATGTACTGCAATCACTGCTACTCCATGTATTATGTACGGTCACAAGTCTGAGAGAACATTATAAACTAAAGCAAGAATTCTTGCTGCCTGGTGCATGAGGTTTAAAATCCCTAGAAACAATGAGTACAGTGGAAAGAAAAATCACATGAGAGATAAAGAAAAAAAAATCAAACTACCGCATTATTTGCAAACACAAACAATTAAACCATGATGAGACAGAACACACACCTGAAAGCATGGGCGTAGGTGCTAAGTTCCCCCTAAGCTGCGTGGCCGTGCAGGCGCACAACGTGGAGAGGTGCCTCTCCCTCATCCCTGGCCCCACCCCAGAGCCCGCATCCCCAGCCAGAGCCTTCACCCCAACCCCCTGCCCTAGCCCAGAGCCCCCTCCCACACTCTGAACCCCCTCGGCCCCACCCCCATCACACATCCCCTCCATATTGGTGCACATAAAATTCATTCCGCACATGGATGTAAAAAATTAGAAGGAACATTGTAAGGTGGGTACATGCTATTTGTGCCAAAGCATGCAATTATAATTTCTCAGCAGCGATAGTTTTTATGGCAATTGGCACAGTGTTTTTTGTTCTCCATCAGACCTTTAACTTAAAAAGACACTGCCAGCTATCTCTAACTGCAATCACTGTACTAGCAATCAGATCAGAGCGATTGTTGCAGCACATCTCCCTTAGGAGATTATGGCACCAGTACTCAAAAGGAAACTACAGCATGGGCCAAACTTTCTAACATGTGCGGAATAAACCTACCCACAAAAATGCATGTTCAAAGAGGCACGTTTACATATGAATAGGGTGAAACACACTTGCTGGCGCAAACTTCTGTGCACATATGAATGCCCAATTAAAAATCTGGCCCTCTGTAAAAATTCCCAGGGAGTGAGATCGAGAGAGAGAGAAAGAGATTGAGATTAATATTAATAGTTGGGTGAGTGTGTGTTATAAATACAGCTGGTCAGGAAATGTTTTTGTTCCCACAAAGTATGTCAATGATCACTGACATTTTCAGATTTTTGTCCAACTCCAAAACCAAAAAGATTGCAGACAAAAACTAAAACATTTCAGCTGATTTTTTTTCTTTTTGAAGAACCAGAGGGAAAAAATTATTGAAAATGGGCATTTCCCACAGAAATTTCTGTTTTGATTAAAGTCATTTTTTGGTCAAAAAATGTCATCTGGAGGCTACTGTAAAGTACGCTTGATTAGGGTATGTCTACACTGCAATAATACACTCAAGGCTGGCCTGAATCAGCTGACTCAGGCTATAAAATTGCAGTGTAGACTTTCAGGTTTCGACTGAAGCCTGGGCTTTGAGACCCTCCCACACGGGGTCCCCCTGAGTTCAAACATCTACATTGCAGTCAGCTGACCTGGGCCAGCCACGGGTGTTTTATTGTAGTTTAAACATAGAGGGACCAACCCTGTGCTCTGCACTTGGACAAACACCCTTTTCCACCCTCAGTAAAGGGACACAGGTGTAAGTTTTTCTTAAGCTTAGAGAATAGTGCTGTTTTTCTTCATTCATCCTCAGAAGAACATGTCCCATTACTGACAGCCAGGCAGTGACAATACAGACTTGAATGGAAACAAGAGACATTTTATGAAGGTTTCATCATGAGCCATCAAATCTCTGAGCTGATCATTAATCCTCAGGAAATGCCCTGTGTCTAGACTATTATTGTTTCATGAATCCATATAAGACCATAAGAACAGCCATACTGGGTGAGATCAAAGATCCATCCAGCCCAGCATCCTGTCTACCGACAGTGGCCAATGCCATTTGCCCCAGAGGGAGTGAACCTAACAGGTAATGATCAAGTGATCTCTCTCCTACCATCCATCTCCACCCTCTGACGAACAGAGGCTAGGGACACCATTTCTTACCCATCCTGGCTAATAGCCATTAATGGACTTAACCTCCATGAATTTATCTAGTTCCCTTTTCAACCCTATTATAGTCCTAACCTTCACCCTACAACTGGGCATTATACACCCATGCGGATGCTCAGTACACAGACATCCTTTCCAAAGGTGGCACAATGGGTGAGTTTAAGATACTGTACTGAAGGGGTTAAATAAACAGAAACTGGAAATATAACAAATCTCATCATATAAACAATATAGTTATACCTATTAATCATGCACATCATATATGTATCTTATACCCAAACCAAAAAGGTCTCTCTCAACCTCAAGAAGCAAGGAGGAGCAACAAGAAAAACGTTTAAGTGGGCTTTAAACTCATCCAGGACTTAACAAGTTTGAACAAAGATAAAACATTCCATGTCTTTAAAAAAAGCAGGCTTCCTGAAGCAGGTAAACAGACCAACAACAGTTTCCTCTTTTGTTAACAGTCCTAACATGAGATTATTGTTATTAATTATTACTCAGCCAATTTACTCTTTATTAAATTCTAAGTGCTGTCTTGATGGGGAGCATCAAGCAATTTCAGGTCATAACTACTGAAATAAGGGAAATATGATTATTTTATTTTATGGTCTGGAGCCAAAAGAAGTTAACTCTGAGCTATTTCTCCACTGGGGGGGAAGTGTCACAGGTGTTCTTGCAATCATAATATCACAGGCTGGGATTTGGTAAAGTCACACAAGGTGATAGGGGTCAGACTAGATCAGTGCATTGATGAAGACCTCCAAAGAAAACCAAAGTGCTGCAGGAAATGTGTTGGTAGTTTAGTGCAGGTATCTCAAACCTCTCCGAGTCAGCAATGTGAATGTAAATGAATTCATGAAGATAGTGGAGAACTAGGCCAACGATGTAAGGAGTTACCATGTTCTTGCACATGCTGTTTGCCAAAGGAGATCAGTCTTGACCACTTGTAGTCATTAAAAAAAAATAAAAATCACATGTCACTATTGACTAAAGTGAATCCGGACAATTTCCAAGGGTCCAAGCAGGAAAAAAAGTCTAGAAGTAGATTAACAGCACAGACCAGGAAAAGCACTTTTGATATTTTTAATTTGCAGCCTCGGGGCTGTGATAGCCCCCAGGGCTGGTACACTCCATCCCTATAAGGGCAGAATGACAAGTGGTAGTTCCCCACCGCTTACCCAGCCTGCCCTGTTCCTAATCCTGCATGCATGCTGGAGGCTGGTTGTCCCCCAAAGGCGCAGAGGTCTGCAACATACAAAGCAGGACCGCCTCTACTGAGTACCTGGTACCTATACTTCTACTCCACCTTTTTCTGGTTTGGCTCTGTTGGGTCCAACCTCTCTACTACCAGGTGGGGAGCAGGGATAAGCTCTAACTACAGAATTGGGTGTTGGATCCAGGACTGTGTAATTTATTGTGTAATCTGCCCTTTGGATTCATAAGGTTTTCCCCTCCTCCTGCATCCTCCCCACCTTTGTAATCAATGTAGGACTCAAGGATGCATTTTGCTATAGAATCCCCATAATAAACACCTGTTTGTCCCCTTATATGGAGAAGGAGCAAGTCCTTGAAATTCTTTTTTCTTTGTTTCCCTAGATACTCAAGGGTCAGCTTTAGTCATGGGACAAATCTACAGAATTCATGGATCAGTTAAAAGGACTCACTGCAAATGGCATAGTGGAGACACACCTTAACCCAACCTATAAGTTATCAAACCCATTTCTCCATTGTGAAATGAGGAGGGGGGAGAAATGGCAAAATTTGGGATTCCATGCCAATGCCCCTAAGCGTGTGTGTGTGTGTGTGTGTGTGTGTTAGAACTGGTCAACAATTCTTAAACTAAACATTTTTTAATGGAAACCAAAACCTGAGAGAAAGAAATCCACCCCTGAATAGCCAATAACCCTGTAGCTAGGGCACTCACTTGGGAGCTAGGAGACCAAGGTTTCAAGTTCCTCCTCTGAGTCAGGCAAAGTAGGGACTTGAACATGGGTTTCCCACATCCCAAGTGTGCATCCTAGCCGCCAGACTTAAGAGAGCCAGTCTCTCCATTGACCTAATAAATATTTAAGTATCAATACAATCTGGAAAAGCTTCAATACAAAAAAGAGATAGAGAAAATGAAATTCCAAAACTTTAAAATGTTCTGTGAAATGAGAGCATTTTCCAGCTGGTCCTACTTCTGGGCAGTTATATAAATGGACATCACTGATCTATCCATCATGGAGCCCATGCCTTCAACACTATCAGGTACAGCTCTCATTTGAGATGCACAGTGAATTCCAGACCCCAAAAAGAACTGCCATCAATATTTACAGGAAACGGCAGTGAGTTATCAGACATACAAAAACCTTGAAAGCTTGGTATGTATTAAGCAAAAAAGGATCCCACAGCATTTCAGACTGCCTGCTCTATTTTGGCACTCACCTGATTTCAGGACTTTTTAAATAAGACACCTACACAGTCAGGTCTCGTGGGATAAAACACTACAATGGCATCTATGTGAATGCATTATTATAAACTCCATCATATACAGAACTCTTATAATTCAGCCTAATAGAAAATGATTCTCTTGATTTTTCCTTGAGTGAAGAATTTCCACTGTATATCTGATTGTTCCAGAACCTGTAATTCCATGTGATTTAGGAAAGATGGTCTGATCTCCATTTCAGTTCTTTGGCAATGGACAGCTTTAATTGTTTATTCTCTCCAAACATGTCCCCTTTATGGGTTCTTCTTGTCAAATTTATCTCCCTCCTTTGCAAATTCTTTATATTAGCACTACTTTAATGCTGGCAAAGTGAGATATACATAGTTTTAATCAACTGGGGACTGACTGACTGACTTCTCAGGTACACAGGTGCGCATCACTTGGCTGACCCTGTCCTCAAGGTACATAGGTGTAAATCATCAGATATCTTGTAAAATCAGTACCCTAGCCTTGCAACTATCTGATTTTACAAGATACACAGACCCACACCTGTATTGCTGACGGCAGAATCAACTCCTCAACCTGTGAATACTTCCGAGCTCCATTCATCTTTCAGATTTATTCTTGTCACTTAAAAAAAAAACCACCCCTCTTTCCTTCATGAAAAGAATAATGGGGAAATAAGCTGTTACATTTCAGAATGGTCAAGATTTTAGGGCCTGGTCCAAAGCTCACTGAAATCAATGAGTGTCTTTCCATTGACCTCAGTGAACTTTGGATCAGACCTTTAAATAAATACAGTTCATTAAGAGTAGAGTTTGAAACAGCTTCTTTTTTGGCATGAGCACAAAGGCCAGAATGCCAGATTTCTGACATTTGATGGGATTTGATCTGAACCTCTGAGGCATCTTAGTTTTAAATTTTGTGGGGCGAGAGGAAAGTAGAATGAAAGTTGATAAGAAAAATGCATTTCTTTTCAAATGGAAAAAACAGAAAATCCTGGAATGCTGCTCTCATGAGAAATGAAATCTGGAATCCTGATTCAGAACTGGAACAAACTGCTCCCAATGCATCATCGTAAAACAACATGCTGGGGAAAAATTCCACTAGAGAAGCTTCAGAGTGGTAGCCATGTTAGTTTGTATCAGCAAAAAGAACGAGGAGTACTTGTGGCACCTTAGAGACTAACACATTTATTTGGGCATAAGCTTTTGTGGGCTAAAACCCACTTCATCGGATGCATGCAGTGGAAAATACAGTAGGAAGATGTATATACACAGAGAACGTGAAAAAATGGGTGTTGCTATACCAACTCTAACGAGACTAATCAATTAAGGTGGACTATTATCAACAGGAGAAAAAAATCTTGTGGTGATAATCAGGATGGGCCATTTCAAACAGTTGACAAGAAGGTGTGAGTAACAGTAGGGGGGAAATTAGCATATCTTCCTACTGTATTTTCCACTGCATACATCTGATGAAGTGGGTTTTAGCCCACTAGAGAAGCTTAAAGTCTTGCCCTGTGTTACAACGAATCTGAGAGTTCTGTTTGAATTTTTAACTCCTAAGTTCATGTGTGTGATTTACAGGCAAAGAGGCTCATTGTTGCTTACATAGAGTATTAGAGAAATATGCCATACAAGGGAAAGAAATTGTGGTAGATTTATATAATCAATCATATCTTTACCACACATCCTGGTAACGTTTTTTACACTCAGAAATGGAGAGCAATAAATGATCATTTTACGTGTAAAAGCAAAGGGAAACTTGGATTTTCTGTCCAATGTGTGTGGGAGGTTACAATTTTTCCTAATCTTTCTACAAACTAGGAAAACAAACCCAATTAATAAGAGTGGAATTTTCAAAAGCACTCAATATTGGCCTAAGTCTGCTCCCATCGAAGTTTATGGTAATTGCCAAACGTTTACCTGTATGTTGGCTAAATAAGAATCTATAGGTTCAACTCCCTGGTGATATAAATTGTTGCTGCTCTGTTGACGTCAGTGGAATTGTGCCAATTCTTACCATGAGATAATTTGGCCCTATGTCAAACATAATGCCAACCAAAAGAAAAACAGTTATGGAAAAGAATACAAATCTGATTAAAAACAAACAACAACAAAACTACCACTGCTCATGTACCATCACTCAAGAATTAGATCATATTTGAGAAATCCTGTTGCTTGTCCCATAAGAAACATTACCCCCTCAAGCTATGAGAGCTTGCTATCAATTTAGTATAGCAATCAATAACAGTGAGTTATTGCAACTCTTCAACTGTCAATGTTTTAGGTATAAAATTAGCTCTGAAGCAATAATGTTTCGTGAACTTTGTTCATTTTTAAATTAACTCATAAAATTTCCCAAGTAAAAAAAAGTGTAGGCTCAAAATGCATCTCAGATGCTCAACATTATGTTGATCCTATACAACCATTTTATATTTAAATATATTCTCAAAACTAGATGGGCCCAATCCTGCAACTACTTACATGTCAGTGGGTAAGCATCTGCAGAGTTGGGGCCATAGTATATAACAGGTTATAGAGCAGCATCTCTCAAATGCGGCCACCAGCAGATTTTTTTGTGGCCATGACAGCCTCCACAGCATGGGCAGAGATTGGGGGCAAAGCAGCAACCCATCCCTGCAGCACCCAGCTGTTGCCCCTGAATAGCTGTTACCAAGGGCAGCCTTGGTGTTTGCACCCCAGCAGGGTTTGACACCCTGCACCGCACAGCCTCCTCAGAGGCTCTGGAAGCGCCTCTACAGACATGTGGGGCTGGTGTATGTGGCACGGGAGGCAGCTCTTGTCAGTGCAGGAGGCTGTGGTGTTTGTTCGCCGGGGCGCTCCCCTGGACAGCTCCCCCACTCCCGCCCAGCTGGGTGAGTTCGGAACCTACCTTCCCTGGGGCAGCGGGGCTCAGGCTTTAGTCCCGGAGCAGCCCCACTGCAGGGAGGCCATTACTCACCAGTGGGCTCTCACCTAAGTTCCTTTGAGGTGCATGCAACCTGCTGAGATCACCTCTTCTCATTAGCATCAAGAGCACCATGGATGATGTGGGGTGAGCCTGAGTGCAGGGAAATCCTTCCTTGCTGCCACTTACAGGAAGGGGTTTGCTCCTTTTCAACACGTACAGAAGAAGGGGTCCAAGTCTACAAACGCCACTGAGTATTTTAGGAAAAACTGTCAAAGCAGCCACCAGAAAGAGTTGGTGGCTGCACTCTGAGGCCACCAACAAATTTGTTGTGAAAACCCCTGCTGTAGAGAACTGGGATAAACTGAAGCCGGTGGAAAGCAACAAAGAGTCCTGTGGCACCTTAAAGACTAACAGATGTATTGGAGCATAAGCTTTCGTGGGTGAATACCCACTTCGTCAGAAGCTCAAGTTTCTCCTATATCACTCTGTGTGTGTGTGTGTTCTGGAGTAAGCATCTGTGTGGATGTTCATAGGACTATGAATTGTATTCTGGTCCAAATATAATCAGCCAATGTTTTAACCCTAAACAAGTACACCCCTACCTCAATATAACGCTATCGTCGGGAGCTAAAAAATCTTACCGTGTTATAGGTGAAACAGCGTTATATCGAACCTGTTTGATCCACCGGAGTGCGCAGCCCCGCTCTCCCTGAGCACTGCTTTACCGCATTATATCCAAATTCGTGTTATATCGGGTCGCATTATATCGGGGTAGAGGTGTACCACACTACTTCAGATTCCCTTCTTTCTTGCCAGTTAAGGCAAAAGGAGCATTCATAATTGGATATTATATCAAAACTCTACAGATAGATGTGTTACTCCATCCAAAGCATTTAATGTTTCATGGCCTATTCAAGCTTTTGTTGAAAATCTCAACAGTGAGGCTAGAGCACCAGTTCTGACAATGATGAAAAGCCACAGAATACAACTATCTCCCAACATGGGTACAAATGAAATCTACTGTGAGCACAATGAAATTATCAAGTCATCTTACTTCTTGCATTTTGCTCACCTTGGATAGAAAACAGTATAATTAATTAAAAGTAATTTAGATTTTTTTTTAAAAATTAAATTTTAATTATCTAAAAGATTAGTACCAGGTAAATACATTCTTTTTCTTTAAAGAGTGTCATTTTCATATGTATTAGTATTAGGGCTGTCAAGCGATTAAAAAAATTAATTGCTATTAATCATGCAGTTAAACAATAATAGAATACAGAATCACAGAATATCAGGATTGGAAGGGACCTCAGGAGGTCATCTAGTCCAACCCCCTGCTCAAAGCAGGACCAATTCCCAACTAAATCATCCCAGCCAGGGCTTTGTCAAGCCTGACCTTAAAAATCTCTAAGGAAGGGTGTCATAAGGAGGAGGTAGAAAACATGTTCATCTTAGCCTCTAACGATAGAGCCAGAAGCAATGGGTTTAAACTGCAGCAAGGGAGGTCCAGGTTGGACACTAGGAAAAAGTTCCCAACTGTCAGGGTGGCTAAACACTGAAATAAATCGCCCAGGGAGGCTGTGGAATCTCCATCTCTGGAGATATTTAAGAGTAGGTTAGATAAATGTCTATCAGGGATGGTCCATTTATTTAAATATTTTTGGGTGTTTTCTACATTTTCAAATATATTTATTTAAATTACAACACAAAGTGTACAGTGCTCACTTTATATTTATTATTACAAATATTTGCACTGTAAAAAACAAAAGAAATAATGTTTTGCAATTCACCTAAGTACTGTAGTGCAATCTCTTAATCATGAAAGTGCAACTTACAAATGGTAGAATTATGCATCAAAAAAACCTACATTCAAAAATAAAACAATGTAGGCTTTATAGTTTTACAAGTCCACTCAGTCCTACTTCTTGTTCAGCCAATCGCTAAGAGAAACAAATTTGTTTACATTTACGGGACAGAATGCTGCCCACTTTTTAATTACAATGTCACCTGAAAGTGAGAACAGGCGTTCACGTGGGACTGTTGTAGCTGGTGTCGCAAGATATTTACGTGCTACATGTGCTAAAGATTCATATGCCTCTTCATGTTTGGGCCATCGTTCCAGAG
Organism: Malaclemys terrapin pileata; assembly: GCF_027887155.1. Lineage (NCBI taxonomy): Eukaryota > Metazoa > Chordata > Testudines > Emydidae > Malaclemys > Malaclemys terrapin. Next base: position 92,855,241 of record NC_071512.1, read on the forward strand.
GACATGCTTCCATGCTGATGTTCGTTTAAAAAAAAAATCCGTTAGTTAAATTTGTGACTGAACTCTTTTGGGGGAGAATTGTATGTTCTCTGCTCTGTTTTACTCACATTCTGCCATATATTTCATGTTATAGCAGTCTCAAATGATGACCCAGCATGTTGTTCATTTTAAGAACACGTTCGCTGCAAATTTGACAAAACGCAAAGAAGCTCTCAATGTGAGATTTCTAAAGATAGCTATAGCACTCGAACCAAGATTTAAGAATCTGAAGTGCCTTCCAAAACCTGAGAGGGATGAGGTGTGGAGCATGTTTTCTGAAGTCTTAAAAGCAAGACTCTGATGCAGAAACTACAGAACCCGAACCACCAAAAAAGAAAATCAACTTTCTGCTGGTGCCATCTGACTCAGATGATGAAAATGAACATGTGTCAGTCCTCATTGCTCTGGATCATTATCAAGCAGAAGCTGTCATCAGCATGGACACGTCCCCTGGAATGGTAGTTGAAGCAACAAGGGACATATGAATCTTTAGCGCATCTGGCATGTAAATATCTTGTGACGCGGACTACAAGAGTACCATGCAAATGCCTGTTCTCACTTTCAGGTGACATTGTAAACAAGAAGCAGGCAGCATTATCTTCTGCAAATGTAAACAAACTTGTTTGAGCAACATACAATTCTCCCCCAAGGAGTTCAGTTAGAAATGTAATTAACGCATTTATTCTTTTTTAACAAACATCATCAGCTTGGAAGCATGTCCTCTGGAACAATGGCCCACGCACGAAGAGGCATATGAATCTTTAGCGCATGTGGCACGTAAATATCTTGCAAAACCAGCTACAACAGTCCCATGTGAATGCCTGTTCTCACTTTCAGGTGACATTGTAATTAAATAGTGGGCAGCATTCTCTCCCGTAAATGTAAACAAACTTGTTTCTTTTAGCGATTGGCTGAACAAGAAGTAGGACTGAGTGGAGTTGTAAGCTCTAAAGTTTTACATTGTTTTGTTTTTGAGTGCAGTTATGTAACAAAAAAAACCCTACATTTGTAAGTTGTACTTTCACGATAAAGAGATTGCACTACAGTACTTGTATGAGATGAATTGAAAAATACTATTTCTTTTGTTGATTTTTACGTGCAAATATTTGTAATCAAAATAATATAAAGTGGGCACTGTAAACTTTGTATTCTGTGTTGTTACTGAAATAGATATATTTGAAAATGTAGAAAAACATCCAAAAATATTTAATAAATGTCAATTGGTATTCTATTGTTTAACAGTGCAATTAAGCGCGATTAATTTTTTTGAGTTAGTCATGTGAGTTAACTGTGATTAATCAACAGCCCTAATTAGTATGTATTATATATGTATGTATTCTATTACTGTTTTTATAGGAGGGAAAGATTTTAAGAGTCAAGATACAGTACTTTTGAATAATACTAATAATTATATACATCGACTTCCATGAAGTTTGAAACTCCCCATTTACTAATATGGGGAATTTTTATCGTAACAAGTGTTGTAACAGTACTGGTGTGACTCCAGGGTTCCCTAGAAATTATGTACTGGGGTGACAAAAGGAAAACCTTTACTATTCACATCCATGAAGACCGTGTTACAATAACCGTGAAACAATGTCAACGCAAATGCTTTTGACAAATAAAGTAAAGGATAAAATAAAGTTACAATGAAAGGGTGCTGGATCTTTCAACAGCCTAGAAATGATGCTCTGGAAATTGGAAAGACGACTTGGGTTCCAATTCACAGCCTTAGTCTCTCATTCCCCTAAGGGAGTGAGTGCTGTAGAGGCAACACGTTTTATAACTGAGGCCTTGTCTACACTTACTGGGGGTTCGACGCGGAGATGGATGCATTGGCGGTTGATTTAGCGGTCTTCTAGTGAAGACCCGCTAAATCAACCACAGATCGCTCTCCCATCGACTCCTGTACTCCACCTGAGCGAGAAGAGCAAGGGGAGTCGACGGGAGAACATCTCTAGTCAACATCACGTAGTGTGGACCCCGCGGTAAATAGATCTAAGTAGGTCGACTTTAGTATTCATGTAGCTGAAGTTGTGTAACTTAGATCAATCCCCCCCTGTACTGTAGACAAGGCCTAATTATGCAACATGGAAAACAATCCCCATGCCAATTAAGAATCAGAATTTATGGGTGTGAAGGGAGTCTCTCTCTTACACAGTCCTCCTCATCTGAAAGAAGGGTATCCATGACTTGGTGATCAGGAAGTGAGTATATGAGTATAACACCAGGGAAAATGCAGAATGCGTCATCTGATCTCTCACAGAGAGAGTTGGAAAACACATAACTAATATTTTGCCATTGCCTCATCAAACAATAAATAAATTCTGAGCTAAGGCTACCGTTATACCTAATTTGGCCTTTTGTCCTATTTGATGCAGAATGTACAGTCCTTTTACTGAAGGTTTGCAGCACTGGGTTTCATACTCAGAAGGAACTGCAACTACCTAGACATAATGTGGCAGCGTCACAGACTACGGGAATGTAGGAATTGTCATACTAGATCAGCCCAGCAATCCATCTAGCTCAGTATCCTGTCGCTGACAATGGCCAGTACCAGAGGCTTCAGAGGAAGGGTCAAGAAACCCTATAATGGGTGATTATGGAATAGCCTGTCCAAAGGGGAAGCGTCTTCCTAATCAAAGGTAGTTGGGTTATTCCCTGAAGCATAGGGGTTTATATCCCTTATTTTTAATCCTTTCTATTGTGCCTGGGAACTTTATCATTATCCATACAAATGTCCATTCAGAGTTGCTTTGAGTTGTTAGGGATGGGGTAAATGATTCATAAAGTTTCCAACAAACCAGAAATACAGTTTTATTTACAATAAGGAAAAAACTAACCTCCAATTGCACCTCACACCCCTACACCCTTCCCATGACTTTATATTCTTTTTTTAAATTGGAACAAAACAGATCCCAAAACCCCACACTGGCAATATACCAGTGCATAAGCAGTTTGCAAAATTATCTCAACCTATGACTGTTATTCTGCCCAAAGGGTTACAACATTGTAGTGCCTAAATCATCAGCAACCACTGAAACAAATCGAAGCCAGCGTAAGGGTCTGTTTGCACCACGCAGGCCCAGCAAAATAGCAACAAGAACAAAGCCAGAAAATCTTCTAGTCATTTAAAAAATTCCAAATTAGGAAAAAGGGGAAAAGGCAGCAGCAGAGAGGTAAAAAGATTTAATATTAAGGTTTTTTTAAAAAAATCAGGAGGATGGTTTCCACCTATATTTATCACACAGGGCAAAACTATTAAGTTACATACATTGTTTATATTTTCTCATCATGACATGATATCCTCAGCGCTTACAACTCTGCAACAATGCAAAGCCTAAAACACATTTCTGACTCTACCTATACATGGATGCAGGACATAGGACAAACTCCTCAAAAACAGGGACAGTGAAACAAATTTCAGGAGAGGTAAATAGGGGACAGATGGAAAAGCAGACAAGAAAGGTGGGGACAGAGGAAAAAGGTTTTGAATCTCAATGGCAAAAATAGATTTAATACACCATTAGGCATACAATGTCTTTAGTATTGCTCAAACTATGTGTTATACACTGAACATAGATACATACTCAATATCAATATCAACCAATCACCTCTTCTAGTATTTTTATGGAAAAGATAAAAATGATACATTATAAACTTCTATCTAGGGCTTTTATTCACAACCTCATCCCTACCAGTGCCTCTTGAAAGGCAACGTCTATAGGTTACGAACAGGCCACGGGAATTCAGGAGAGCTGGAGCCTAATTTTCAGAAGTAGTGAGCACCCCAAGCTCCAAACGGGGTCAATAAGAGCTGAGGTTACTCTGCATCTATGAAAATTACCCCTGGGTTCCATTCCCAACTTGCTTATTATTTCACTGTGTTGCCTTGGACAAGTAACGTCATTTTCCTGTGCCTCAGTTTTTCCATCTGTGAAATGGGGGCAATGATATATATATATATTCAATAGTCACTATTTACAGCACTTGGAGGTCTGCAGATAAAAGGTGCTAGACAAGAGCATGGTATTGTTATATTATTACTTTAATCCTAACCTAGCTCACCTTTTCCGATTCATTGCCACATTTCTCCTAAGAAAAGGCAGGTAGCTGTGCTGAACTGTGACACTGTGTGGCGCTTTTGACCCATGAATAGAATCCTTACTTTTGGAAGAAAAATTAAATAAATTGATTTATTAATGTCTTCAGTGACAGCCAATCTCAACTTCTATACTAAGGGCTTAATTCAAGGGCTGTTGAAGTCAATGGAAGACTCCTGTTGACTTCAATGGGCTTTGGATCAAGCTCTAACAGAACCGAGCTGGAACAAGGGAAGAACAAAGGAGCTGCCCTATTACCAGGGTGTACGCTGTCCCTATGAACCTTACAAAATGGTTACAAGAAAAATAAACTGGGCCAAATGGCCAAAGGCAGGAACATCAATTAGATCTAACTTTTACTAGACTAGCAAGAGTTTTCCCATGTGTCAGTGAAATGTGCAGCTTAGGGTATGTCTATACTGCACACTGAGCCCAGAATCTGACTCAGGTTTGAGCCAACCCCCCCTTCATCCACACACAATTCAGTCTGACTCTGGTCAGCAAGCACTCAGATCCTGAGTCCTAGTAATCTGTTAGGTAGACTGGTCAGAGCCCGAGTCCCACTGAAATTCGGGTCCAAGCCCAATTGTTTTGCAGTGTGGATGCTGCTCAAGCCACAGAACTGAGTCAGAAAGTCTGTGTAGTGACATATAGATGCGTTAGCATGGCTGTGAGACCCAGGTCCCTCAATTGTAAACCCAGGCTTACAATGCAGTGTGGATGCTCAAGTGAAGGCTTGGAAACATCAAGTCCACAAGCCTGGATCCCACAGAGATGGGCTTAATGTGCAATGTAGACGTACCCTCAGAGACAGGAGTAACTCCTGTATAACTGTGTTGCCTCGATAAGACAGACATAGGTTCTCATGAACACACTCAACTAACATGTGCAATTTGAAAGTATAAGAACTTTTTTTTATACCTAATAGTTTAAAAGTCTGTTGCAAACTGGAAGGGGAAGGTGAGCTCAGTCGGACCCAACGTTCACTGAAATCAATAGGAAGACTCATTTGCACTTTGGATCAGGCCCATTGTTGGATATGGGGGAAGGGGGAGTGTTATGAGCAGCATGTTCAAAAATCGGGGGCAACAACATTCTCTTGCACTTGTCCAATACCATCGGGTGTGATTTTCAATGTGTGTGAACAAAACAGCCTCCCAGAAGAGGACTTGATTCCTTTATATCTGTATAACTCCACTGGCTCCAACAGAGCTGCTCCCAATTTACCCCAGTAGCAGCAGAATTTGGCCCACATAATCACAGTAATAGTGATTTTCCCCAGCCCTGCTTGGGTGTCAGTTTTATAGCTGGCTGGCTGATACTTAGGCGGTTAAAATCAAGTAAAAGGCATAAAATCTAAACTAACCGTGCTTCTGGCTATGGAGTGACTAAAATGTTTAATCATGGCATGTGACAGGCCAACTCTGTGCAAACCTATTTCAGTCTATACACAAATAGGATTCTCACCTATGAAGATGGAAGAGAGACATCGTTTGTCAATAATATGGTCTGAAAGTAAACTGAGCATAGAGCAGACCTCACTGTTTCTCAAACTGTCCATAACATTTTCACTTGCAAACAACAGTCATTACTTTAGTTTATTATACAGTATAATCTGACTAAGACATGAATCCATTTGTGATCTGTTTTAACTGGTATTCTCTAACAACAGAAAGCATTTATTAAATGAACTTTTCATCTGCTCTGAACAAATTCTTATGCACAAAAAAGTCACTTCAAAACACTTGCTATTTTTAGTCAAAAAAATTGCTGTCCAGAAAGTAAACAGTTTATAACTTATTCAAATAGTTGATTAACAGTTTTTTTTTTAAACATTCCACAAGTAGGTTCACATTTGTTTTGGAAACCATTTTTATTTTCATGCTACGTAAAGGCATCAAACAATGAAAAGCATTTGTTTCTTTCTGGTTCCCAAGTCAAACCAGAGATGTTAGAACAGGTCTGATAAAATAAATACAGCTATTTCAAGGGAAAGAAAAGTTTTGCTGTCCTAACTTTGAGTGACAAGAGAAGATTTTTACCAGCTTGCAACTATACTTTAAAAAAAAATCCAATCAAACACTTTTAATAAAGTGTGTGTGTGTATACATATATGGTGTCTTTGTTACGCCATAGAAGTTACATTTTAAGTTAAAATGAGCAGATGTTCTAGACACCTTTAAAAGTTCTTGTTTGTGGAGACCACAGTCTTCTACCCCATATTTTTAAAAGTTTGATACTTGGATTAACCCAGCGGGAAGCTAGCAGTCCTTGAATGGAGCTTTTTGTTCAGCATTCTAATAGCTTCCAGCACTTGCCCTAGCCCGCAAAAAACACATCAGATTTAGTTAGACATCCAGTCCACACATGAAGAATTTCTCTGTCAGATCTAGTAAGCTCTACCAATTTAACATGTTGGCTTCTTGAGCGAGAAGAGGAGACAGCCAAACAGCAGCAGTCTAGTGACACAGGGCAGTTCTTGAAAGGAAATTATTGAATAGGGATGGTACCCTTGCAACCCGTCGGAACCTCCTAGAGTCTAAAGTAAAAATACGGCCCATTCAGACTGGTGATGGGATACCCATATAACCTGAAAAGAAGGGGAAAAGGCACTGATTTTTTGAATGCAGCTTGCCATATTATATCTCCTGCTCTCAAGGCCACTGCACCTTTGAGCCTGTAGAGATTGAAGACATTCCAGTCAGCTTGAAGCAGTGTGTGCTTTCCTGATATATATATATATATATATATATTTTTTTTAATAAATTGTCACCAAGAACAGCTAGAGTCCCTGAAAATGAATCACTGGGCAATTTCTATTCCTTGCATGGAAAAAATTCTCATTTCATTGATCCTCACTGCAATCAACTATTTAAAAAAAAAAAATCAACAGAGTTCCATTATCTGAACTCAATCTTTTTTTTCTTTCTTTTTTTAAAAAGGAGAATAAGGCTAAAAAAAAAGCCACAAGGGCTCGATTGTTCCTCCTGATGCAGGCATAGACAGGACCTTCTGTGCATGACTCTCTCTCAGCACACGGGATTCTGTAACAGCACCTCCCATTCCTGGAATCCCCACAGATAGCTCTCCACAGGGTCAAGGTGAGGATGTGCTTTGCACCTCCCAAACCCCGCAAGGAATCAGTGTAAAAGCCCCCTCTGAACTGGGAAATGTCCTTTAAGGAAAGTGTCTAGTGGCATTGCCTATACAGGATTGCCAGGCAGCATGGTTATGATGGAGTTGTCTTTCCCTGGAACTGGAGAGTGCGCACAGTACAGCAGGGGCTTTTAGGAGACCATGAGAATGCTGAAGTCAAGTTCCAATGGAGTATTTCTCATTGGAGTGACTTCCCTGTGTAATCTGTCTGGGGAGATGCAAGAAGAAAACTAGAGAACATATCTTGGCCAAATGGAATAAAAGGAATTTTTAATTTGTGTATGACTGTTCCACTGAATGACTGGTTCTCAGAAGGCATTAAAATGAACTGTAAGCTAGGAGAACTGGCAAGATTCTCTTCAGTAATTAAAACAATTCCTTTTAAGAGCTTTCTATTACAGCTCCTGAGAGGCTGTGGAATTATGGAGGGACAGAGTTTGTGGGATGCATTGTATTTCCTTCTTGAATTCTTTTGTCATTCACTTCCCATAAACACAAACTGCATTTCTCAATACAACTACTGTCAAATGTATAGAAAGACCTAGTAAACCTAACAAAATAAAGTAAAGCAGACTGCAAAAGTTCAGACAAATATGTCAATTTTCAAAAACTTGTGTTTAAATAATCTGTTTCAAACTCAAGATGCAGCTTCTCATTGTAATGATGCCCTTGTAAATCATGTAACTGCTCCTTTAAAAAACAAAACAAACCCCCACCTTTGGATTAGACTTTTCCTATGAAAGGTTACAACAGATCACCAATAGTCCAGGCAGTACACGGCAAAGGATACATTTAGAAGGATTAAAGTGAACATGTTTTCAAAATAAACCAGGATGCTTTTGTGGTGACAATTTTAAGGTCAGAAAATACTCAAACAAAAGACAAAAAATATACTTTAGAAATAAACATGCTGGTGTAACTACTGCCAGTTCCTGACTCAACAGCAAGATGTGCACATTTCTCAGAATGGAGGATTTTTGCCAGTATTGCAGTGTTTGAATTAGTTTATCATGAAACACTAAACAAAAGTTAACATTTGCTTTGAGCAAAAGAAGAGTTTTGATAGTGTCTGCACTCATTCCATCTCTCCCTTTACTCCAAACACTGTTCACAACACTGAACACTTATATTGCTGGGCTGCTGCTCTTGGTCAAGTATATCTTGAACAGACACCTTGTAATTATTAAAAAAAAACAAAAAAAAATTGATTGATGAAATGTAAATCAGGTGATTTCGGGTGTCCTGGGAGAAATTCCTGGGACATCATATGAAAAATCAGGTAATTTGGTCATTTTAAAGAGGATGTACCAAGTGACATAGGAATCCAGACCATACTAAACAAACTTCCTGCCTAAGGCCCCATTAAATCATCATTAAATCATGGTTCCAGCACATATTAATATACCATTTCCCCCATACCTAAGTTTGTATGAAAAACAAATTCCCCAAACAAAACCAAGGCACAAACTCTTGCTTGTGGACTACAAAGCTGACCAAATGGGGCAAAGAACTTGAGAAAACCAGCAAACATGAGGGATTTGGTAGCATGAACCTGGGAAATGTGAATAAAAAGGAGACCCAAGTTAAAAAAACATCAGTATCCATCTGCTATGAGTATCAAGAGCAGCCATGGAGATAAACTTTATTCACTTAGTGTTTTCCAGTAAGATATTGTACCATTTCACTGTGGCAAAAGACACTGTAGATTTCCAAGTCTGTTTTTAAGACTAGCTTCTGTCTCACTGCCTATAATGATAATTGAAATAAATAAATATATATATATTTGTTTCCTATTCTCTCTAATCTTTGTCTGCTTGTCTGAGAGCATCCTGTGGATTGTGAGAATCTTGAGGCAGAGATGATTCTTTCTTATCTGCATGGAAAGCACTTTGTATGTAGGGGAACTACCATAAACAAACAACAGCGGCAATCCCTGTACATATGCACAATAGGCTAAAGTAGGGTTACCATATTTAAAAAATAAAAAAAGAGGACACTCCACGGGCCCTAGGTCCGCCCCTTTCTCACCCCGACCCCGCCCCTTTCCCAACCCCCGGCCCCGCCCCAACTCCGCCCTTTCCCTGCCCCTTCCCCAAAGTCCCCGCCCTAACTCCCCCTCCTCCCACCCAGCCACGCGAAAAGGGCTGCCCGAGCGCTACCGGCTTTACGGTTTGCCGGGCAGTCTCCAGACCCTGCACCCCCGGCTGGCGCTTCCCCAGCGCAGCTGGAGCCCGGGAGGGGAAGCGCCCAGCCGGGGGCGCAGGGTCTGGAGGCTGCCTGGCAAGCCATGAAGCCGGTAGCACTCAGGCTTCGGGCAGCCCCTATGCCTCTGGACCCTGCGCCCCCGGCCGGGCACTTCTCCTCCCCGGCTCCAGCTGCTCTGCTCCTACCCGGACTCAGACTTCGGCTCTGTTTAAGAGCCAAGCTGCCCGAGCCAGCACTACCGGCTTCGGGCAGCCCCCTTGACTCCGGACCCCAGCCGCCAGGCGGGCACTTCTCCTCCCTGGCTCCAGCTGCTCTGCTCCGGCGGCTGGGGTCCGGAGGCACGGGGGCTGCCCGAAGCCGGTAGCACTGGCTCGGGCAGCTTGGCTCTTAAACAGAGCCGAAGTCTGAGTCCAGGAAGGAGCAGAGCAGCCGCGGGAGAGGAAGTGCCCGGCCGGTATTTTCCCCGGACATGTTTGGCTTTTTGGCAGTTCCCCCCGGACGGGGGTTTGATTGCCGAAAAGCCGGACATGTCCGGGAAAAAATGGACGTATGGTAATCCTAGGCTAAAGTAAGGATAGCGGTGCAGCCTTATCAGAATTAGTCTGCTAAAACCAGCATTAATAATGGCAGTAAAAATTACACTACAATTTAATCCCTTTTTCCATTCTCACCAGTGTCTCCAAATCATTTCCCAGATAACATCTCCTATTGTAATAGCAGACCGTCCATAGGCATGCACTGAAAAAGTTTTACCATGTCATCTCACACTTACATCATCATTACATAATCTGAGGTCTTTATCACAATGGAATCACAACAGGATTCCCCATGGTCCTCTCACAATGTAATGGTGATGACAAAGAAATATGCAAAAGAGTGACAGAAAGTAACTTGTGCACATTCTGTACAGCCATTTCGCAAACTTTAATATCTGGGTTATTTAAAAAAAATAAAGTCTTCCCAAGATAGGAATAAATCTCTACCTCACATTTAAGATCATTCGCCTTTAACAATTTATTATTTTATATTACATAAAACAAATATTGATACATCTGGACTAGCTCAGTACACGAAAAGAGGGAAGTTATCACAGTATTCATGAACACAACTCACAGCTCATAAATCATAGCTCTCCTGAATTAACAACAATTAAATAATCCAGAGGAGAATATAGAGACGACCACTCTGGGCAGCCAAAGACCACCACTGACAGAAACATAGGGAAGACTAAAACGATCAACAGCACATTTGATCAGTGTCATCCGAGTCGCACAGATCTAAGAAACTGTTTTGACATTTGCGAGAGACTAATATGTAATAACCACTTAAAAAATCTATATGAGCCAAAGGTAGGTCAAATATTGCTTTCATTCCTGTGATTAAGACTCTTAGCGTACATGCAGTGTGCCCCAGCACGTGACCAGGATTTATCACCAAATTTGGCCCACCGGTTGGATCATCCAGATAATGTAGATCAACACTTCAACAAGACTAAGTTCAAAATAGTTCTCTGTTCTGATCTTTATAGCCAGAATCTTCAATGGGGAAACATATTATTTGCACTGGAGAATGGGTACGAAAAGCATGCTGTCTGTGCTGGAGTAGGGATAAGGGAGGAACATGTTTTAACTAGAGCAGTGAAAACCAGAGCTGAAAATGGGACATGCAGCATACGCCTTCCCCTGCAACAACCTTCGCTTCTGGTTAGTGCAATGTGGTTCTAGATCTTATGTGATGGGAATGTAAGGACAGATTGTGGTTGTATTGCCAACTTTCACAATTTTATCACGACACTTGTGATGTTTGGTGTTTTTCTTTATGGCCCAGCTGAAGTCATGTGATTATGTGAGAATCTCAGCTTTCATTTAAAGGAAAAATAATGTATGCTTCTACCCCTCATGTTTGCCGAGAAAAGCTTAAGAAAGTGAATCCTGAAGGTTCCAACTCCAGAAAGTCTCCCCCCCTTTTTTTTTTAATGTCGAGATTTTCAAGTCAAACTTCTGATTTTCTGAGGGCCTGACATGATTTTTGACTGCGTGGAATCAGCAATACTGCAGGCCCATTGTGGGGAGGAGAAGCACTTCATGCATCTTCTTCTCTGCCTCCCACACGCCATCCCACGCATGCCTAGTCACAGTTTAGTCTTATGTTATGTTAGAACTTTTAAATAGTATGTTTTTAAGTGAGGGGTTGCAAAAATCATCATCTCCTCCTAACTCAAAACACTGTTGGATCCACTAGTTAATCTTTTATGTTTGGTCCAACCAATGGAGCAACTCGCAGGGTTGGAGTCTTAGCTGGTGCTGGGACATCATGAAAGAAAAGAGCAGAAGCTAGAGCAAACTAGTAGAAGGATTTTGAGGCAGAGAAGGATCAAGTTCAGTGCCCCAAAAAAATGAACAGATGGCAATAAGTGCACTTGGACGCCGTTAACATTTAAAAGTGTGCCAGACATCACTGAAAACATAGAAAGTAAATTCTAGCTAGAAACCATAGATAAAAACCTAGCTCTACTGTGGTCAACGGGAGTTTTCATTGACTTCCATACTATTTGTAGGATACTGTGGTTCCTCTGAATATTTAAAAATGAATTTTGCTTTTTGCTGTTCCTAGCAAAGTCCCCAATTCACCAAGACACTTACACAAGTACCTAACTTTAATCACGTGCAGAATTGTTGAGATTAAAGTCACCTATTTTAAGTATAAAACAGGGATACAACACAAGCAGCAACACTGTAAGCTTCCCCGCAGTGCCCTCACTTCTGGGGGGGACCACCTCTGGAGATCAGAGAATAGTTCAGACCTGGCCTACGCTCAAAATTTAGATCACCCTAGCTACCTCGCTCAGGGGTGTGAAAAATGCACACACAACCCCCCACCCTGCCCCAAGCACCGTAGTTAAGGTGACCAAATCCCTGGTGTGTACACAGCTAGGCTGACAGAAGAATTCTTCCGTTGACCCAGCTACCGCCACCCAGAGAGAGGCGTGATTAACCACAGCGACAGAAAAACCCCTTCTGTCACTGTAGGAAGTATCTACACAATGGCACTGCAGCAGAATAGCTACAGTGCCGTAGATGTGCTGCTGTAGCACCTGTAGTACAGACATGGCCTCCGTCTTAACATCGTTCATTCCTTCTTACTTCTGCTTAGACAGGCCACAAAGGTGCTAATTAGCACCCACTTTGGTGGGTGTTGTGATATAAACACCTGTCCCAGTAGGAGCTGGTCTGAGGCCACTATAATAATTATTGGACTGCTTTTTTCCATTGTATCCTCATTTAACAACTCTGGAAACAGTAAGTGGGAAAACCAGATTAGTTTCTTATCTGTTAACTCTGCACTATAACACTGAATTGTAAGAGGATATTTTTCAGAGAGCTCATATGGATAAACCGAGAGGAAAAGAAGGCACATATGTCCTCTAGTATTGAAGAGTACAGATGCCTACAATGGCTGCTTACTGCCAGACCCAAATACAGGATCCTACAAATTTCAATGTTCAGGTGCTCAGATACTACAGTTATGGGGGCCACCTATGCAGACAGGGAGATAGAACTCATCTCCCACTCATGAAGGACCTAAGTCATACTCTGATTTAAGTCAATGACAAAACACTAGCTGGCATTTGGCCTGATCCTGCTCCCCTTGGAGTAGCAAAGATCCCAGGTAGAGTTAGGGTGACCAGATGTCCCGATTTTATAGGGACAGTCCCGATTTTTGGGTCTTTATCTTTTACAGACTCCTATTACCCCCCACCCCCGTCCCAATTTTTCACATTTGCTGTCTGGTCACCCTAGGTAGAGTTAAATCAGTCAACAGTTCTTCTCCTGTTTAATTATTTCCCTAGATGAAGCATTCCTATAGCACCACTCACTTGTGTCTATTAGGTGCTTTTGGATTTTAGAACCACATTCAATTTGAACTGTAATTCCCAACCTGACAAAAAATAACTGACTCTAGCATGTTGTGACTAGAATGGCCAGGTGCAACTCCCATCCCTGGCTCCACAAGTGAATCCCTCCTGACCCGAGCTGGCGGAGGGAGAGGGGAAAAGCAGCGAGGGAGGGGAAGAGGAGTAGATGCGGACAGGGCCTCAGGGGAAAGAGGCGGGGCAGGGTCTTGGAGAAAAGGCAGGCAGGGGCAAGGCCTTGGGGGAAGAGGCAGGGCAGGAAGGTTCCAGTACTCCTGCTGGAGTGTCCGGTTTTTAACTATTACCAATTTGACAATCCTAGTTGTGACGAAGTGTTTCTTGAATAACTGCTGCAATTTCAAATTCCTGACCACTGTACAATAAAACACCAAGATCTGCATTTGTCAGAAATTAGCATCTAGGATTCATTCATGCTTGATTGCTCTGCAGTGAATGCACTGAATTCCTTGCCATGTGTATTTATTGTGTAGTATTCTGAGGGTTTTATTTTTTTAAACCATAACATGGGTTATTTTAAAAATATCTGATAACAAAAGTTACATTTACTAAGCCCATGCTGATATATAATTTGTGGTTAATGTCTCCTACATAACAAAACACAGCACAAGAACCCTACTTCCCCAAGTGACTCAGGATTTCGGTTTATCCTTTGCAAGCTCATAAAATTCCATTAATTGACTTAAATATAATCCAACCATTTGCTTTATAGCACCCCTTTAAAGCTGTATCATCAGAGAATGGATTTAACTAGGTTTTCCTTTATTTCATATCAGTAATAGGATCTCATTGCAATTACTCAACAGAAAACTATACATAAAGGGGAGGAGACTGCAAAACATTTCTGTGCTACTGACTGTAATAAAATGAAGTGATCATTTTCCTTCCTGTCATATCTTATTTTACCAATAAGATGATTTCTAACATCCGAAGTACTCAACATTTACCATCCTCTTTAAACTGCTCACAGAAAGTTACCGCAACTAGGATCTGAAGCTTGATGTAAACGTATCATTTTACGTTTTTTCTTGCACAGGTAGTTAGGCGAAATAACCTGACAATTCCAAGGCTGAGATGGATGTTTATGCAATGGTTAGGCTTTACGCACATTATTGTGCCTTACAGTTCTCATCTTGCTTAGGAAGCTTATTTCCAATCAAAAGCTTGAACTACAAAAATCTTTTTTGTTTGTTTGTTTGTTTCTAATGTAGATGAGTAATTGTTGGATATTAAAAACCCATCTTTTTTTCTATACTCCATCTCTTGTTATATTTACAAGTAGCGCAAGTAAACAAGGCCCAGCACTTTCATTACAAATTATACAGAAAGGATGTGGTTAAGAACAAGGAATAAGAATCAGGGAGAGCCATTTCGTTCCCACCTTTCTGCAAAATTATTCACTGTATGGCGTTGGGAAAAATCACATAACCTCTGTGCCTCAGTTTCCCCAAAGTCAGATGGGGATAATGCAGGAGTAACAGGTCCATATAGCATTTTGAGGTTCTTGGATGATATTATATGTTCAGTCTAATATTACTATCAATAATAGATTTGGATTTATTATTTAAACTATTGTCTCTCTTTTATTCAACTTATTTGCCTGAACAACCTACAAGCAAGACACACACAATAGTTTCGTGTAAAATATGAATATTTGTGACAACAAACTTAACAGTGTAAGTGATCCAATGGATTAAAATACCTACACATTTTTATAAAATAAAAATTTCAATTTATATAGGGTTTAAAGAGAAATTGTCAATCTGAAGTAGTCTGTTTTCAAATAGTTATAAATAGTTTCAGGTATTGCAGCTGCCTGACTCCCCCTGCCTTTTTTTGTGGTTTTGCAATTTGTTTGTTTATTTTTTGGTGCACGTTTTAGAAAAACATTTCTCTCACCACTTTTGTGTACAAGTTCCTCATTGAGAACAGGGGAAACTTACTATACAAAGGGCTGTCAAATGCACAAAGTAAACAAATTGAAAAATTAAAGAAAACCACTTATTTTTCTGAACTGCCATTCAGTTCTAGTGATCTTTGGTGCTAATTTTAACAATAAATATGTAAAAATGGTCAGAATAACACTGTGTTTTTTACATTGATGGTGTCCTGTTGAAATACATTTAGCTTCTACTGCCTTTCAACAGGTGTAATATATTTTTCCACAGGCACAATATTATTAGGTGACATGGTGCATGCTTTAGTTTATAATTGTATAAAACAAAGCCTTACTATAATATAGTTACTAGAACAGAGTAATTAGAAATAGAAACTGACTATTCGACCATGGAAATGAATGAGACATACTTGCTTTATACTTCAAAGTTATCTGAGTTATGCATGAAGAAAATGTGTTTACTGGTTCTTTTAACAGAACACTTTCTACCATACGATTATCTGAACATATCAAATCAATGAACTGCTTCAAAACGTGCCTATGAATCAGCATAACAATGATTGTTCTATTACCTTAATGGATCTTTTCATTGCCAAGTAATGATAGGAATGTGCCTCATCTGCTATTTGTGGATCTGGATAGAAAGTACGATACAGCCATTTCTTTCTGCCTGCAAACATTAAAGCCCTCAGACAAATCTCTGATGATATATCATGTTTTTAATGACATGCTCGCATCGATAATATATTAAATATCAGGAATTATAAGAATTATTCATGGCCTTCAGGAAAGAAAAAGCAGGAAAATACATAAGCTGCTGGAGTAAGACTAATTATGATAAACTTCTTATTACAAAGTGAGGAGATCCTAAACTATTAAAAATCAGTCTACAATTTGGTGAATGCTGCAGTATGCCAAGTGGTCTGAGCACTGGCTTAGGAACCTGGAACCCCTAGTTTCTAATGCTACCAGTCCTACCTTGCCAACGGGCTTGTATGGATAATTAATGTTTATAAAGTGCTTTGGAACTTCAAAATCACTGTGTAAGTGCTATGAATTACTACTAGTAATCAATTTTTGCAGATGGGCTAAACCAGTTTTGAAACATTTAAACGTGGGATAGGAAGAAGAGGTGCCATGAAATTGCCCACCTACTTCCTTGGTCAGCAAAATGATGGCCACCACTTTTTTTCTTTTTACCCTATTACTGACACTACGTTTTGTTTTTCTCTGCCACCCACCATGTCCACCTTGCGGAAATGAGGTGGCAGAAAGGAAAGTTGTGACTGGCTGCCACTGTGAGATGCTATTCCTGGAAGATACTAAGTAGCATTAAGAGCTGCAGTGACCCAGTACGTAGGTACATTGAAATCAGTCTGGAGGAGAGCTGAGCAGAAAACAGATTTTCTGTCCTGTGAAACTTCTTAAGATTTCAAAATATTTCCCCATCCTGCATTGGAGCAAACCCACAGCCTTTCAAAGTTTCACAAAAAATGTGAGACACACCCTTCCCCTTCTTCCTCTCAGAATAGCCCAATAGCCCAGTAGTTTAGGCAATCACAGGGCATGAGAGAAAACCAGTTTAAGTCCCTGATCTAAATCAGGCAGAACAAGGACTTTAACCTGGGACTCCCACCATCCAAGTGAGTGCCTTAACCACAGAGGTATTGGCTATTTTAGAGGGTCTCTCTTTTTTTCCACCAGAAAGTTTTCCCAATTAAAGTTCCTGCAAAAAGTTACTGGTTTCACAGAAAAATTCCCAACCAGTTCTAGTCTGGAATTGGAGAGACCACCTTAGAGACCAGCAATGAAAAATAAATCAATTACCTATCAGTCTTGGTCTTTAACTAAAGGTCCAACAAATATGTACTGGTAACATTTTAGGGTTATCTGTTGGAGGTGGCCTTTAAAGGAGGGTTTCCTGGTATTTGGAGAATACTGGAGAATTTGGGCTACTATTGGAACTGCAATCTCTGCAAAATTCTTTCTACCATTCTACCCACAATAATTCAGGTTCTGCAGACTCTAGAATAGGATGGTATGACCACCTTTGCCCCCCATTCATCCAACGCCCTGCCCATGCCCCACTCCTTCTCTGAGCCCCCACCCCATTGCTCACTCTCCCCACCCTCCCTCACTCACATTTTCACCGGGCTGGCTTAGGGGGTTGGGGTGTGGGAGGGGGTGCAGGCTCCAACGGGGGGTGCAGGCTCTGGTGTGGGGCTCCGGCTGGGGGAGCGCGCTCTGGGGTGGAGCCAGGGGTGAGGGATTCAGGGTGCAGGAGGGTGCTCCGGGCTAGGACTGAGGGATTCAGAGGGTGGGAGGGGGATCAGGGCTGGGGCAGGGCCACGAGCGGGGGAGTGAGGGCTCCAGCTCGGGGTGCAGGCTCTGGGGTGGGGAAACCTTTTTTCTGTCACAGGCCATTGATCCACAGGAAAAAACAAACAAACAAACAAAAAAATAAATCAATCGCGGGCCACTCACCTGCTGCGTGTGTGTGTGCGCGCACGCGCGTGTGGAGGCTCGGGGCTTCCCCCCACAATGAGACGAAGTCGGTGCCTCGGCTCCAGCCCTGTGGGGGGTGACCGAGACTCACGGCTCCCGCCCGCAATGGGGCAAGCCTGCATTCACGGTTCCTGGGGGGGGGGGGGGGGGGGAAGAGGCAGATGAAATTAACCAAGGGGCCGGATCCGGCCCGTGGGCCCTAGGTTCCCCACCCCTGACCTACACCTAGGAGCGAGCCTGCCAGCCCCGCTGCATGGTGCCGCCAACCGCACAGTCAACGGCCCAGTCAGCAGTGCTGACCGGAGCCACCAGTATCCCTTTTCAACCAGGTGTTCTGTTCGAAAACTGGACACCTGGTCACCCTAGTTTAGGGCACTACTGAGACATGGCTGAGAGGAAGTAGGCCCAATTGCAGTCAGTCAGTTGTTCCTCCCCAGCATGCAACTTCAATCAACTCTTTTAGTAACCCTAATGGGAAGAATCAGGAAGAGCAGCGCTAAACCTAAAGCAAGGCAGTGATCATAGCAAGTCCTACCAGATCAAGGGCCATATTGTGCCATTGGTTTTTAAGCTCTGGCCGCTGGGGAGAACGGAGCCCCAGCCAGGCACTCCGCCCTCCTCCCAGGGCTCCGGCTGCCCTCCCCACCAGGCACCCTCCCCCCGGCCAGGCACTCCGCCCCCCCCCCAGCGCTCTGGTCACCGGGGAGAGCGGAGCCCCGGCCGAGCACTCCGTCCTCCCCCTGGCGCTCCGCCCTCCCCCCAGCCCTCCCCCCAGGGCTCCGGCTGCCCTTCCCCCCCTGCGCCCTCCCCTGCCGCGCGGGGGGGGGGCGGGGGGGTGCAGCCGGAGGCTTTTTTGCCTGGGGCGGCAAAAAAGCCAGAGCCAGCCCTGGTAATTAGCATATAACCCACCACCCCAAGTACTCCAAGCTGCTGCTACAGCAAGCCTGTCCCACCTGAAACAGTGTGCAACAAATCTCTCACGTCTCTACTGATTCCTTAAGGGCCAGCATCTACCAGCTCTATTCCCACTGATTAATCTGCACATATTCGCATTGACTGATTTATCCTAGTGAAAAAAAATACAGAAAATACTGTAATAATTACAAGAGGAAAAACAGTGCCTGAATATCACCAGCTCCCCCTCCCCCGCAATAGAACCATAGTGTTAGGAAACACACCATTACCCTCCTGGGGTTCTTTAAACAATGGCCACAATGTTTGAAAGTCACATCTTTTCAGAAAGCTACCCTGATGTTCCTGACCCATGGGAAAAGTCGCCGAATGTTCCAGCTCAGTAGGCTTCCTGCAGAGGGAAGCATCTTTATAGTGTGGATGTTTTAGGTGTTGGTTGGTTTGGTAAGTTTGTGTTGTTTTCCCCAATAAAATAAGGGTTCTTCCCTTATGACTAGCTTGCCTTACAGCCAAATCCGTGAAAGGAAGGGAGTGAGGTTTGAAGTTTCTGAAGATGGACATGCCTCCAGGCTAATGAGTTTTGTATTTCAAGAGATTCATTTTCCCCAACTACAAGAGGCCTCATGTAAAACCAATCCTTCACAGCAGCTACATGGCAGGGAGCCAGCAGAAAATCAAACACAGGGAACCCATCGTGCTTTCCTAAAAATGACTAAAGTTTCTGATAAATGAAAATCTATTTTCTGGCAAAAAGAAAAAGGTCGAGGATGATTTTGACAATGGTTTCAACAACAGGTGCGATAACATTTTCAATTACAAACGTCACCAAGTGAAAAATAGGTGGAATCCCACACAATGGAAAAAGCTTCAGAACTCTGATAATTTCTTGATTTTTTTTTTAATTCTACCAGCTCTACTAAAAATAAAGAACACCTAGAGTACCCACACTGAAAATGCTGTAGTATGAGGAGACAAGAGGACGACTATTGAGTCACTAGGTAACCATAATACAAATAAGAATTTATTTCTCATACTAGATTAGTCTAGTGAAACCAGATGTAATCTGCAGAGCCCACTGTCCTGCCTCTGGGATACCATCCAATAAGGAGTTTCACCAGGTTCAATAAGACCCTCATATGTAGGGAGTAACACCACAATAAGTGTTAAGTGTTTTCAGCCATCACCTACAGACTGAAAGTGCCGTGTGGAGCTCAGCTTTGAGGGAGAGGCCCTGGGAGCCCGAGGGAGAGACGCAGCAGAACCAGCCAGGGGAGAGTGCTGCTGGATACACAGATAAAGCCAAAACGGAGCATGTGAAAAGTCTTGAGACTTGAATGCTGGGAGCAAGCCCCTCAGTCAGCCTGCCACACCTGGTCAACAATAGTGGAAATAAAACAAGAGGGTGAGGAAGGAAAGGAGAAAGGTTTGTGTGTAAAATAAGCCCAGAGTCCAGGTGAATGGGGGAGCTTTGCAGGGGGAGAGTGCAAAGCTTTGGCTTCTGCAGGGACTCGCTCCTGCATGTCGTCCCAGGCAGGAAGCACAACACAAGAATGTGAACTGGCAGAATTGAAGGGAATATTTTCTAGCATGCTTATTATAACAAACTTTCAGTAAAGCATTTAAGACAGTCTCCTTGTAGACTAGAATAGCCATTTTTGTTTATAAGGTTTCAAACACTGAGAATTAGCCTGTTGGTATCTCTCATCTGGATGGGATACATCTGTGTAGTAGATTTAGCGTAGTGCTTCATACTAAGCATTTCACAGAGAAAAACACTACATCGCTGAATTGGATTGCAGCATGAAACATGAACTGCCCTTAATTAGAGCAGGAGATGTGCAAGCACTGAGGGTCATTTGTCGGCTAAAATGAATCCGTTTACTCATACTCCACTCCTATCGATTGATTTACTTTTCATTTTAAAATCCCACCACTATTTAGTCAGTAAATATTCATCTACCTTGAAGTTAGTTAGATTTTCCTTTATAATGCAAATATTTACAACAGGCCTCAGGACACCTTAAGCAGCCCTAAGAAAGTGCTTAGGTATAAAGAAGTTGTTAGACTCATTTCTTTCTCCTTTCCAGAGAAGAAATAAGACATTTGCAGAGAGCTGAGAGGGATACAGCTTATCATGTCCACGGCACACCTGCTTCCACTTACCCCTTTTGGGGCTTTCTGCTTCAGCTAGTCCTTTCAATATGGTTAGTCGATCAACAAGGGCTTAAATTCGTCAAAACCCGCCCCCCCTCAAAAAAATTGCACCCAACAGTCTTTCAGCACAGGATCTCCATTCTTATGATTTCCAAAAAGACTCCAACTGAGGGATCACAGAAAGTCAGGACAAGGCAGATTTGTTTCTGCCAACGATTTGAGCTCAGATACCCCCTGTTCATTATGTCAATCAGTTGTCTGTGTCAAGAGTTATTCATATGATCCAAATGCAACATACCTTTGACAGTGTGGCTCACTTTTAGCCGTCCTCCACATGCATTCAGAAAATACCTGAACTTTGATGGTCTAGACAACATTACACAAACACAGAGTTCACAGAATATACAAGATTTTTTTATAGCTCAAACGTGTGACCTATATGTTTAGTGCTTCACCTGAAGAGTATTTACACTATTTCTACTACTGAAACAAATTATCCACATACCAGTCTATATACATTTTCTTTGGGTACCTTAAACTAAAGTTTAAATCACATACAATTGCAAGAGAAATTGGGAGTGTGTGATGTAACAAAGTTCAGGAAAAACAGAACAGTTTGGGCATCATAAACTAAGAGTGACATTTTTCTCTTAGTTACAGTGATGTAAATCTAGAGTACTTCCAACTGAAGTCAATGGAGCTACGTTAAATTTAAACTGGGGTAGCTGATAGCAGAATTTGGCCCTCTCGCTTTGTTATTTATTCAGTATAAGTAGTATGATAGGCACTTGAGACAAATAAAAATGACATTCATCCTATATCAAAAAGTTTTACATTTGAAAACATTAGTCAAGATTCTTTTGATGCACTATTAAATCCAGCCTAAGTAAAATCTCTGAACACAAATGTTTATGTGCTCTCTTTGTATATACACTGAAAATGTATGATATATATTTACTAATGCCTTATAAAACCAATTTTCCTAAACAAAGATAGTCCTTTGAAGCAAGATAAATATTGGTACAATTTTTAGAACTAACATCACAGTTCTATATACAGTTGCAAGTATTTGTCTTCCAGCTCCTAATGCTGCAGAAAGCTGGAATTAAAAAGCACAACAGAAAACAGTTTGGTGGGAAGTTAAGATGCTTGACTACCCTGTTTTGAATAGAGCAGAAAAGTTCTATTAGTTTCCTGCTGTTCCAGCCAGGGTAGGTCAGTTCCCATTGCCACTTGGTGAGGAGACTTTCCCAGTTATCAGCATTAACCCTCTTCATGCTGTACAACAGAACTAGCTCACTGACACCACACACTCTTCACGGCAAGCTGCCATACCTGGCTGTATGTACAGTAATACCAATCTGTATTACCACCTTCCTGAAAGCACTAAGTTCCCAAAACAACCATTTGTGAAAGCCAATTACTTAAAGAATGATTCTAAATCATCAGTTCAATTGCATATACTGAGACCTTGTACAGGAAAGCTGATCATAAGCTCCATTTGCAATGTGCCATACATCTCTAAGTACAATTTGTATTATACTCATACAGTACAAAGACCAGGAGCTGTATTCCTATGCTGATAGAGTAATAGCTTGTAATTATACTGCATTAATTTAGTGCTGTAATTGTATTGTTCACAGATTACACAGTACTAAAGCTCACATATACTATGAAGTTATTTTAATAAAATAAGAACTTAGAGCTGCATGGGTAAGATACAGAATACTTGAAGTATTAGTAGTTTGCTCTATCTGTATAGAAAATTGCTTTTGCATGCTACCTACAGACAAAGGAATTGGGTATCTGCACTTTATCTTGTATATTGTGTAACTGATTTAAGAAAAAGCACATTATTAAAATCCAAAGCAGTTGTCAGACTCAAAGCACTTCACAAATATTAGCTCTCTGAAGTTGATCTTCCCTTGTCAAGACTCATACTTTAACTTTAGAGATCTTTGGTGGGACAAATCTGGAACCCACCTTAACTACCTGCAAATCTGCAGTCCCAGGTGTGAAAGAACAATCTTTCTGGGGAATGAATGAATGGTTTTTAAAGGGGTTTCTTGGGTTTTATTAAACTAACCAACCAACCTCCCCACATTGCAAAATTTGCAGTTCTGAATTAATTAGTATCTCTCTACCCAGCTATACTGTAACTATGGTGCATATAATCTGGCATTTTATGCTAATTTTAGTTATTTGGCATTTATCACTAGAGTTAGTCAGAAAACAGATTCTGGCATGCCACCGTCCCTGATAGAAAATTCCAAATTTTGGCAAATTTCAAATTTTAGTTAAAAAATTTCCAGTCAAAACTCCAAGTTTCCAACTGAAAGCAGACACTTTTCATGAAAAATTCTGTACAGCCAAAAACTCCACTTTTCCACTGAAAAACAGTTTAGACTGAAAACGTTCCACCAGCCAACAGTTACACCCAAGATGGGATGAAGTAGAACTCTTTGCATTGCAAGCCAGTAAGAGAGGGTGCCAGAAGGAAGGGATAGCATTAGCTGTGAAGCACAGGGGCCATTCCATAATGTGTTTTCTTCCTCCCTCTCATGCTGTATGTGTGTGTACCCCCCCCCCCCACACACACACCCCTTTGCACACCTACCACTTTCTAGAGCTGCCAAAGGCTGCCCCCTCTTCTTCTGTTGTCAGCTTCCACAGCCACAGAAACCATCACCCAGGCAATAGCCTCAGGTCAGCCCTCTTAAGAGGGAACAGAAAAAGAACCCCACGAAGGGTAGAAGACTAGGGAAGAGGAGGAAAGGGAACACACCAAAGGCAGCACAGGGAGCGGGGAAGTGTGGGGGATACTACAGGAAAAAATTGACAAGGAAAAAGCTCAGGGGAACAGAGGAAGGAAGGAGAAATACCATATGCCTTAGAAAGCTGCTAGAATACAGAGCAGGCCTGATCACCCCCAAATATCACACTGGGTGGAGGTAACAAGCCATTAGGCTTCCTTCAGGAAGATGACATCAGACTGGTGGAACCAAGGGCTGGATAGATGAGAAGTGATTCTGTGAGGAAGAGTCTTGAGGCCAGGCGGAAACACCCCATAAATTGGATTGAGGGGAGGATGCCTAATCCCACCCTGAACCTTTGGTCTTCACTCCTCGCTGTATTTTTGCTATACAGGCAGAGTTTCCCTGCTCTGAAATGTTTTTGCAATGAATCACCACACATCAGTGCCTGTGCAAAATACAAAGTCAATGATGGAGGATCTAACAGGTTTGGGGGCTGATAGAGCAGGTTGAAAGCTGTCGCATAATTTTGAGGCCACCCAAATAAAGCTAAAACTCACCAAGGTGTGTACTGCCCCTTGGCTCCCAAACACCAGTTTTACTTGGGAAACTGTCCCTGGAAACAAATTTTCAAATATTAGCAACTGTTAGTAGCACCCTACTTTCTCACAGTATGTTGTGCCAATCTGTCCCTCCAGTGTTGCCATCCCCTTCCAGTTCTGAACCTGTGCCTTCTCCCACACAATCATAGAATCATAGAATCATAGAATATCAGAGTTGGAAGGGACCTCAAGAGGTCATCTAGTCCAACCCCCTGCTCAAAGCAGGACCAATTCCCAGCTAAATCATCCCAGCCAGGGCTTTGTCAAGCCGGGCCTTAAAAACCTCCAAGGAAGGAGACTCCACCACCTCCCTAGGTAACGCATTCCAGTGTTTCACCACCCTCCTAGTGAAATAGTTTTTCCTGATATCCAACCTGGACCTCCCCCACTGCAACTTGAGACCATTGCTCCTTGTTCTGTCATCTGCCACCACTGAGAACAGCCGAGCTCCATCCTCTTTGGAACCCCCCTTCAGGTAGTTGAAGGCTGCTATCAGACAGGAAGGGTTATCCAGTGGTTAGGGTGCTATCCTGGCCAATGAGAGACTGGGATTCAAGTCCCTCCTTTTTGCATGACGCTGGACAAGTCACTTAGCCGCTGTACTGGGTGCTGAGGATAAATACATTAAATATTGTGAGGTGCTCAGATATTACAGTGATGGAGGCCATGTAAGTGCCAAAGATAAAGGAAAGAGAAATGTGACTCAGTCAACAACAATATTAAAGTTAATGGTTAATTAATAATGCTCTTTCCTACTTTAGTTGACGGCAAATGACTCTCCCCATGCTGCATTCTCCCTGTAACAATGTGATACAGCCTCACCGTGCTAACACTCTTAACAAATCAGTTGTCTTCCTCACTCCGACCCTGGTAAAATTCTTGCATCTGAATTCACCAATTCAGAGACCTTCTGTAGAATTTCTGCTGCCCTCCAGGCTAGCATCTTGAGTGCCAATGTATCAGATGCAATCAGCAGTGGTGAAGAAGTGACGTGCACAGGAGTTTGTAAATGTTTAAATGGCTGTGTGGGGATTCGCGCTCTGACGAGAGTGTCCAAAATGGTGGCCACAGATCTGATTTCACGTGGATTTCATGGATCACACAAGATAGGATAGATGGATTTAGGTTGTCTGCACTTCTTTAAGAAGCAGTGGATGCTGTGAGTACCCCATGAAATGGCTGCAGCAGCAGAAGTCTCTCACCCGTGCCACAGAACTAAGTACTGAACTGTCACAGAGATCCCAGAACCCTAAGCACAACTAATAAACCACCAAAAACCTCTTGCTTCTTTCCCCCCCAAAAACCCTTCTACGAATAAAGATGAGGATTTGTAGATGTGAGCGAGTTTTCTAGAAGGACAAAAAACTGTATTCAAGCCAAAAGCTTATATAAGTTTCAGCGTAACGCAGTTTGAAATTGGAAAGTTATAAAAACCTAAAAAGCAGACTATGCCCACAGGCTGAACTGTAGCCAGGCTGCCACGTGCCAGTATAATAAGATTACCTATCTATAATGAAGTTGCTCCATTGTTTCAGCAGCTGATTGTTGAGACAGCTTAACTACTGAAGCCAAAGGCCTCCTCTATTCTTCCTTATTGTCCATTAATATCCATCCAAGAAGAGCCCTTCACCAGTTATTTTTTCTGTTGACTACATAAGATGGGGAAATGAGAGAGGAAACACAATATGTTACAACCCTTTCCCCATACATAAAGATAGCACTGTGACCTCCAAACAAGATTTTTGATAAACAGTAAATGAGTGCTAGTGACAAAGTCATGATAGCCTGGAATTTAATAAGTAAAAATTTCCATATGTTTTGGGGTAACAAAAATAAAGATTTAGAGAGTACCTTGCTCTGACCTAAATTTGCCATGCATTATTGTTCTACAATTTTTTTTTGAAAGGAGAAAAAGCCCCCAGCTAATTGCATTCACATTACACATTATCAACCTATTTTTTAGGTTTCTTCCAAGACCACCAAGGCTCAAGTTACAAGGAATGTACATTAAATGTGTTTTTTTCTTTTAAACAAAAATAAAATTATTGTAACTTTAAAGTCAATAAAACAGATATAGCTAAAAAAAAGTTTGAGAATCCAAGGGGGGAGGGGAGTGGGCGGAAATAGAGCACACAAAAAAAAGAATTGTCTGATGAGATATATTTTACTCTCATTCCAATAAAAGAAACTTTAAAAGCAAAGAGTTTATTGGTGGCCAGCAATCTGAGTTAATGAAAAAAACACTGACAAGTTTGTTTCCATGGCTTTTCTGTTTCTCTGGAATTCTATGCACAATTCACCAAGAAACATGAAACCTGGCATTTAACACAGTCTGAATCACAGAAACAGAAGACACACCTTATTTCCTTTAGGTCCTGATCCAAAGTTCACCAGTCAGCAGAGACTCTTATTGACTTCTCTGGGAGTTGGATCAGCCTGTTTGTTCAGACCTCTGCCAAGGAAGGCCTGCTCCCAGCAATATGGTTTCCAACAGTTTGGTCCAATCCAGTTTAAATATCTCAAGCACTGTGGCTTCCACAACTTACTTTGAAAAACTGTTCAAGTTCAATAGATGATATTATTAGGAAACTGCTCCTGAAATTTAGCCTAAGTTTCCATTTGCTTTATTTTCTTCCCATTATTTCTACTTATACCTCACTGCATTACCCCAGCCTTCTCCCTGTTAACATCCGTCAGATACTTCCACACCATACACAGTTATATCGTCTCTCTTTGTCGTTGTTTGACCAGGTTCTACATAATTATTTTTCGTTGAAACACAATCCCTCAGTCATTTTGACTGCTCTTCTGAGTCCCCACCCCCAGGGCTGCCCAGAGGATTCAGGGGGCCTGGGGCAAAGCAATTTCGGGGGCCCCTTCCATAAAAAAAAGTTGCAATACTATAGAATACTATATTCTCGTGGGGGCCCCTGTGGGGCCTGGGGCAAATTGCCCCACTTGCCCCCCACCCCACCCCCGGCGGCCCTGCCCACCCCAAAGCATGTGTAGTACAGCATTAAATTCCCAGAACTGAATACAATATTTTAAGTGCATCCCACAAAAGCCACAGAGGAGGAGGTATCACCTTGATATTCTATGACTTAATGCATCTGTTTGCAGTTCCCC
Source organism: Malaclemys terrapin pileata (assembly GCF_027887155.1). Classification (NCBI taxonomy): domain Eukaryota; kingdom Metazoa; phylum Chordata; order Testudines; family Emydidae; genus Malaclemys; species Malaclemys terrapin. The sequence continues at coordinate 92,882,624 of NC_071512.1, forward strand.
TTCAGCCCCAACAATGAAATCATACAGGCTTTTCTGCCACCGTAGGGTGTTGCAAATCAATACTAACAGTTCACTATCACCCATTAGCTCCTCTTTTGGTATTACACCATGCCATGTACATCACTCCCAGTGCCTATCTGTGGTTCATATTATTTTAATGGAGCTTAGATGCAGAAATCACATTTGACCAGGAGGCAACACTCCTCTGTATCACTCTGAAGGTTTATTCACAATCCTCACTATCATCAGTATAATGAGATGCACGGTGTAAGAATACAGTATACCCAAATGAACTGAACTCTACCAGCACATAATAATTAAATAGGTTTTTTATAAACCAACAAAGAAATGGTAAGGGAAAGCCAGCCTTTCCACTGCCTCTTTTTATCAGAGGTCCCCTGGGATGAGTTTACGTTATAGATGATCTGGCCTCCCTGCACCATGCAGAGGAGAGGGAAGAGAACTCAAAATGGAAAAGACAAATGTTGGGAAATAAACAGTGGAACACCATAACCAATACAAATACCTATCCAAAGTTTACTTCTAAAGGAGATAAACAGTGTTTTTGAATGAGGCAAATGCAATTTCTTTGTTAATGGGCCCAGGGATCATGGTACTGACTTAGCAGCAGGACCAGCTCTACAATTTTTGCTGCCCCAAGCAAAAAAAATAAAAATAAAAAAAAGCCACTCGGACTGCCACCCGAACTGCCGAAGCAAAAAACAAATGCTCGGACTGCCGAAGCGGACTGTGCCGCCCCAGGCACGTGCTTCCTTCTCTGGTGCCTGGAGCCACCCCTGCCTGGGAGGCAGCAACTGTGGGTTCTATTCCTGGCCACTGGCTGGCACTTTGAGCTTGGGCAAGTTCCTTCACCTTTCTGTGGCTGTTTTCTCTCCCACCCTTTGCCTATCTTTTTTATTTAGGCTGTTAGCTCACCAGGGCATTAAACAGTCTGTTAAAATGTGTTTACATCATACCTTGCACAGTGGGACCTCCAGGAGCCACTAGAAGGAAGATAAAATTGATTAGACAGATAGATAAAATGGATTAGACAATACCTGAAGCCCGACAGGAAGAAGAGAGAATTAGAATGAACATATGGTGTATAAAGTTACTGCATGAAAAACATGGATATTTTACATTGTAGAAAAGAGCATGTGTCAAGCCCATGGACTTGTACCATAAGGTATGACATAGAATCCTTAAAGTCTGATGAATCCGACTTTAAAAGGCTAAATAAGAATCTGCTCTTTGTAGAATGATAAAAACCACATCAGAAAGCATGTGTCATTTTACTTGGAAGTCACTCTAGCAAAACCATTTTTGGATTGGCAATGGAAGGAATAAGGTTAAACAGTATAGGATTAGAACAAGTGCCATTAGGGAAATTGTTCATTTGAATGAAGAAAAGAGAGCCGATGATTGTTCTTCTATACTCCAGTTATTTGAGTAGGGCATGCATTTCTTTCTTGGCCACCTTGGCCTCCTCTTTTCAGCAGACAAATCCCTTAGAGGCTAAATTGTGAGTTAGACATATGTACATGGAGAAATGGGCCTCTGTTTTCTACATAACTGCAGATTTTGCTTATTTTTCAGCATCGGAAACCCCTCATGGCTGGTATTTAACTTATATGTGAACTAGTCCCTGCTGAGCTCACCCTCCTGATGGCTCACACTGGTTTTAAAAAACAAGTTTTTTTTTTTTCTATTTGGACCAGACTCAATGATATATTACCTCAAAACAATAGTCAACTCAAGTAGATACAGTCTTGGGGGGGCGGGCTGATGAAGTTTCTTGGCAGACTTGAACCACTTGGGAAGTGAGAAGTGCAAGGAAGTCCATTACATAGATAAATTAAAAACAGTAGAAATTCTGATGTTTCATGTTTTCACAATGTTTCAAGTTTTGGTTCTCAAGTGACTTATGTGATTACTGAAGTAGACAATACTTGTCATCTCTTTGGACAGAACTAAAGATGTACTTTGTAATGAAAAGAGACTTAACTAGCTTTTAAAGAACCACCATGTGTGCATATTAGCACATCAGTCAAAAAACCAACAGTAAAAATCTGGTGTGTATGAAATCAGACATCCAACCCACACATCTGCAAATACTTGAATACCCTCATGAGTAAGGACTGCTTATGTGAATAAGGGCTTCAGGGTCATACCTTACAGTCTATGTCTGAGTAATGTACGTAGGCTGTGGACCTGGAGCTACCCAAAGGCAAATACCCCTATATTTATATAGGACACAGGGAGGCCCTACATGAAAATAATTTAGGTATTATTCCAACATGAGTGCTATACTCTGCAGGATCCTGGCTTGGTTATAAATACCTTAGGGAAAAGACTGAGTCTTCCCTCTTTGCCTTGTACAATGCTGTGCACACTGGAATACTTTTGAAATTCCAACCCTCCAGTTTTAAATTGAGGGTAGTATATTTGTACTATAACTGTTCTTTGGATACACATTTATTTTATTTACATATTATAATTGTCATATATGAAGAAAATATATATAGTTTTCAAAAAGCACACAAGGCTTTTTCTCTTAGATTTGGAATTTGATTTTTTTCCCTTCTTCTTGCAGACAAGAAGATCACAGACTATAAAAAGGTTGAAATACTTTACAAAATTAAGTTAGGCCTGACCCCAACAGAACTTAAGCATTCAGGCACTTATCCAAATTGATTATACCTCTTGGTTATGCAAAAAAAGGCTAAAATTCATACAAAAATAAATTCTCCCAGCTTCACAGGAAAACCCATGTCTAGAAGTCAAGACATAGTTCAAGTTGTTGACTAGGCAGATATACACTGAGTAGTTCTTACACAGCAGCTTATTCTTTACATTGAGCACTAGGAAACAAAGCCAACTACGTCCTAAAGATAGTATGACAAGGCCCTCTATTTTTTTTTAGCAGTAAATGAGAGTTTATAGGTGAGATGTCATTATTTCCTCCCGACCCCCGACCCCCGACCCCCTCCCCCAGCCTTGGTCAAACGGGCCTAATTATTTAAGTGCCTAAACATGGATTTATGTATGCAGTGTTGTTTCAGCCGTATTGGTCTCAGGATATTAGAGAGACAAAGTGGGTGAGGTAATATCTTTTATTGGACCAACTTTTGTTGGTGAGAGAGACAAGCTTTCAAGCTTACACAGAACTCTCCTTCAGGTTTAGGAAAAATGTTTCTCTGAGTATGTTTTCCAGATCTGAAGAAGAGCTCTGTGTAAGTGTGAAAGCTTCTCTCTCTCTCTCACCATAGAAGTTGGTTAAATTTGGATTTAGTAGACTAACTCCCTGCTTTCTCCACCTCTTACTGGTTTGGTTTGTATAGCACAAATCCAGGACCACATAGGACTCCATGGCTATCACTTTACTGCACAACGTATTCCCTGGAAACTTCTTGACAATAGTTGGGATAGAACTCAGAAGTACAGGACAATCTCCATTACCTGTTAGCAGTTTAGGGCACACTACTGAGTAGTTCCCATTCTGTCCAGCAGTGGGCAGTGGCACACATACATTCTAGCTCATTACAGCAGTAAACTGTATTAATTTGAACTAGGGTGACTAGATGTCCCAATTTTATAGGGAACGTCCCAATATTCGGCACGTTTATAGGCACCTATTACTCTCCACCCCCTGAACCGATTTTTCACGCTTGCTATCTGGTCACCTTAATTTGAACTATACTGTATTCTGTTGGGTCAGAGTACAATATTACATTAAAAACAGCACTTCAGCCCATTTTAACATGTCCACAAGACGTCAGCACACATATTTACCTGGTAAAAAAGCCTACTTCTGAAAGAACTTGTGGAATTAAAACCACTTGAAATTTTCAGGTCATATCTAGATAAGTGCCTATTGTAGTCTTATGGTCTAGATGAACTAGTATAGGTTTCTTCCAGCCCTAACACCCTATTACACGCATTTTAAAAGGCAAAATGTTATTTTATGGCACTTTTCTTTATTCTAGGTGAAGGAGTGTGGTCTAACAGTAAAACACGAGGCTATAGAAATCAGGACTCCTAGGTGCTACTGACGAACTTGTGCGACCTTAAGCAAGCCATTTAACCTGTGTTGCAAACTTTACCCATCTCTAAAATGGGGATGCTGATATGTAGCCAATATAATAATCCCGACTTCTGATATAGCGCTTTTCATCAGCAGATCTCAAAGACTTAAGTAACACAGGTATTGAGGTAATTAAATAATAGCATTCTTATAAAGCACTTTGAGATCCTTGGATGAAACCTAATGTAGAAATTCAAGCAACTGGATGTTATCACTCAGACGTCAGAGAAATAAAGTTGAAAGAGCCATATTTGTTCCTATGGCCCATCCAAAAGATTTTCCCCAAAGCTTCCTGAACTGGAATAAGAACCATATTCCTTAATACTTTGAAAAGAACTGTCCATATACAAATGTAACTGCTATTAACAATGGGAATTAAGTGGGCACATGGGGGCAAGAGGGAATCAGACTCACATTTGTCTACCTAGAACTAAATGCATGCAATAGTCTTCACCTGTATGCTGTATATCATATACAAATGTTACTAAAAATCATTCATAAAAATATGAAGGTAGCAGGGATTCATAGATTCCAAGGCCAGAAGGGACCGTTGCAATTATCTAGTCTGACCTCCTGTATAACACAGGCCACAGAACTTCCCCGAAATAATTTCTAGAGCATGTCTTTTAGAAAAACATCCAACCTTGATTTAACAATAGTCAGTGATGGAGAATCCACCCAAACTGGACCTAATAAAGCAGTATATTTCTATATGTTTGATGAATTTTTGTCCCACATACAACTTTATTATATATGTGGATTTTTATGTGCATTTTCTATGTAAAGGAAGTTTTAATTTCATTGGGAGGTGGCAAGAAAAAGAACTTAATCTTGATCATTTGACATATGCAAGTTATTCAACACCCAATTTTGATTCAATCCAAACCACTGCTCTAAACTGCATATTGTCATCCGCCAATAGGGGCCTTGAAATAGGTGATACAGGGGCATGGCATGCCTTTTCCTTCCTGCTCTTGGCATCACACCGGTCATGTAACCTTCCTTCTGATGATGTTGTAAATGAACCAGGAGTAAATGGTCACAAAAACACCTCAACCCCATAAAACACGACCCGATATAACACGAATTCGGATATAATGTGGTAAAGCAGCACTCCAGGGGCGGGGCTGCGTGCTTCGGCGGATCAAAGCAAGTTCGATATAACGCGATTTTACCGATAACGCGGTAAGATTTTTTGGCTCCCAAGGACAGTTTTATATCGGGGTAGAGGTGTATCTACAAAAATGTGCAAGTTTTGTGTGTTTTTCCACAAGTTCCTCCCCATCCTGACACCCAAGCGGATTCAGAATTCCCAGGCACACAGCATTTGGGGGTTTTTTCCTCCCCCACAGCAGGTCATCCTTTGTCCAAAATAGGTCAGCAGGCAGTAGATCCAGCATACATTGCATTCTGCAGCTATCATAGGTCAAATAGGTTCCTTGGGGAAATTCTACCTTCGGGTAGACCAGTACAAATCCAAAGTAACTGTACTGAAGCCAGCATAATTACTCAGGATCAGACTCAAAGTGATGGAGAATTTTACCATATTCCTTGGTAATCTGTTCCAATGTTTAGTTACTCTCACTGCTAAAAATCTGTAAATGAAAGCAGAACTTGGTTCCTTTTTTCCAGTTTTAAAAACAGTTAAAGAAAATTTATTTCATCTGATCGCTAAACAAAAGGCATTTTTTTGGCAATAGAATTTGCTTGCAAAAGATTTCTATGTTTTTTTGTTCCTCTAGGGATAACATTTTCAAAACACATTTAAGTCACTTAACAGCCTAAGTGATTTTTTTGAAAATACCTAAATGACTTAGACACTTCTGATAATTTTATCCAAAGTGTCGCTAGTACATTTTTAGGCACCAATCCTTCAATCAAAACCATGCAAGTGTATCCTAAAGTCAATGGCCTGAGGCCCAATACATGCCTATCCTTGTGCATCCAATTTCAGGATTGGGACCTTAGTTCTGGTATTTTATTGGCAAAAGGCAACAACAAAGTCCACAGCAAAATAAAAATGAGTAAAAACAGGACTAAGAAAAAATGAAAAAAAACTTGTCCTCGAGCTAACCTTTCCATCTCTGTCTCCCCTAAGTTAACGCTATTAACTACACTTATGGGGCTTAATTAGAAAGATATGTTTTATTATGTTCCAGTCCTAAGTACGGACGGAACCCTTATTAAGCGAAATCTCCGATGGAATAGAGCATGTTAATGATACTGTACTCTCTTTTGGCTTCCTCCCAAGCAGTGAACAGAGCCAATATTTGTAGACTTCCAACAGGAAATTAAATAACTGCCCTGTTAGAAATATAAACCCATTTACAGTGGTCAAACTTGAATCTTCCAAAATACAGACATAGCTTGAGCACATAACGCTGTAGGAAAATTTGCAGGAAGATAGAGAAATTCAAATTAATACACAACACCACCTTATGTAAAGGCACCTTGCGCTGCTCTACAAATCATAACTTTTTCAGGTGCATTTCTTGACCTGTTGTTTGTTTATCAACATTTATATGATCCTTTACAGAGTACGCTGGACACACATACACACACAGCCAGGACTGGTGATGAAAGATTAGCAGTAGAGTCACTTATTTCACCATGTGTTTCTTGAGAAGCAGCATGGTCTGCAGACAGAGGGCTGGGCTGGGGCTCAGGAGAGCTGTGTGTAGTCCTAGCTCTGCTACTATAAGTTGTGTGACCTTGGGCAAGTCACTATTCTATGCCTCTGTTTCTCCTCCCACCTCTGTCTGTCTTGTATGTTGAAGGCAAACTCCTGGCCTCAATGAAGTCAATGGAAATTTTGCCCCTGACTTCAATGTCACCAGGAATTTACCCTTAGACTTAAAGGCCCAGAGTTTAAAGGTACCTAGGCGTTGCTCTACTCATCACTGCAATGCCTAACATGCTTAGGAACCTGAGAGTCAGTGAGATTTAGTCCTGAAGTCAATTTTGAAAGAGAGAGACATAAGCTTCTGCGTGAGTTAGGCCTTGCAACTCTGCGCAGATCAACACCTGAATCCTTTAAAAACCTGGGCCTAAGCTCTTAAGTAGCAAAGATTGTCTTAAACTATGTGTTTGTACTGTGCCTACACCGGAGCACAAGTCTTGGTGGGGCCCACAGGTGTCAGCCCATTTCATGAGCACTACAGTCACTAAAATAAACGAAGTTGTAACAAAATGAGCAAATATATTCTGCTTTCTCCTTGGAGGAGTGAACCATCCTGATACTAAGTCAAAATCACACACACAATAAAGATGAAGGGTGGGGTTTGACAGTGGCTTTAACTGAAATAGACTTGTCCAGTAGGAAGCTGTGTTTCCATCAGTGGGCACAATTAGAAATTTGTTGTTTTTTTTTTAACCAATAAGTAAAATGTTTCAAGTTTTAGTGTTCTTCCCTATTACAAGAAGAGTGCCTCAGTAACAGCGCTTACCTTCTCAAACCAGTAATATCTTACCTATTTGTATAAGAAAAAACTTTTAACTATATCTACCAGTCAACATTTTCAACTATTTTTTTAAAAAAAATAATGCCACCTTTTATTTCTATGCAGATGCGCTTTTCATTCAAGGATATTGAAGTGCATTACACAGGTGAGTAAAAGTTATTGACCTACTTTTTACAAATTGGGAAGCAGGTAGAAATAGTGACTTTTCCCCAGTCACACACAGCAAGGCAGTGGCAGAAGTGGGAGTAAATGGCATTGTCATGGCTTCCAATCCCTACTGAGACAGATAGTCTACTCCCCAGGAATAAAGGGGACTCACAGGAGTAAAGGTTTGAGGGACTGAGCTGCTTAATAGAGATCCTCCCAATAACAAAAGTCGTATGGGGATAACTGTTTGAAAAACTCCTGATCCTTTGCAGCAGTTTGTGTGGAATGGATTCGATATTCAGACTGGGGAGTAACTGAACTCCAATACAGTGACTCTGATCAAGGTAAATTCATGCTGAAAAGTTAGAGAACATGTTAATAGTGGAATAGGCTGCATATTCTAAGAGATTCTTCTCAGCTTGAACTTGGTTTCCTGTAGTTGCTGTTCTGGTTCTAAGGGCTTCTCACTTCAAAAGTCTCTCTTAGAAGCAGGCTATACAGCTAAGTTTTAGTGGTGCTGAGGGCACAGTTTTGTACCTTTATGTTCATGCCCAAGGTTAACCAGGACACAAATCTTACCACCTACATGGCTAAATGCCTGAATCCAGTCATAGATCAAGAACTGAGCTGCCAAGTGGTGCAAAACATGTGGGTACAATATTTGCAGGTGACAATGCACCCAAAAAAGGGAGACTGGGCTTGTGAGAATTTGGGCTTAGAACATGTATCAGTGAGGGACGAGTTGCCCATATAGCATACATACATCTTAAAAGTAGACCATTAGTTTTAGGTATGCAAATCTATGCCAACAAATCAGACAGACCTCTAAACTTCAGCGCTTGCACCCCCAGCACTGACAGTTGCACTGAAGTCCCTTTACAAATGTGATTGATCATACTAACATCAATGTCTTCAATGATAAATTACTTGCATCTCTTTTATACTCAAGTTTCACTGAAATAATTCAGTCCCTGGGAAGAAGGATAAAATAAATGGGACAGAGAATGGGGAAAAGAACTTGTAAATCTGAGCAAGAGAAGATAGATTCAGGTAGACAGCTCCAAAAAGATTTTCTGAATATTCAAGTTAGACTATGAACCCTTGACCAGGTCTCACTTGCTTGTCAATCTCTTAAGGGAAAGCAACCCAAGACTGCCCTCACTTAGCTCCCGGATCCAGGAATACACTCAAACACGTGCCTAATTTCAAGCACACACGTGAATACTCTGATTGGACTCAACTGGACTACATCAGTGCTTACAGTTAAGATGTGCGCTTAAAGTGCTTTTGCTAGATTGGGGCCTGAAGTGACATTTAGCTATTTCTGAACACTTTCTCCAATGTATCAGAAACTAACATGATACTCTCAGCATCAAGAATGCATCTTTTCAGTTTCTCTCTGCTGTATATCCCATTGTTCCTTGAGCAAACACCCTAGGGCTATGTCTACACTGGCAATTGAACAACAAAACTTCTGTCTTTCAGAGGTGTTAAAATAAAAATAAAATAAAAAAACCTGAAAGACAAAAAAGTCTTGCTGACGACCAGTGCCAGTGTGAACAGTGCTTTGTTGGCAGGAGCGCTCTCCTGCCAACAACGCAAACACCACTCGTTGGGGGTGGAAGTTTTTTGTCAGCTCTGACAAACAGCGGCTACACGGCGCGACTTTTAGCAGCACAGCTGTAGTGACACAGCCATGTTGCTAAAAGCTGTGTAGTGTAGATATAGCCTAACACCAGGACCGGCTCTAGCTTTTTTGCCGCCCCACGCAAAAAAAAAGAAAAAAAGGCGCCGGACTGCCGAAGCAAAAAAAAAGAAAAGAAAAAAAAACGGCAGCCGCAGGGAGCGCATGGAGGACGGTCAAGGCGGCTCGCAGGGGGGTGAAGGGCAGCACGCGCCCGTTCCCTCCGCCCATGGGCAGCCAGGCGCTGCAGCCTGCTCGCAGCTGGGCAAGAGGGGCTCCCCTCTCCGGCCTTGGGGTGCCTCTCCCGGCTGGTCAGGCTCCGAGGGGGCCGACAGGCAGCGCTGGCTGGGGTCTGCGACCTCCGCGCGGGGCCTGCGACCTTCGCGCGGGGCTGGCATTGCAGCGGGGCTCGGCACAGTGCAAACGGTGCTGGGATCAGTGGGGCCCACCCCTCCACTGTCCGCCAGGCCGCTGCAGAACCCTCCATTCCTCCGGTGCCCGCCGGGCCACCACAGAACCATCCCTGCCTCCGCTGCCTGCCGGCCGCTGCAGAACCCGCCCTCCCTGCCTCCGCTGCCCACCGGCCGCCACGAAACCCTCCCTCCCCTGCGTCCACTGCCCGCTGGGCCACCGCAGAACCCTCCTTCCTTCCGGTGCCCGGGGGCTGCAGGAGGTGCTGGCTCAGCCACTCCTTTAAAGGCGGCTTGGCTGGGCTGGGCTCAGAGCGGTGCAGGAGGCGGAGGCCGGTGCAGGCGCCGGGGAGTGGCGCGTCCCGGGGAGCCCGGTGGCACAATGAGCGGCGGGGATCGCTAGTTCCTGCCCGCCCCGGAGCGGGCTGGGCTGGCCGCCCCAGGCACTTGCTTTCTCGTCGGGTGCCTGGAGCCGGCCCTGCCTAACACGTCCCCAGTTGTTGTCAATGTCTGAATGTCTCAAATTCCCAACTTGTAGTACCATAGGATCTAATAGCCACTAAAGTTTAAGAGCAGAGGATTATTTTCAGTAGATTTTCTCTTAAGGCACAAGAGAAACTAAGTGACTTTCTACATCAATAGAAACAGAGGTTCAACCTCCACAGTGAGTGGGTGAGGCAGATGAAGGGAGGAGAGGGTCAAAGCGGAAGAATGCATAAGTCATGCAGCTGTGATAAAGGAGATAACCATAGAGTAACAACAAGTTTGGGGCATTTCCTTTGATCCCCCTTATCAACTGCACCTATGAATGGAGTGGTGGGGGAAGTTACACTCCCTCGTGTTAGCAGAAGGAAAAAAACAACACAAAACAGAACAGAATTTGCCTCTTGTCTCACCCACCAAGAGGTTACAGAAATATCAGCAGCAGAGCACCTCAGCATCAGAAGTACCAGGCTGCACAGAATTACTGCCCTTGACCATGGGCAATTCCCGGTGCCAACTAGTTACTTGACTCTTTAACTAGTTAATTGCACTGTATGGATTCACAAAAACATCTGCAGCACTATAACTGTCCCAAATAGATGTCAGTCTTCCCAGGTTCCAGTTCCTCCTAGAACTCTTCAGTTAACGAGGAGCTGGTCACATGGAAAGCAATGAAATTACATAAAATGGACAAAAGAAACAGCCTCTCTGAAGTTATAGATGGGGTAGCTCCTCAGAGAGAGATCCCAAACAGCCAAGAGGAAGATCATTTTGGAGATATGAGGCCTGCAGGGACTGTAAAAAAGGGGAAATACTGATGCAGGAGAGGCTAGGAAAAACAAAATTATTAGAACGAGGAGAGGAAAGGAGGAAGATGTGCCATGTGCTCCATTAACTGCCGCCCTTGTAAGCAAAAAGAAAATAATTCTGGCTGAATAAAGTAATGTAACCGTGCATCCCTACTAGAGGGTAACAAAATCTTCAAAAAGGAGAAATTCCTATTCTTCAAAATGCTAAAGGATTAATGCTCATCTGGCTATAGTATGTTACAGAACTAAATACATTACAAAAAGATGAAACTCTAGAAAGCCTGTGCTGTTAGTCATATATTTAAACATAAGTTAGATATTAATGGCTTGGAAGTCGTCAAGACGCTCCTATTTGTGCGCTGAAACAAAAGTCACACTGAGATATTATCCAGCCTCAAGAAAAGGTTTTCTATGATATTGTAAAGTGGTGACCAGAAATCTTTTGTGAAATGCATATCACTTTTCAAAGTTAGACAGAAATATAATTGCTGTTGCAATAAAATCATGACACATAACAGAACTCTTAAAAGGAAAATAAAAGGAGGATAAGTGCTGGGGGGAAAAAAACCCAACAGATTAGATTTAAGACATACAGGTCACTGATTTTAGCTTACCAGCCAACATTGAGCTGTAGTCCTATCTAGCATTTGCTAAAATCATTACAGGACATGGCTATAGGGACATCTGTATTCCTGCTTCCCAGTGCATTTTGTTAGGGTCACTTTTGAAATAAATAGCTGCAGATGATTTTTTTTATATCCCTAATGGCTAAAAACTGGAAAATAAGAAAAAAAATGTGGAATTTCTTTGTCGCCAACCTGTCTTTATTACAGATCTCTCTGTGCTTGGAACCAAATTGATGTCACCTCTTGGTAAAATCAGTCACCCTGTGAATAATACATCAATGATCCCCAAGCATAAAGTATCTGTTTATAAATATAAATAACTGAGGAGCTGGCACTTCTGCACAATAACACGCTATGTTATGCTTTTCTGTTGTTTATCATGTGCACATGAGAACTGACACATAGCAGGTTTTTAAGTACCAGATCAGGGTGAAAGTTTAGTGTTGATTTATAAAAATGCACTTATCCCATGTTTTAGGCACATGTACAAATAATTGATTTGAAAATATATGCAAAAATTTTGGCCCAGTATTACTGACAAATTCCACCCCACCCCCATTCATTATTTGTAATAGCTACCCTAATCCAAAGTACCACCTGATTTAACAGCCTGGGAGAACAGGTAAACCTTGCAGCACACTTTGAAGGCCAACAGACTTGAGCTCTATTGAACCAAAGGAACAGTGAGTTCTTGAAGCATGGACCCATCAGTGAAAATATCTTGCTACCAACCTTATTCCAATCAACATTAGGATGATATTAACTCGAACAGCTCAGCAGCTGAACATGAGCCAACTAAGTCAAAAACCCATCTCTTTGAATTGCCCACAGAAATGGACTGGAAGCCAGGGTAGACTATGGCACAGAACCAAAGTGTAGTGCTTTAGAAGCACTGCTAAGTAAAAGGAATGCTGCATTCTGGACCAGATGAAGTTTCCCAGTAGTCTTAGCATCTGTCAGCAAGCTGCTACCAAAGAAGTTCTAAACTACGATGTATGTTGTATCGGGTTCCATTTTCAAATCCTCACTAAGAAAATGGCATGAAGCTCACCAGTAGAGAAAAGCCCCTCAGTTCATTTGCAAAACCAATTGCAGAACAGAACTTTGGACACACCAACATCTAGATACTATGGGGAAAAGCAATTTAAAAATCCTGGATTAAACCAGACCTAATAGATTGTTCCAAGAAAACTCAACTGAAACTGCCAAGTTTCTCCTGGTTTTGGGTCAAAACCACCACATTTTGCAAGGCTGTAAGATCCTCCAAAAGGGGCTCTGTCTTGTGCATCCATATGGTAAACGGGCTTTATTGGTACATATCATTTTCACCATACACATACAAACCGACAAAAAAAAATTTCCATCGATGATCATTGAAATTCACAGATAAAGTAAGAAAAATGCTGTACTCAGAGTACTCAGAGTTTGACTTAAGGATATTTAATTTGTATATTTTGACATGTGATGTTGAAATTTGTGTTTTAACAGTTATAAAGCTTTACTTTTTTAAATCTTATAACCTATCGTCATTAAATAATTGTCTGTGCCCAATAATTTCCCCCACATACAAACACTGTAATCAATTAAAATTAGAATGCTTAAACTTGATAATTTTGCACAACTATGAAAAATTAACATTGATAAAAAATGTCAAATGCTTTAAAATAAACATTGATATTATCTGTTAAAATTATAAAAACTAAAAACTGAATTCTGCCAAGCCTAAATATGAACAATGCACTAAGATGCTGTCCCTTTTGACTTACTTGAACAAAGTCTTATAGACCCAAAGAATGAACAGAATTCAGAACCCTACTTAACAAACCCTTTTTCTATGTCCAAAAACAAAGGAAATGTAAAAAAAAGAGAGTGAATCCTCAATTTAAATAAAATAAATTAGAATCTCTGGTTGGTTTTGTTTTTCCTTCCTCTAAATGGCAAAGCATAAGCTAGTGCCTAGAGCACTGTTATTTGTTGCCTGGCCTTATGTGGTTTATGCAACTATATAATGTAGTATTCAATCAAAAGGATTACATCTAATAACAACTGCTTTCGTCAAATGCTACAAATGCTATCCCTGAGGTACGGAGTGGTTTAAAAAGTGGAAACAAAAATGCTTATTTCAAGTCATACATTAAATCTGGGAAAGATTTTAAGTGTTTTATATATACTTTTTATTAGAAACAGATACTGTACATTCATTAGGATCTGTATTAAATTTGAATTATTCTGGATTATGCAAATAAAGTTTCATTTCATTAGCACATTTTTCTTTCAGAAAAACAGATAGAACACTGTGTTTTGGGGTGTGGTGAGGGCACACCCAGAACGAGAAAGATGATGGCCACTGTGGTATAAAAGGGCACACAATGATAACAGGTAATATTTTAATTAAGGAAACTGAATAGTCTCTGTGCATATATATTACTATATGGAAAGTACTGCTTTGATCCTGTCCCGAGACTGCTATGCATAAACAGAAGCTGCACATCCTTCCTATTATGTTATGTGTTTCAAGTGTGATTCATCCTGGGGATGAGAAAGTTGTGCTTAATGGTATGATTCTTGTATTGATTAAAACCATGTTTGCTGCCATGGTACTCAGTGCAGAAAGCAGAAATTGCACTGTACTCTATTTGTATGGGGGGGGGGGGGGAAGTACTTTTGCAAAAATGTACTTGATAGCTATGGAGAAAGGGAGACCAGAGGATTGTTCGGACTTCCACAAATAGACCATTATTTGCATACTATGTTTTCTTTGTACAAAAATTAATTATCTATAAATGACCAAGGTCTGCTGGCAGACATATAAAGAGCAAAATAACTTCTCAACTAGCTTCCCAAATGCAGTAGTAATAAAACTGTCACTAATTTAAGTCAATATTTGTCAACTGAATAAAGAACCAGCTCTTGTAAAGATATCATCAGCATGCTAAAATCATGGATTTATATTGCACTGCATGAATTTTATTCAAAGGCTGAATAAAATTCTGCTCTCAATTATGCTCATGAAACCCCATCAAATGAGCTTTGAGACTGATCTCACTGAAGTTGTAGGGGGTGCATGAGAGGGCAAAATTTGTCCCATTAAGTCTTTTTAACTGTTTAATGTGTAATTTAGTTCTTAGCTGTATAAAAAGGGCACACTAATAGCTTCATCCCCTAGTAGCACCTACAGTGTTCCAGCTCAAAAGGAATATACTTATATAGCTTTCTGTACAATAAAATATATTTGTTATAAAATAATTTTAACCGTTAGAAAAAAACAACATTGCTAGCAAGGCAATCACCTTCATTTAATTAAAAGGTTTTAAATAAAATATTTTTATAGAGTGTGGGTACTGAAAAGTCTGTAAGTTTATTACTGTCTAACTACCATTTATTCAACTACCTCAGCCAAGTCAGGGCTTCTAAGCTTAGCTTAGAACTAGGTCATTGGACCTAGTTCTTGGGATATCCAAGATAGAGGATGGAAAGAAGATGGGTAACATTTTCAAAAGTGTTTAAGTGACTTCTAAGTTTAAGTCCCATTGGACTTGGGCTCCTAAGTCATTTAAACACTTGAAAATTTTACCTGATGTCTTTAAAGGAAGATACAATTTAAAACAAATGATTATTCAGGCTTTCACAGAAGCCCAGACAAAACCACAGAAAATATGAAATGTGTCTTTAAGGTAGGCTAACTTGTAAAATGCAGTCAACCGGGATCTTTTCTGCACGAGAACATCTTCATTATGTGTCCAGCATGGAGGTGCTCTTGTACAGGGACGATTGTGGTTGATTGATTGCATTTTAGCAGTTAACGTCCTAAAAAAGTGCGTCTCATATTTGTGAATGGACTCAAGCAGCAAGTCCATCAGATCCTATTGATACCATCAGTATGATTAATCTTCATTAAGTGATCATTAGGCCCCATCTCTCAAAGAACCTGATTTTGATGTGAAAGAAAATCAGAAATGCAACAGAGTCAGTAAAAGAGAAAATTTGAAAACTAATATTCCCCTTCCCTGTGTGATTTTAAGTTTTATGAGTCAACATTTCAGGGGTCAGTAATTTACAGTAACAAACTGAAGGATAACACCTCATGCAAACGGGAAGAAGCAGAGCAAAATTAGCTGCAATAATCCTTCAAGAATATAAGCCTTTTCTTATGGAATCTTACAACAGTCATGTAGCTTTGGGGGGAGGAAAGAAGGATTACGATACAAAAATAACTGCAAGGAACTAATCCACAGAAAAGTAAATGAAAATTGGAACTTCCCTATCATTATATAACTATTCGCTAAACCGTTTCAAATGATTTTACAGTTTCTTTGACAGATACATATATAAGTACCTCTTAGCAAATTGTATTGAATGTATATGCACTTAATCCCCCTGCTTGCACAGTTGAGATGGAATTCTTCCCCTTAGGCCTTTTCAGTTATTACAATCAGTCCGTGTGAGATTACCGCAGATAATCATTAGAGATAATAATTTGGAGGGGGGTGTATACACAGAACTGACAATTAAGTGATTTGGAAATGGGACTGCTATAGAGCTGGCCAAAAATCCAACAAAAAATGGAAAGCCATGTAGGTACGCTTCCCTAGTGCTATTTTCCCAAGTCCCCTGCAGTGCCAGCTTTGCTCTTCCCATGACTTCCATGGTAGCTCATGCAGCCACTCGGTCATTTACTACAGCAATCTGGAAGAGCCCACTTGCAACCACCAAGTCAAGGCCTCCCACTGGACTTAGTTGAGAAAAGCAACAAGGAGTCTGGTGGCACCTTAAAGACTAACAGATATCTGTCACCAGACTCCTTGTTGTTTTTGTAGATACAGACTAACACGGCTACCCCCTGATAGTTGAAAAAAGGTGGCTTAAATTCATTTATAGATCTTAAGGCCAGAAGACTATGTAATGGGCCCTTCAGCATAAAGCAGACCATAGACTTTCATCCAGTGCTAAAGGGCTCTCCCAGTGCAGAAGAACTCATCAAGTCAAAGGCCTTCATAATGATCTCACTAAGAACAGAATTACCTGGGGGAGTGGACATACTATGAACTACTCCAGAGAAAAGAAAGCATTCCTATGCACTCCAGGGTCCTCTAGGGTGCTGCCAAAACTCTGGATTTATGTATATCCCCGCCTTCTACATGGCTTTTATACCACTGACCCATTAGATTCTCCTATCCAAGCCATTAATCTTCTGGCTGGGGAAAACTCACAGGTGTTCCCTCTGATGCCAGCAATCGAGTCCCTTTAACTTTCCAGAGAGGTCAAGAAACCTCCACAAAAACATCCTGATATTCCCGGATTCATAGATGTTAAAGTCAGAAGGGACCATCTAATCCTATCTCCTTTGCAGCACTCCCTTTTAATGCCAGCCCCAGCAGAAAAAACTGGAAAGTTAACCGAACATGTCCCATATAGCACTGGACAGCTAATAGCAAACTATTGATTACTATTTACTGTTCTAACCCCTTCCACTTTGACATTTCCACCTGGTCTATTTGCCCTAGGGCTGTAGCTCTCAAGCTGAAGTGTTGAGGGCCAGTCACTAAGGCTCAGCCACATGACAAGAAGATTTTTCTTTATTGTTGTTAGCAGTGGCAAACTAAAGATCAACGCAAGAGGAGCTTGCATAGAATGAAATGTAAGTCTGCTAGCAGAAAGATGTCAAGAAAGCAACCCTCCTAATATTTTGAAAGTCAGCCCTTGACTGTTTGAAAAATTGACCTAATTCCTCTCATTGTAAAGTCCACAAAATTGTATTTTCACATTTCTCACCATTGTCATGGGAGCAGGGGACGGGAGTAATTTTATGCTATTGATGGGCCAGAAGCACCACATTTGGATTTAAATTAGACTGCATGTTGAAGAAAACATGTTTATAACCATGATGTCAGAGTCTGTCATACTCCAGGAACAGACTCACCAGTAACAAGAGCAAACCAGATACAATCTACTCATACATTTAAAAATAAAAAAAAGGTTATAGAAACTTCTTCTTTTGAACCCTGATAAATTAGAAGTTCACTAATGAACAGACAGATCCTCTATTATGAGACTGGACCTTTGTGAATATTTCCCTTGCCCAGGATCTTTTTCCATACGCTCTCACCTAATAGAAGAGGTGGGAAAGAGCAAAGAGTCTGACAATTTTTTTTTTTCAGATGGCCCTCTTATATCTTAGTCACAGCTCTGGGATGTACTAAAATCTGGTTTATATAGATGTAAGATATTCCCTCTCCTAATGTGGCAAAAAGCCTGTGTTCTTCACATGATATCCGCAGTGTATACTGTGAAGGAAAAATAAAAGGAGGACATAAATAATGGTATAATTCAATTTATAACCAGTGGAATGACCCATAACTTATGAGAGGCAGAACTCCAAGTGATGGTGGCCCTCCACTCTCCTGGGTAAGTAGCATGTATCTTACCACTGCACTCCACAGTGTGCTCTGTTATCCCACACCAGGTTCCAATTATTCCATGACCTATTCAACTTCAGATTTACTTATTTAAAAGGGTGCAACTAAATCTCACAGAGGGTGAGTGTTAAAGTCTGAGCATGCACTGAGCTGGACCTCCAAAGCCTATCCAAATGTTCACAGCATATTAATTTATTCTACCGTTGTGTTGCTACTAAATTAAGTGATAGTAAATTAAAACCACAAAGACAAGGACCAACAGTTAACCACATGCTAAGCAAAACAAGTGTTGCTTGCATCTTGCCCATGGAGGCTACTGTAGCCTTGCGCTCTGAGAAGCTGCTGAGAAGAGTGAGTTTCAAAGGAGGGGAGGGACCTCAATTCAGAAAGCGCTATCACCAGATGTGAAGTGTTTCAAACTTAAAAATGCCAACAGCAAGCGTTTCCCAGCTGATCATAACTGATTCCATGGTATCTGAGGTAAAAGGAATTTTGCTCTCCAGAACAGATACCAGACCATTCAGGATCAGCAACACCTTGACTTGTCCCGTGATTTTAACAGAAGCTAGTGAAGAGAACTGAGCATCATACCAGTCTGTGCCACTTGGAAGGCAGGCAACTGTATTCTGTACTAGCTTCAGCTCCTGAGTGGGCTTCAGACACAGCCCTAATCAGAACATATTTCAAAGGTCAAGCCTGGCAGTAACACCGGTGTAGATAATCATATTAGGGTACATCTACACTACCGGGGGGAGTCGATTTAAGATACGCAAATTCAGCTACGTGAATAGCGTAGCTGAATTCGACGTATTGCAGCCGACTTACCCCGCTGTGAGGACGGCGGCAAAATCGACTTCTGGGGCTTTTTGTCGGTGGCGCTTACTACCACCTCCGCTGGTGGAGTTAGAGCACCGATTCGGGGATCGATTGTCGCGTCCCGACGGGACGCGATAAATCGATCCCCGAGAGGTCGATTTCTACCCGCCGATTCAGGCGGGTAGTATAGACCTAGCCTTAGAAAAGAGCGGCCACAGCCTCACAGCCATATATAACCATTCGCTGTAATCAACTAGCAGCAGCTTTTAAATGACAGGGTCTTCACCTTTGTTTTTTGGTTCTCTCAATATTGGTTGATTATTATTAAGCCAACAGTAGGGATACCATATTTCAGCAAGCAAAAAAGCAGATGGGAGGAGCCCCACCCTAGCCCTGCCCCTGTCTTGCCCTAGCCCCGCCCCTCCCACTTCCCATCCCCCTCAGAACCCCCAACCCTCCCCCCCGCTCCTTGTCCCCTGTCTGCCCCCTCCTGGGATCCCTGCCCCTAACTGCCCCCCAGGACTCCACCCCCTACCTAAGCCTCCCTGCCTCTTGTCCCCTGACCGCCCCCTTCTGAGACCCTCCCCCCATCCTAACTGGCCCCCTAGGACTCTACCCCCTACCTGTACCCTGACTGCTCCAACCCTTATCCACACCCCCACCCCCAGACAGACTCCTGGGACTCCCACGCCCCATCCAACCACTCCCCACCCCCTGACAGCCCCCCCCAGAACTCCAGACCCATCTAAACCCCTCTGCTCCCTGTCCCCTGACTGCTCCGATCCCTCTCCCCACTCCTGCCCCCTGACAGCCCCGCCCCCAGAACTCCCCCCCGCTCCTTGTCCCCTGACTGCCCCCTCCTGGGACCCCTGCTCCTAACTGCCCTTCAGAACCCCCACCTACTAAGTGTCCCTGTTCCTTGTCCCCTAACTGCCTCCTCCTAAGACCCCCCCACCCTAACTGCCCCCACAGGACCCTACCCCCTACCTGTACCCTGACTGCCCAAAACCTTATCCACCCCCCCAGAAAGCCCCCCCGAACTCCCGACCCTGCCCCATCTCTTGACTGCCCCCTCCAGAACCTCCCTGCCCCTTCTCCGACCCCCTGTCCCCCTTGTTGTTGGCCTTCGCCTAATGTCTCTGTGAGCTTGCTCAGGAACAGCCTGAGCCGTTCGTCCCGGAATGCCGGGCAGCAGGGGAGGAGGAGCCGGGGAGGAGCTCCAGACTGCCGGAGGCGATCTGCAAATGGGAGGGAGGGAGTGATCTCTGCTGCAGGGGAGAGGAGGAGGGGCTCTCTCTGGCTGTCAGAGCCCCATGTAAGTGGCATCATTCGGCCGGCTGCCCTGTTAGCCACGCACACTCTGCATGGGGGGAAGTCCGGACATTTACAAATTCCCCCCGGATGCTATTTTTAGCTCAAAAAGCCGGACATGTCCGGGGGAAATCCAGACGAATGGTAACCCTAGCCAACAGACTTCTATAGGTCTTGAGGTGGTGGTGTGCTTTCGTGTGCCCTTCAGTTTATCATTAACAGCAAATCAAAATTTGTTTTTCAGAAAAGGATAAAAGGAGAAAGAGAAAATGGCTGAAGGCATTAGAATGCCAAACCCCTCCTTCTTGATCACTGCTTGGAATCAAGGGACCCAGATGGTGCTATTTTGTGGCCTACATGCAATTATCTCAGTCTAGCTCCTAATGAACAAGTGTCCACATCACTAAAGCCACAATATGGCTGGCACTAGTTCCTAACTCTAGATCAAATTTTCTGAAGTACACGTGAAAAAGAAGTTCTTAAGAGAAAAATTGTAAAGGCAATAAATGGGAATAAATATATATTAAAGGCTGTGATGCACTCAGATAGTTCAATAACATTGTATACATACAAGAGATGAGATGAGATGAGATTAGGAAAATAGTCTTAGATTATAAATATCCTCGCAGTAATAATAGTTACTGAGATTACAAATATTTAAAATAATACATTATTTGAAGAGTGAGATTAAAACAGGTTCAAAGGACTGGCTTGGGTTTTTTTTTTTAAAAAAGAGTAAAAACTGCTTGTGTGCCATAGTCATTCCAGTATGCTGGTGGTAGCTACAACATCAGACCATCTCTACTCAGTATTTTCCTTTACAGATCAAGTTAAAAGACTAAGATTTTACTGCTCTTAGGAAGGATACAAAAACACACAATGTACACAGCATTGGTATAGACCGTTTTTTCTGTGGAGGGGCAAAAAACTTAAAAGCTTCATCAAATCTTAAAAAAAAAAATCTTTAAAAAAATTCAAAATAGTTTCAATTTGCTGTAATAGAGAGACTGGAATGCCACCCACTTACCCTCAAGGGATTACACTCAGCCCTGATTAATCCATTCTGGCTTTAGCCAGATGTCTGGATATCTGAAAGACTTCAATGATTAGCAATTCCATAATATGTTCATATTTGCATAAAAATGCAGTTTGCAAACTGGTTTAGATTAACCAAACATACCCACTGTATAATGTTTCGTAACAATGGCTGGGACTGAAGCTAAGGCAGAATAAAAACAATCTGTTTAATAACAAACAAGAATCTGTTCATACGGTGACCACTAGAGCCATTAAAGTTCTGTGGTTCCCCACTTCTTTACAGAGTTCAGCAGAAGCCCTGCCTCATTACACAGGTATTCAGCACCCGTTCTTTTCTCCTTGTATTTTCTACTGTAAAGGAACATCACAG
The DNA here is from genome assembly GCF_027887155.1 of Malaclemys terrapin pileata. NCBI lineage: Eukaryota > Metazoa > Chordata > Testudines > Emydidae > Malaclemys > Malaclemys terrapin. The sequence goes on from NC_071512.1 coordinate 92,904,279, forward strand.
GTATGCCACTGCCTTTCAACCAAAGCAAACCGGAAAGGTAGTCTTGTGGTTAAGGAACTCAACTGTGACTTAGGAGGGCTGGTTTCAATTCACAGCTCTATCAAAGACTTCCTGTGTGAGCTTGGAGAAGTCACTTGGCCATTGTGTGGCTAAGTTTCCCTATTGTGAAATACAAATAATGCTTCCTTTGTCTTGTCTCTTTATGCTGTTAAATGCTTTTGGACAGGGTCTTGCTGATACTATGGTGTCAAGGCTAAATCCCCACTCTGGCACTTCGAGTGCAGGAAGTGGGGGCCCACAAGGATTCTAAAAATTAATACGTGCCACTCCAGGCTTGTATTAAATTCCCAAGGTTACAGCTTTTCTCTGACCTTGGCTTGGTAAATGCTGCCATGACCCAAATGCAAAAACAAAAACAAACAAACAAAAAAAAAAAACCTTGGACCCAAGAAGGAGCACAAGGAAGCCCTGATCTCAGTTGGAACCTCTAGACATGGCCGATGGGGGGGAAAAGCCAGTACAAATTACCAGGGCCTGGCGGTCCGGAAGAGGGCCCGGCTTTCCCCTCCCCCCTACCCCCATCGGCCCTATTTAGCCGGTCCGCCCTTGCTGGGGGGCCTGAAAAAAATTTTCACGGGGCCCAAACCCGCTCTCAGCGGCCCTGCATCTAGGTGCTACTGTGAGAAAAAAATACCAAGACCATACTGAAACACCATAATGCACTTCAAAAAGTAGTATTTGCTTTTATAAGTTTAGAGTTGTGTGAAATTCAGGTTTTCCTATGCAGTGGTTGATTGAGATGGTTTCCAATAAGCTTGGGTTTGTACATTCTGTATGTTTTGGGTTCAAACATACCCAGTAACTCAAAGTGAAACTCAGCTGTAATATGTAATCATAAGCCAATCTGGTTCATTTAAAACTAGTCCCAGGTTCTTTGAATAGGTTCAAGAACCTTAGCAAATGTTTTGACAATCCTGATCTGAATTTTAAGTATGTAACAAGACGCAAAAACAAGGCAGGTTATACATGGTTTCCAGTTTCGCTGCAAATATCTCCATTGCCTTAACTAGGATATTGTAATCCGAGAGCTGGATTGTGTTAAAACTTTCACAATGAACTCTTCACAGCAGTTATGGCTGGGGGAAAAGTTCAGGCAAATGAAGAATTTACTCAAATCTTTGCCCAAAACACAAACTGAGCCAGATCCAGATATTTCCCACTGGAAGTACCACCATTATTTGTCAGACATTTTCCTGGTTCTGGCCAGGAGCACTGAAATACAAAAGGCTCTTTGCAGAGTAATATTAAGCCAACCAGCAAATAGGAAGTACAGGATCTCTCATAAAAAGGCTATTGTTGTGATATTTCCAGACCAGCATTACTATCTCTGGCGGTTTGATTAGTGAGAATAATGGTCTGAATTCTCACTGCTGAACCAAGCCTCCAACCCTGTTGAGGCCAGATCTTCAGAAATACTGAGCACCCACCACTGAAAGTGAAGTCAATGGGAGCTACAGATACTCAGCACCTCTAAAGTCAGGCCTTTGAGGTTCACCTACAGCTATCAAAATGGCCCCTCATCATGGCTCACAAGTGGGGATTGATCCTGGCACCCTCAGCACTAAAAGTACAGACCTCTACAATTTGAGTCAAAAGAGTACCTTAGATAGTAGTATCCTTACACAATGTGCGGGCCAACCACTAGATGGGCAGCAGCACGACACTCTTAGCCAGCATGTTACACTTACATCTCCAGCCTTTGAGAATAAGGTTTCACAGCAATAAGAGAAAATGCTGCCTGTAGATGAAACCAAGATGTTTATCTCTGGAGAGGAATTCCATGCTGTGAATGTGAAAGAGTATATCCCTCCAAAGTCAATCTTGAGTGCTAGGAGTGACAAAGTGTCTTCTAATATATTTCTGCTCTCTGGAGGGAATATGTGATGAGGTTATAAAGTTACTTCACATTTTTCCTTTCTTATCTCTGATCTTCCGATTTCCCATGGCCTGCTGCTGTGCTCTGACACAGGTCTACGCCATGCTGTCTCTTTCCCAGCTACTTCACTACTCCTGGAGCAGATGTTCAGACCTGAGCGGCAGAAAAAGTAGAGCATCTGGGAAAGAGACAGAAGTATAGTTCACTGACATCCCTCGAAGGAACAGAGCAGCAGGTCGCAGGAAGCTATTGTGAAGTATCAGTTTCAACATGTGACCGGCCAGGCTTGGAAAATCCTTTCAATAAAATGCAGGTTTATGCCATGGTCTCTAGTAACTGCCATATGAACCTGCTGCATAAGAGGAGCTGATCCTGTTAAGAAGCACTAATACGGAGTACTCAGATTGCTGGGATCACCAACAGAGTTAGCAGCAGGACAAGTGCTGAAGAGGACTAAAATCATATCTTAATAGCAACATACTGCAAAACCAGATCAGTAGCAGAAAATGATTTCTACTGTTAAGTAGGAATTCAGGTCATAACACACTATCTAAATTAAGGGTCATTACTCCCCTTAATGCATGCACATACCCAACTCCAATTAACAGTGGTGGAAGTTAGACATAACGGAGGCTAAGATGAGAATACAACCCATAGTTTACAGTGTCACACAGATGTATGGACATTTGAGAAAAAAATAAAACATATGCAAAGGGTTGTTTAAGTTTTTTAATATGTTCATTAACATAGCTAAGATGCAGCTATATGAACTACAGCTGATGGATATATTATCTGAATATTATTCAAACATTTTGTGTTGGAATAAACTGCACAATGCGTACTTATTTTCCAAACGACTCAGCTAGCATGAAATTCAGCTCTAGGCCAGCACATAGCAAGGCTTAAGTGGTGCATAGCCCTTGCTCAGCCCCTCTGCATGGGGTAAATTTCACTCCCAACATACAGCACTAAGCCAATATTGGAATGTCATGTTTTAAAAATAAAGTATTGGTGAATTCCCCCTATTTTTGCCCAGATTTAGCAATATGTGCATTGGTAAAAAAAGGATATTGCAGCCACGTTGAATTTCTACTCCTCTCCTGTGTCAGATAGGATGCAACTCCTCAGGACTGACTGTGGAATCTTGCATCACTGTTGGTGCTTTGCCTGGATTTAACTGATTGTTTTCAAGTGGCAACATCTAATCATTCCCCAAATCTGTGTGTCTGTCTTACCAATATGGACCTTGGGATTCTGTTCGCAAGTCACTAGCCATTTCCTTTCAAATGTAACTCTGCAAAATTATTTGGAGGCAGGGGAGCACAATTGGCTCCATTTCAGGAAGGGATTTTACTACAAAACCCAAGGAGGATATTGAGGACCCTGCATTATTACTTTCTGTCATTATTAAGGGCTTGCTTTTTTTAAATAGATTTTGTTTCAAAGCTTTACAAATCTGGCTGAATGGAATGGGAATCTAACATCACATTGCATTGCAGATCTGAAATATACTTATTACAGTGCCTTTCACAAGAGGGTCTCAAAAAGCTTTATAAACATACCTTAATAGTATCTATGTGAGCTGAAATTATCCCCATTTTATAGCTGAGCAGACTCTCTCACTTTCCTATGTGCTTTTCATATTTAAAATTGATGCAAATATAGTTCAAAATGGACATATAAAAGAAATTAAATAAAATCAAAGACAAAGTCTCCAATATGTAACATTACACCAGTACTCACAATGAAAGCAATATTGTTAGTAACTACATAGCAAAAAGTGTTACTTCTTTTCCTGGATCATGCTGTAGATACCAAAACGTCAAAATAATCACTGAAACTTTGAAATGTTTCTTATTTATCATGTAAAATTGTTCTCACAGGAACTAGAGAGGTGTACTTCAGTTAATCAAAATATTGTGTTATCATTTATACAATGTCACTGAAAATTGCTCTAATCTATTCAGATCTGTATTGTTTATATTATGAATGATTGAGTTAAATGTCTGTCAATATTACAGGCACAATACCGACAAGTAACAAAGATGACAAACTCTGCTCTAAAGAGCTGGTATTTGATAATTAACATATGTACAGTGCTCTAATAATACTAAGTATGGAGCTCATCTTTCAAACCCTTACTTGTGAGAGTTGTGCTTGTACTTAATCATATAAATAGTCCGACTGCCTTCAATACAAGAGACAACATCAAAAAAGTAAGGCCTGATTTGCTACTTTTTCAATACTGCTACTTTAACAAAATAAAAATATAACTCTATAAATATAACTGTATATTTAGTATATTCATGTAAGAGAACTTTTAACATGCAGGAATCATTTTTAAAATATGAACTATTTTATCGCTGTATTGTTCTTTTTATTAATGAATGACAAGGTGTGAAATTTACTAGCTTTGCCAAGATAAGACCATGATATGATCTGTCTAGTTTATCTATGGTTCACATAGCAGTTTCACCTCTAAAACACTGGTGGGTATTTTCTGCTCAGCTTTAATCTAGTACTTACAGCAAGATTGGTACATTACACTGACATAATGAATAATACACATTTTTTAGCAGCACAAAATAACTGGCTTTATAAGTAGACCACAGTTTACCAGATTTCTAAACAACATTGTTTCTAAATTTACAGATTTAAACAATGTTTCTAAAAATCACACACATTTCTAAACATAAAATTCATAACTGAGCTCACTATGGCAAGATGACAGTGGAGGACAGGGTCTGGAAGGGATACACTGTTTATTTTTTATTTTGTATTAGTTACCTTTTTGGATATTTCTGGCATGCAAGATAGCTTATATGTTACAAGCAGCTGCATTTAGTTAGGGATTTTTGAAGAATTTTCTACTCTGAGGTGCTTTTTAGTGTCTCAGAAGGCTACTGCATTTCTGTGCATGTCTCTGAAGAACAGTATCTAGTGTCACACCTCAGGGAAGGTTTTTTTGTTCAGCTTTAGGTATTTGTATTTAAGAGCTATAAGGCATCTTTAAGTAGACCCCTGCCTAGATCTCATTTGCAAAGGCTTAAGTTAAATAAAATGTCCTATGTGTATGTAATTAGCACGCCATTCTCTGTGGACATAATTACAGTAATACACAAACTATTATTCTAATTATTCATTTGTAGTAAGAACAACTTGTGAATAGACATGCCAGATACCAAAATCAGTCAAACAGTTCCAAAACGTATTTCCATCCTTCCATACACTGTTAGTCAATGATACAAACATTTTATTTGTTTGTAAACATATAATGCATACTGACTGAAACAGAAAACTATTGCCCTATCGATGAAAAACTGGGATATAGCACTCCTAATCAAAGGTGGAGGAATGCTAATCCACTGGAGGTAACTTTCAAAAAGGGCAACAGTTTTTCCTATTATCTAAAATACGTAGTCTATGGATCTATGTTTTTATGCATAAAAATTGTTTTACCCTATTCATGGTACTTCTGCCATGACTCTACTTTAGCTCACAGAGCTACATGATATTCAACAATAATAAAGCTGGAGCTGTAATAACAATAGCCATCACAGATACTGTAACGAGTGAGGGGGGAAAGCCAAGTTATAGAATTCCTGTTCCTCATATTCACACTAACCTTGTGGTTTTACTCAGAACATTTTTGGGCCAACCTCTCAGTGCACTTGGAAAGAGCATTTAAAAATAAATTTACTTTTATGTGCATGCTGTTTTTAATTTGCTTTTTCTATGTTTTGTTTCCTGCACTGTGGCTGCCAACCCTTCAAAAACAAAAAACTGAAGAGCAAAGAAAACTCTGTTCAAATTCTGCATGGAGCATGAGTTATATTTAAACGTTACAAAGATGATTTTGTACTAAATATGATGCAGCAGGCTTATGTTCTATTTGTTCAAATGCTTCTATTTTAGCTCACAAGATCATGTAATCCTCTCTCAGTCAATAACCAGACAGTCGATTTTTAAAATGATTAGACAGCACTGCTAGAAAGATAACTATGCAAGCTAGTTTACATCATATGATCATGTCTCAACTAGATTATATGATAACCCAAAGTGGACATGAGTAGATTTTTAAGCTCCTGTCCTACATACGCTTGAAGATTCACTTATTTTTACTCATATGAGTTGTCCTAGTGAACTGACTACTGACATGAATTAATTTACACTCATCCTGAAGAGCTTGCAGGATCAGGATGTCAGATTATAAACTCTTTGGAGCAGAAACCGTCTCTTTATAAATGTTTGAACGGGTCTTATTATGGTAACTTCTGTACATGATGGGGAGGCTGGTTTTATTGTAACGCAAATATTAAATAATAATCATGTAGATCAATGGGCAGGCAGACCTTGGAATCCCAATCAATCAGTATTAAAGCTTTCCTTTAATAGTGAAAGTTGTACAGTTGTTACGGTTACCAGTATATAAGGATGTTCATTAAAGGCCTTATTTTCACAGGTCTGAAAAAATATCCTCCTTTATATCTGAAATGTCCATGTTTGGTCTCAGTCAAAGCACATGGACCTTTTTTGGTGGCAGTAGTGGGGGAGGCGGGGAATGGAGAAATCCATTCACACATTTTTGAATTATGGAAAAATTAAATTATGCACTTATAGTTTAAGTAAATGGTAATATATCTTTTTGCTTACATAACTCAAAATCTGCTAAATTTTATCATTTACGATTTTCAAATTAGCTAATCTTCACTGAAGTCTAGATCCTTACATATTTAGAACAAAAATTAATTATATGTATTTAAAATTTCTCATTGCATGATGATAATGTTTGCTAATCTGAGACAATACAATAATTAATCTGGCACCAAGTTAACACTAATTAATATATAGGAGAAAAGTTTACAATATAGCAAAGATTTCTACAGACAATATTTCAATGCAGACATTGATTCTGTATTGAAATCCTTATGCTCCTACACAGCTTGTAAATAGCACAGAATAGAGCCTCTCTCCAACAAAATTTATAGTAAATCCAAGAGAGCAAATTGTGGGCTTAAACTCTGCTGATTGAGCATAATAACGTTTGGGTTTGAGGTTTTTTTGTTTTTTTTGTTTTTTTTTTTAACTTTTACTTTATTAAAAAAGAAAACAAAACCTCATGTTAAGGTAACATTAAGGTTATTAATTTAAACACTAAAAGGTCAGGAAATGAAAATGTGAAAGTTCATAGTAACATTCATTTAGCCTTTTTAATGTTTATGTTGTTAAATATACATAAAATATTCAACAGAAGACATTCAAACTCAACATTAATCAGTTGTCACCACTACAGATGTCAGAGAACTCCTTCCCTAAGGCTAGACCCTGATCCAGCAATTAAATGTGTATGATTAGACCCTTGTACCCACACAGTCACATTGACATCAACAAGATCCATCCACATGGATCCAACAGCAGAATCAGGGCCATGGTGAAAGATAGGGATAATCTCACACTACTGTGTGGTAACTGTTGGCAACAGTTGACGTTTTAATGGCAACCATTCCATAGTATGTGCAATAAGGCTATTGGCTGAGTTGGTGTTATTAAAACCCTTTTTTCACCATTGTAGTAGCTATGTTGGCCCTAAAACCAGAAGAAGAGCTCTCTGTAGCTCAAAAGTTTGTATCTTTTACCAACGGAAGTTGGTCCAATAAAAGATATTAACTCATCCACCTTGTCCCTTTATTAAAACCTTAACTTTTTCATTGCTTGACCTCAGAGTATTTAAACTCAAACTTAACATGGCATTAATGTATATTATTCTTTTTTGAATATACATTATGGCCAAGATTTTCAAAAGTGACTTGACCAACTTGACTCACCTTACAGGGCCTGATGTTAGGTTATGCATGCTCAGCATTTTTGAAGCCTTTCAAAAATCACCCAAAATCACTAATCATTTTTAAATATCTTAACCTAAATATGCACACTTTACCTAATGCCAATCCAGGCTTATTCGCCTCCATTTCTTTTATATATGTGTTATATGATGACTCAAATCTAAAATTATTGAAATGGCTACAATTAAAAATGAAACAAAACAATATTAAAATGAACAGATCACAAATATTGTTGGTTAAAACTAAACAAGAGATTTGCTTTAAGGTCTTTGTTATCAATTTGCCCTGGAACTATACAAGTAAGATGGCAAAGCATTCCACATAGCTGGAACTAAAAAGACAAATCCTCATTGATAATACTACCGTACAGACCTTAAATCAAATATCAAAGCAGAAAGAAATCCCTAGGTAAAGTTACATTTAGCTAACAACTCAGTCAAACTCTTGAAAAGTGTTTTTATAAAGCAATTAAGTACAGATCAAGTATAAAACTTGACTTCATTAACTGGAATATAGGAATGTTTGGAATCAGAGGAAAATAAGCCAAATATGTCTTTTAAGAAAGAGTCTTGGGGGGGAGGGATAGCTCAGTGGTTTGAGCATTGGCCTGCTAAACCCAGGGTTGTAAATTCAATCCTTGAGGGGGCCACTTAGGGATCTGGGGCAAAATCAGCACTTAGTCCTACTAGTGAAGGCAGGGGGCTGGACTCAATGATCTTTCAAGGTCCCTTCCAGTTCTAGGAGATAGGATATCTCCATTAATTAAAAAAAAAAATTAAAGCCTGGTTATAGTATTTTTCAAGAAGAAGAATACTGATGTGAAATTTAAAGTCCTAACAAAACTTTGTCTAACTACTGGATTAAAATGTTTGCAATTTGACAGAGGTAAAATGTAGATTTAAAATTCTTCAGAGGATATTCTTCAGGATGAACAAACTGATGTTCAAGCTTTTACTTCTGTCTGCTTCCTGGTTATACTCTCCCCTTCATTCCAAAAACCCAGTTAATAAGTTATCAACTGATACACATTTAATCTTAGACAGCCAGATTCTAGTACCTCCTTACTCTGTAAATAGCCTCACGGATATCAATGGGACTATTCATGCAGCAAGAGAGTAAAGATATCCGAATCTGTCCCAAAGATGTATACAATTTCTGTTATAAGCAGCTTCCAGGTTAGTCCTGGCTGACAAAAAAAATTAAATTCTAACGTCTATGGATTGTTGAAAAGGCCTCTTGTTCAGTGTTGCCCCTTGAAAAGATATTCTCATTCTCCTCCTCCTTGGTACCTTATGCTGTGTCGGTGCTTTTCTAAATACAGCTTAAAACAATATCAAAAAGAGGTTTCTTTCTGTTGTCTTAACCAGACACAGGTATCCTGCCAAGGAGACTCGAACTGGGGTTGCCTCTTGCAGATTGCATATTAAAGTGAAGCCCAACACCCTGACGGCTTGAATCAACTTTTCACCCCTCCTCAAAGAAAGAATCAGTTGTATCCACAGGAACAGCCCATCTTCCCTTTCATTGTGTCCCAGCACATAGAGGAGGGGGAAGCACTGATGGCTTCCCGCAGGGGAAAGTAATACGTTTTGCCTTTCTTATTAGCTTTACTCAAAATTTGCCATTGTCTTTAAAGAGGATCCCAATCAAGTATGCATTAGATTGCGGCTTAGAAACCACATTCAGCCCACTGCCCAGATGCACCCAGTTTTTACCGTACTTTGCAAATGCAAACAACACACACACACACAGCTGCTGCTCCTCCTCCCACCTCTCTGAGCTGCAGCTGGGAAGGGTGGAAGCGACAAGGGAACAATTGGTGAATCGGGGCTTTGTCTGGGGTCACCTAGTTTCATTCACAAAAATGCACGTCCCGCCCAAAGACCGCCGGACTCCCCCGGCTCTGGCATGGGCGCGGGCCAGGCCAAAGGGGCTGCGGCTCTTTGGCGGGGACGGGAGGGGAGAGAGAAGCCAGACACCCTCTTTCCACCGAGATGACAGCGGAGCGCGCCCCGGCCGGCCGGCGCCCGAGGGAGCCCCCTTCCCCGCAGCGAGAGGGCGCCCCGGGGGGCCGGGCGGGTGGCGGGCAGAGGGGATGGAGGAGCGGAGAGGCAGGCACCGTGGGGAGCGCTGGGGAAGGCTCCGGGGGGAGCGGCGGCGCCCCCAGCGCGTCTCCCCGGGGACACAGAGCAGCGGCGGGTCACTTTCCCAAGGGCCCGCCCGAGGCGGCGCGTCTTACCTCGGGCTGCGCCCCCGAGCTCCGCCAGGCTCCCCGCGTGCAGCAGCAGCAGCAGCGGGAGGCTCCGCTCCCAGCCGCCCGGCCGGGGCATTGCTGAGCCGGCTCTCGCTACTCCGACATCCGCAGGACGGAGCCCGGAGCCCGGGCCAGCTCTCCCCGCCGCGCTGTGCCGGGGGGGGGCTCTGCCCTCCCAGCCCTTCCCCACGCCGGCCGGCCACTGAGCGGGGGCGGCGGCTTCCCTCCCTCAGCCCCTCACTTGTCACTTTCCCAAACCTCCCCTCGGAGCCCGGCCCCGCACCCCCCACCGGCGGGCGGCCCAGCCTGGCCCAGCAGCGCCCCCTGCCGGCCCCGCCGAGTCACTCCCAGCCCCTGCCCACCTCGGCCTGGCGGAGCCTCCGCCGTCCCCAGCCGCAGGAGCGACCCGCGCCCCTCTTCCAGCCTCTCCCCACAGCCCCAGGGTCAGCACCGGCGGGCAGGAGCGGGCTGGGGGGAGCCTGGGCAAGGGAAGGAGCTGGGAGGCAGGGGAGAGGGGCATAGGGGCTGGAACTAGCGCTGCTGCCGCACCCCCAGACTTGAAGTGGTTTCCATCATATTCAGGGTTTACAGTTTGGTTCAATGGCTCCCAGCGCCCTATAAAAACTGTTCCAGCCCCGCTGGGGAGAGGGAGAACTTGGGGTGCCTGGGAGCCTCCTCCCCTTAGATCGCTCCCCCCTCCCATGAGAGACAAAATCAACCTATTGGGTCATTTAATCCAGTGAGTCTCTGTGCCCCCCCCCTCGACTTCAAACGATCCCTGGTTTCTTGCCAGGGCCAGGCGCCACCCAAAATTGGGATCCTGGCGAGGAGCCAGGGGCTGATGGCGGGCGGTGGGGTGGCTGTGTGAAGGGATAGAGTGGGTGCTGGAGTGTGTTTTCTCTCCCTTACAGTGCTCAACTCTGGGGCAACTCTGCCCTCTCTGGGAGCACTCACTGTTGGCCCCAGCTTAAGGCTGTGCTGAGGAGGGGGAGAAGTGCAATGCAGTGGGGTGGATCGGGCAGGGAAGGGTGGTTACAGCATCAGGAACAACCTGGCCCCATCTGAGTCCTACCACATGCTGCTTTCCCCAAGAAACTGGTGTGATCTTTGGGCCTTCCTTTCAGGCTCCCCTGGGGGTCACACTCCATAGGATAAGGAGCCCCAATCTGGTACAGAATGGTTTCCTTTGGCCACTTTCTTGTCCCCTCTAATTATGTCTCTGCAGTTTCCAGTACTTCCTTTTGGAGAGATTGCTCTAATCAGAGATGGACATAGGTTAAGCAGTTGGCCATTTAAGGCCCCATATCCTAAGGGGCACTGCTAAAATATCACTGGGACTTCCAGGATCACTCACTCAAAACTAGTCCCAAATAGTTTTTCTGTGGATGGTTTGCCATCTGGTTCCTGTTTTCTCTATTAGTCATGTACATCAGTAAACATTAATGCCCAGATATGCCCTATAATCCTTTGCACCAGTTGCTGCAACATCCACTTCAAAGCCAAGAGCATCTCGTGGGGAGTGGGGGGCACACGGGGTCACGTCCCCCTCCGAGATTTCTGCCAGGGTTTATATGCCCTGCCCTGAACTCTGCTACATACCTCCAGAACCTTTAAATTATGCCCTCCCTCTGATTATCAACAGTTACGTGTCACCTCTATTCAAAGCTAAGAATCCTAAGGCAAAGGATTCTGGTATATGTTTGGCATCTAAATGCAAGCCCTGCACACAACTGAGCCAAAGCAAGGAGAACTTTCAAGGAGAAGAAATAGCAACAATAGGAGATCTGGTGGCTTGCTGTGTGGGGTGATTTGGTGGGAAAGGAGTGGGAAATGATGGAGAGAGGTTCAGTCCCATCATTGCTTAGGGTATCAGTGTCAGCATGGCCTTAAGTCTAATAGATCCATATGTAGCCAAAATGTCTCTTGATTGAATTTAATCTCACTACTCCTAGCTAGACTCCACTGTATTACCCTTCACAACTCTGAATCTTCCTGTCTGTTTTAAACATTCAAATACTTGTAGCTGTCTGTTACATCCTCCTTAGTTATTATTAATAAAGCTGTGTATTTAGTTCTTTTAATCTTCTCTCCAGACCCATCCTACTTTTTGGTTGCTTTCCTAAATTCACTCCCATTTGTCAACATCTTTCTGGCACTTGAGGTGCCCAGAATTAAGTACACGTTTGTAGGTTTGAGTAGCCAAATAGAAAGGGACTGCTGCCTCTGTATTCAGTAGTATGAGGCTCTTCACTTGTAACCCAAACTTGCATTTGCTTTTTTGTTGCTGTCATGATAACTCGTGGCAAATTCAATGCAAGCTTGTAATCCATTCATCTTTCTAAGCATCTCCCTCCCATTGAATATCCATGTTCCAGATTATTTTCCCCAGATGTATTAATTTATATTTTTCCAGGCTGAATTTTATTTTGTTATTGTTGCCAATATTCCTAATCTTTCCAGGCACCTTTTTTAATTATTTCTCTGCCCTTGAGGGGTTTTGGAACATCTATCAATTTACTCCCTGCAAATTTCACTGAGGCAGCTGTTTACTCCCTCTTCCATCTTATTAATTAAAATGGTAAATAAAACTGGCTCTGTTAGTGATCCAGTGGATGCTGTTTTAGCTGAAAGTGAGTAGGCAAAATTGACACAAAGATCTCCTCTGAGCTAATTCACAACTGCAGGAAAAGGTCATTTTGTCTCTGACCCTAAACAACGTGGGTTTGACTCCGCCTGCCCTGAGGAGGAATTTCTACTTTATTGAACCTTGCAGCATCCATCTGGATATTTCACCTTTATCTCCTAATTGACCCAGAACAACTGCAAACTAACAGACAAAAATCACTTCTACAGATCTCTTGGTGTTTTTAGAAGAACGAATCTCAAAACCCCTACATCAAAACAATACTGACAACACATCATCTAGAAACTGTTAAGCAGTTTCACAGTATTATGGTATAGCAGGCTTTAGTGTGCTAGGACAAGCTGGCTACTGTGTATATGGAAAACACACACCTACAATGCTCTAAATAGAATAAGCAATATTCAGTTGTGGATCATGGGTCCTATATAGCTAACAGTGTGTGTTAGGAGGCTATTAGTGTATAGTTTAGGCAACTATGAGAAAACAAGACAGAAAGCTGACTGTTTTTCCATACCTGAAAAGTACACCATTTTCTACAATGTACATCTTGGAGTGGTTGAGAGCTAATGCAGCATGGCTGGTTAATTTTACATCTTTTAAAAAAAAAACTTTAAAAAATAGTCTGGTGTGGCTATATAGGTGTATTCTCCCATACTTAAAAATAGTTTCTAGTAAAAAGAATAAGCAGG